>NW_018397266.1:290863-334073 GCF_002168275.2 Theobroma umbraticum
ATTGAAGCGTGGCGGGCAGTCTCCTTCGTTGAATAGAGAGAGCAGCCAGAGCAAGGAACCACCGTCAACCCTACAGAAATGGCCGCGTGAGGTAGACTGGCAAGGCCATTTGGAAGACAGGGTAGTTAATTAATCGTGGACCGAGGTTGGGCCTTGGCGACCTGGTCCAGTTATATTCAACGTAGTCTGCGTGGCAGTTCGAGGTCAATGACTTAATGCTACGTGGCAATAATTACTAATAGTTACTATTATTTAGAGCACTTTATAATATTAAATAATTATTTTGAAATAGAAAAAAATATTAATTGAATTTTTTTTACATTACTTATTTAATGAATATTAATCAATTTATATCGAAATAATTGATTGAAATTAATTGAATTCGTTTAATTTGTGCCAATTTTTTGATTAAGAAGGATAATTTAGTCCATAACTTCGAAAGATTATTTATAATATATTTTTATATAAATATATTAATAATATATTTGATGTCCTAAGTCTAGTTTAAGACATTTTAATCCCACTCTAATTCTTATATAAAGACTAATGGGATTTGCTTTAGGTCTTAACAAAAATGGTGAAGTGGGCAGGGAGGAAGCCAAGTGGATTCTGTTCCAATCTGTTTTGAGTATGAAATTATGAACGACAGAAATGTGACAGCACACTTTCCAATTGTGTCATTTAGGACTAGATTCAGTGCCAGTTACACTGCATGTTTTCCCCTGAATTTACCATGACAAGGCGTTTCCTTCCTTTCCTTTGCCTCCATTTTTAGTGGCAATACCTCCGTAGATTTTGGGTCATAGTTCCAGAACCCACCATCAATTTATATTCCTCTTCCAATACCCCGATTATACCCTTTTTCTTTTTCAGTTTTTCTGGACAATGGGTCTCCCAAGAAACGTGCCTATGCTCCTAGTTTCAGTTTTTCTCTGTTTTGCTGTTACTAATACTATTACTTCTGCTTGCTCTAATGGGCAATGCAAGGTTACTAAGTTATCCGCAATTGTTTAGTTGTAGCTGTCCTTTGGTTTGGTTTTTGTAGTCTTTTAAGTCGTCTTTGATCTTAATGATGTTTTTTTTTGTAGCTCCTGGAGGAATGTTCATCTGATGGAGACTGCCAACCGGGGCTGTCTTGTTTTTCCTGTTCTGAAGCATTTGATGGCTCTAGATGTATCCGATCAGCAACTACAAACCAATTCAAGCTTGTGGTAAAGTTTATATCTTTGTCTCTTTATGTTCCTTGAATTACATAATTCAGTTCTTGTTGGCCATCGCTGTTCTTGATGGCCATTATTGTTAACAGGCAAGATCATGAATTTGTTTGTTGTTTTTACTGTGATGTCATGTTTCTGGCAGAACGATTCTTTACCATTCAACAAATATGCGTTTCTGACGACTCACAATTCCTTTGCCAACGAAGCAGAGCCGCTTCATACTGGAATCCGAATTACCTTTACCAATCAGGAAGACACTGTAACGCAGCAGTTAAATGTAAGCACCCTTTCTTTTGGGGGGAGTAATCCTGTTCCTGTATTCCAGAATTCATCTCTCGCTGATTGATTTCTTTTACAAACTGTTACATTTTACAGAATGGAGTTCGAGCATTGATGCTGGACACATATGATTTTAAAGGAGACATATGGCTGTGCCATTCGTTTGAAGGGAAGTGCCATGATTATACTGCATTTGTAAGTAATTCAGATCTCATTGTTTTAAGCAGAAAACACCATTTACATTTCCAATTTGCATCGTCTTGGAGGAGAAACAGAAATTGTTTGGAGAATGGAAAATAGGGTAGTAACAAGTATACGTTTCTTTATAGGGGCTTGCCATTGACACATTCAAGGAAGTAGAGGCCTTTTTATCCGCAAATCCATTAGAAATTGTGACACTGCTCCTAGAAGACTATGTTGACACCCCAAATGGGTTATCAAAAGTTTTCAAAGATTCGGGTTTAATGAAGTATTGGTTTCCAGTCTCAAGCATGCCTCAAAATGGTCAAGATTGGCCATTAGTGAAGGATATGGTTGCAAACAACCAAAGGCTGGTTGTCTTCACTTCAAAGAAGTCTAAGCAAGAAAGTGAAGGAATAGCATATCAGTGGAACTACATGGTTGAGAATCAATGTAATACCACTGCCTCAGTTCATCAGTTAACTTATTAGAGAATTTGTGTCTAAATAAGATTTTAACATTGATTTCAGATGGGGATGATGGGGAGCGTACAGGAGAATGTGGTAACCGGGGAGAGTCAGCATCACTTAATGACAAAACTAAATCTCTGGTTTTGGTAAATCACTTCCACTCAATTCCAATCAAAGGGATGACTTGTGAAGACAATTCAGCAGTCGTTGTTAGTATGCTGGATTCATGCTATGGGGCAGCAGGCAGTCGGTGGGCTAACTTTGTCGCAGTTAACTATTATAAGGTACGTATTTTACCCTAGGTATCTTGCTCTTAGATAAGCAGTTCCATGGTTTTGCATCAGGGATATTCATCTCAATTCAAAGAAATGTTTGCTTGGGATTATTGTTGCAGAGAAGTGACGGAGGAGGAGTGTTTCAAGCTGTTGATAAATTGAATGGGAAGCTGTTGTGTGGCTGTGATGATGTCCATTCATGCGTGGTAAGATCAGTATTACACTTTTTTCTTCTAATTTTTCAGAAGTCACGTGTATTGAACTAGCATTGAAGTACAGAGGCCATTTCTTAGGGTAGCGTACACACATAGTAAACAGGTGACCCATGTTGTTTTCAGCTTTTCATTTTCCTTATTGGACACATAGCAGATGCCTCAAAATGGATATAAGTATGAGGCTATGGACACACCTGTTTCACCTGACAATTGTACCCCAAGTCTGAGCAACATATCAGGAAACTGGTATGAGGAAGCATTATCTGCCGAGTGCAGCAAATAAGTTAAAGCTAGCATAGCATGTGCTGAACATAAAAGTTGTCTGCTCCACTATTAAGTCAGCTTTAGCTGAAAAGAGATCTAATTTTGTGCCCCAAATCCATTTTTGTTGGAACAAGATCATAACTCATTCTTCACATTAGTAAGACTCCTATTTTTGTTACTGCCCTGCTTTATGTAGGCTTTAAAGCTCAAGAAGCAACCGGTTTATGAGTTTTTAAGTCCAAACGTTAGTCCTACCTTGGGCAAATCATGTAAACAAGTGCCGCATGAAATGCTGCAGCCCAAACCCAAACCAATTACCAATTGCCACCCTCCTTAACTATAGTTACCAGCAATTGCTTCAGATCTTAATTTGGGGCTAACAGATAGCTATAGGCCTGTACCTCTCATTTACTGCAATTTATGGTCTGATTGTGCATATATCATCGTAAGAGAAAAAAAGCACTTTTTAATTGTTTTCACATTTTTGGCATGCAGCCCGGATCATCATCAGCAGCATGCTCTCCTTAAATGTGGATGGAATATGCATTTTGTAACAACTTATCAGAAACTGGAAATTGTGGTGTGAACTGTGGAAAAGTTGTTGCATTGGTAGATGATGCAGAGGTTTAAATTTATTGATGAGCACCACAAATAATGTTTATACTTTATGTGCCCAATTCATAAGTTGCATTATTCATTAAAATTCAACCCTGACAAGGAGGAATGGTCACTTGTTTAGACAACCATTCAAAAGCTTCAGAACTTGGTTTTGCAGCTAATCAGATGAGGATTTGAAATTATCTAATTTCTTTGGCTTGTGCTAGTGTATCACTGAATAAGCTAGACTCCTAGAATAGCAATGTCCTACTGATTTTGGCAATTTGGCTCAAGGGCCCAAGAGTTTGACCGAAAGTTCAACTTGAGGAGAAAGAAATAAAGAAATATGTTAACTGAGTCGAATTTTGACTCTGGGTAGCACAGCTTAGCAGATCAGTCCAATGGGATATAATACTTTGACTAAAGGATTGGTGGGGGTTTCAAAACATGGCAGACCTTGCAAGAAGAAAATGATCTTTAGCACCAAAGAAAACGAAGGAAAAGAAAAGACTGTATATTTAAAAACTCAGTCAGAGCTTGAGTCTTGTGATTCTAGGACTTAATGTTCAACCAAACTCTGAAAACTACTATGGGTAGTCTATTCATTCTTTGTGTCTTAAATGAAGCATGTGAGGTGCTATTAGGAAGTATCAATCACATGCTAGCAATCTCAAGAGTATAAATTTAAGAAGTCTATTAGGATCTAGCATTAAAAAAAGGGACTAAGGAACTAGGTAAATTACCTCTATCTATATGACTTGGACAGGAAACATGCTTCATTTTTCTTATATTACACCATGGGTTATTGTTGACTGTAAAGCAAGAGATTCCCCCCCACCCCCACCCCACCATTTTCATGGTTTTGTCTATGATAATTTCTTTACAAAGCTTAACCTGTATCGTTTTTATAGAGATAGCTCCACCAAAGCCACGTTAAGAAAACTTCCAGATCCAGATTACAAGGCTTTTCAGCTTTCTTTCTCAACATACTTGGATTAATGCAGGGTGGATGAAGGAAAATGCTATAAATCTCCTACGTACTATACTAGGGGTTGACAATATGTGTTTGATACCAAAAGAACATGTTCTTTCCACATTTGAAGAAACCAAGCTAAAGAATTTCTTGGTTTGGTCCAAGATAAACTATGAAAAAGAAAGGGTTGTGAAGGAAGGGAAAGTTAACATGGATGGGGAAGGAGAAACCGGAGCAATCAGTTATAGTAGCAGAATGGGAGGAAGGGCAGAGGGGCAAAGGCAAATGATAAATCACATCAAAGAAGAGAATAAAAACAATTGCACGTGGGAACTGGCTGACATTTACACACACGGCCTTGCAGTTTGGCCCTGCATGTAAAACTCATCCACCCACTCTTTACGGCTTGTTGTGAACCAAGTCAAATTGAGCATCAATCATGAACCATCCCACATCATTCAACAATGGAAAAACTTTGGGGTGCTCTCTTCTCGGAATTTCATTGGCACAGAAAAAAAATAGGTGCTATTGTTGCATTGGATGCCCCTCGCTCTTCCCTTTGGTTCAAACTTTGTGGGAGGGTCTAAATTGGCCATTTGCTAGTCCTAAGGATCTAGAAAACCTTTCTTTTCTTTTCTCCTAACCCAAAACAAACTTTGTAAAGCACTAGCTATCTTTTTCGCTTTCCTCATGTTTGACATTGTTTCTGTGTACAAGTTATGATTTGATACGTGAAAATAAGTTTCTAATGCTTGAATGTCATCAATGGTTTGAAAAAAAGTCATTGACTCTTTAACTGGCTTGTGGTACCTGCTAAATTTACTTGTTTTTCTTAACCGTGCAACATATACTGGAATTTGTACGTTGAGCTTGAAGGCTTATTGAATTTGGTTGCTGGGGTTGCGGAGATCAAGTAGAGGTAAACATACATATCATTTTGTTTATCCTTCAAGGAATTTAATGAAGGTTTAAGAGTTTCATGGGGTATTAAAACACTGACAGGTAATTTATCAGTTGATTTAAAAAACTACTTTGGTAAGATATTTATCAAGAGCATAGTCCAAAAGTCAATAGTACAGTTACTGATTTGCCAAAGGTATTTCCCAAATAGTTTCTTGGCACCCATTTCTATGAACTCTCTTTTGCCAGTTCATGATATTCCTTTAGGCACATTACAACAATGCTGCAAGGACCATAGCACTTCAAACTTTTTGCAGAAGCAGAGTTGAAAAGGCAAAACAAAACTATCTTTGGCTCTCTCACGGTATTTTTCCAAAGGTACCAAGGGTCTTTGCCCGCTGTTATATGTCATGTAACAGATAAATCGTTTGGTATGCACTAGTCAACATAGCATTCAAAACTTTGAACTCCAATATGATTTCCTGTCATTTAGCCTTGAACTCAAACCCCCAACAACTTAAATTGGGGCCATTTTTTATATTTGGAGTCAAGTCATGACATCCTCAGGTTAAATTGTGTTCCAAGTGATTGAGTGGAACCCTGCCAAATAGTTGGCATAAAATCTCCATTAGTAACTCCACATTAGAGAATTTTGAATTAGAATTAATCAGAATTCATGCACAAAAACATGATTTCGTTGATTGCAATGCTGTCATAGCAATCTTGTATGATGTCCTCAGATGTATTGACTCTGTGACTAAGTTTAGTCCATGGGGCATTGCAACTCTCTAATACATTTCAAATGTATTAACAAGTTACCTTTTTGACCATATTTTTGAGGCAAAAGATACTGCAATTAAGACCGCAGTGGTTCTCTGTTAAGATTAAAGTTTTGTAGTCTTTATTATTACATTTATTACTACACTCAGCTATTCATAATAGTAGGGCCTTATTAGGTAGGTGTATGGTTTTGGCCTATTTAGGAATTGCCCTTTTGTCTCTCTCTCTTGCCTCAACTCTGTTGTAGTTGTCAAGGCACATACCTTTTACATTCTTAAAAGCCTGAACAAGCCATACCATTTTGCAGCACTCCTCTTGAGGTTTTCCTGGGAGCATCAATGGCATTCTTGGTGGTAGTAGTAGCTTGTTGGCTTGCTTTGGGGTTCTGTACCTGCTTTGCTATGTTGAAATGGAATGACATAACATATAGTAGAAGAAAAGGCTTGCCTCCAGGGACTATGGGTTGGCCAGTTTTTGGTGAAACTACAGAGTTCCTCAAACATGGACCAAATTTCATGAAAAAGCAAAGAGCAAGGTAAGCTTTTTTCTGCTCACCCCGCACACTGTCTCCCTCTTTCTCTCAAGTTGGTTGACTTGTAAATGAGACTTTTCTGCTTCCTCTTTTTGTTTTAAGTGTAGCAAGTTCTGTTTTTTGATCGTTTCAACTAAAAGATAGCATGAGAAAGGCGGAATAGTTTAGCTTCAGTCAGCCCTTTTGTGAACTGGGAAGCTTCCCTTTCTTGTTTCAGAAAGTCATTAGATAACAACAATGAGCATGCATTGGTTTATGGATCTTTCCATTTTGTTCCATACGGTATCTTTGCATGGAAACAATCATATAACGGTGATTGCATATCAGAGGCAAAGACCAATGTCCCTTGGATGTGTTTGGAATGAATTAACAATGAGACTCTAGCCACTAAAAATCATTCCTCTATAAAGCTGCATGAGACAAAAAGAGTTAAATCTTTGACAAGAACACAGTTCTAATGGAACTTCTAGTTATATGTCTTCAAATTGTAAAGCCAAATTTAAAAAAAAAAAAAGAAGAAGAAGAAGAAAACCATGCTTCCTCCTTTCAAATCTCTCACATTTGTTTTGACAGGCATGGAAGTTTATTCAAGACTCACATATTGGGGTGTCCAACTGTTGTTTCCATGGATCCTGAGCTCAACAGATACATCCTTATGAATGAAGGAAAAGGGCTTGTGCCTGGCTACCCTCAATCCATGCTTGATATACTAGGGAAATGCAACATTGCAGCCGTGCATGGTTCTGCTCACAAGCGCATAAGAGGGTCATTGCTGTCTCTCATTGGCCCTCTCGTGATCAAAGACGAGCTTCTCCCAAAAATTGACAAGCTTATGAGATCTTTCCTTGAGAACTGGAATGAAGAAAGTACTATCGACATCCAAGAAAGAACCAATGAGGTTTGCACATAATAAGCACAACTTTTAACAGGAAATAGAAGAGAAAGAAGTTTTAGATGTAAATGAAGCAGAAGCACAGAGTAAAAACTGTTTCTTTCTATTAGTTGTTAAGCATACAATGGCTTTGGGTTCATGAGTCTTAAATCTGTCATCATTGCATTTTCCTTATAGTTAGACTGTTTCAACCATAGGGAAAGTACAGTTTATGAGTGAAAAGAAGATGAAAACTCTCATGAGGTTTGACATCGACTACGATTATGGGTAAACGCCTAAGTAAAACCAAAAATGGTTAATAAAGATCAGAAATGTTCACAAGACACTGCTATAAGATTAAGATTTTAAGAAAAAAAAGTTTGCCCAGATATCAAACAGTATGCTTAACTCTTTCTTTCTTTTTGGAATTACTCTGTCAGATGGCGTTGTCCCTATCCTTCAAGCAAATTCTTGAAAAGGAATCAACTTCATTATATGAGATTTTCAAACCAGAGTTTGATAAGTTATTAGTAGGAACGCTATCACTGCCTATAAACATTCCAGGGGCAAATTACCATCATGGGATCCAGGTATACCGTTGAAATACTAAATAATGGCCTGAAAACATTTCTATATGATCTTTTATAGAGGAGTTCGATCCCAGTGTTCAATGGTGACTCTATCAGGGAAGGAGAAGAATCATCAAGATGTTGAAACAGATTATGGAGGAGAGAAGGGCCTTTCCAACAGTCTACGATGACATGCTTCACCGCCTTCTAGATTGCAAAGACTCAAAGTACAATCTCTGCGACGAGGAGATAATTGATCAAATAATTACTATCATGTACTCGGGTTATGAAACTGTCTCGACTACTTCAATGATGGCCATCAAGTATCTCCATGATCATCCTAAAGCCCTTCAAGAACTAAGAGTGAGTGACAGTTCCGCCTGTTTGAATTCTCTGTGTTTCTTTATTATGGTTTTGATGATCCTGGTACCCTTCTACTTGCATAGGAAGAGCATGTCAGTATCCGAGAAAAGAAAAAGCCAGGGGAGGCAATCGACTGGAATGATTACAAGTCTATGAGTTTTACTCGTGCTGTGAGCAATATCTGAATCTTGCCACCAGCTTCTGATATGTTCTACAGCTAATCTATTGTTTACTAAAGCTTTAATCAATCTCTTTTCTATGTAGGTAATTTTTGAAACCTCAAGGTTAGCTACAATTGTTAATGGGGTATTGAGGAAGACAACAGAAGATATGGAAGTAAACGGTATGTTCAAGGGAACTCTGAGCTTTAAAGTGGCCACTTTTCCTTTGTGAAGTTTCAGGTTTTTGCCACACAGCCAGAATCTTTCTGGTGTTGCGGGATAAGGTACAAGATTCAAAATGTGGTGCGAGTATCTAACACTTTGCATTGTGCTTTGTCAGGATTTACCATTCCCAAAGGGTGGAGAATATACGTTTACACAAGGGAAATTAATTATGATCCATTCCTTTATCCAGAGCCTTTATCCTTCAATCCATGGAGATGGCTGGTGAGTGCAACTACAAACTTGAAAGTATCCCATAGTTCATTTTACAGCTTTTAAGCCTGCAAGTACATGAAAATATTAACAAAATGGAACTGCAGGATAAGAACTTGGAGTCTCACAATTACTGCTTCCTATTTGGAGGAGGCAGCAGGCTATGTCCTGGAAAGGAATTGGGCATTTTCCAAATTTCTACTTTCCTTCACTATTTTGTTACCAGTTACAGGTTGGGTACAGTTGCTCATTAAGAGTTTCCCTCCCCTGCTTGGCCCACAACAAATGTACTGACTAGATAGAAATGGTTTTTTCCGTGCAGGTGGGAGGAAGTTGGTACAAATGAAATCCGCCAATTCCCAAGAGTTGAGGCACCCAAGGGACTGCACATTAGGGTATCAAAGTACAGAACAGTTTCTAACAAACATTACCTCTAAAGAAATGAAGATAATAGCATGTATATATTACTGCCAAGACTGACAACTGTGGGAAGACTCAGCATCACCTGGGACAATGCGATGTGAAGCTGAGCTGGGCTGAAATTACCTGGGAAGCTGAAAAGGAAAGCAGCTGCTACTTGAACCTGGGCCTGGAAGAAGCCCTCTTCAGCCACAAAGTTAGATTTTTTTGTGTTGGGAGGATTAACCCATTTTTGGTTAGATACTTTTCATGTGAAAACAATAGAAAAGCCAGGGGCAGGTAGTCTGTGACATGTGCTTTGCAAAAACGTTTAGGGGAGGCTTCAACAATGTCACATTGTTAATGTATCATTTTAACAGTTAACAGGCTGAGAACGTGAAAAATACATGTAACCCATGACCTTCCTGTGGCTGTCAAGCCACGTTCCTATCAAGGTTAGAATCTCTTTTGCTCCATTTTTTAATTAATTTTTAACCTTTTTTTTTTCCATATTCCACTCTGACAAAATAAAACTACCAAAACCTGTCATGTTCGGATTATCAGGTTCATGTTGGGAGCGATGTTAATTATTCATTAATCTGTCCGAATATTCCGTAACTCTTTTATCTTCTTTCTTTCTTCCTTGTACCATGTCAAGCCTCCTAGTTATTACTTTCTATTTTTCAATCCAATGGTTGGACTACGGATTATTGAATCAAATACTCTAATTATAATCTAAATTTTGTTTCGTATTACTGTTTAATATTGTGATTTAGATGAACACATTTTGATTTTTCTTGATGCAAACTCACCCTAACCACATGTTTTCTACTTTTATCCAACCAATTATTTGGGTGAAAATATAACTCTAAATAAAGGGGGGGGGGGAGGTGATTTTGATTAGAGAATAAAAGGATTAGAAGAAACTAATAACAATTTTAAGCAGTGTACTTGGAAGTGTAAGAAAATATTGAAAATATTGTGTATTAATTTTGGCAACTAGACACATGCATCTCCTGTTGAAAATATTGAATCCATTAGTCCATAGAGGAAGAGACAGGGCCAACCATTGCCTAATAAATCAAAACCAAGTGGAAACTGTCTAGAAAATTGTGTATTAATTATGCAAAATTATTAAAGACAATTAGACTATATTCTATCTTTATTATTCATAAAGAAACTCTCATATTTTAATTGATTTTTTTGGAATCTTTTTGTATTTTAAAATATTAAAAAAAACCCTACAATTAATCTTGATTGATATATATCTATATTTATACACAAAACATTTTAAAATAAAAATTGATAAACTCAGAACAAAAAAAAGTAAGATATAATACTCACTTTTAAGTCTTTGAATTGCATAATAAGAAGTAATACTTTCCTTTCTAGTAAACAATGTCTTGCCATCTTTAAAATTCATTATCGAGATTTTTATGTTGCGAAATTTTAATCATTGAGACCTTTTTTTTTTCGGGATTGAATTTCACTTATTAAATAAGGTAACAACCATTAGATTTTAATGAATCTATATTGAAGAATGGTTGTATAGTTACCAAATAATTATAGCAATAAAAAACTTTCCTTGTTAAAAGAAACTGAATTCTAATTTTCTTAGCTGTACTACCAAAAGAAAAAATAATAGACTTCCTTTTTTGACTGAAAACATTAGACCACCCCACCAAATCATATTAGAGATAATGCTTAAGAGGTTAAAAGAACCCTAATTCACAGTAATCAAAACGTGAAGGATGTATCCAATAGTGTCATTTCTTGACTAATAAAAAATTTAAAAAGAAAATAAAAATAAAAATAAAAATAAAAAATATCTTCTTTATATGTAGAGAGACATATCTCCGCCTTAGTCGTTCAAGTTGAACTCCTTGGCTCTTCTTCTTCTTTTGACTCCGTTTCCCCCACCGTCTGTGTCTCTGTCTCTCTATCTATCTTCCATGGCAACTTCTTCAGCCAAACCCACACCCTTGTTAAAAGATGAACTCGACATTGTCATACCCACCATTAGAAACCTTGACTTCTTGGAGATGTGGAGACCCTTTTTCGAGAAATACCATCTGATCATTGTCCAAGACGGTGACCCTTCAAAGACCATCAGGGTTCCCGATGGCTTTGACTATGAGCTCTATAACAGGAACGATATCAATAGGATTTTGGGTCCAAAGGCTTCTTGCATTTCCTTCAAGGACTCTGCTTGTAGATGCTTCGGTTACCTTGTTTCCAAGAAAAAATACATCTTCACCATTGATGATGATTGCTTTGTATGTTGCTCTACTACCCTTTTCTTAAAGCTTTCTCCTTTTTGGGTTTTTAATTCTTTTTAAAATGATGTAGTATTTTCTTTTTACTCTGTTCTCTGTTTGGTTTATGGGAAAAAGCAGGGGAAGGTAAGGAATAACGTTGGCTTTTATTTTGTTTTATTTTTATGTCTTGGTCTTGTTTATCACTGGACAAGAGAAAGATAAGTTTAAGTCTTCATAGCATATGAATTTATTGGTGAATGTGGCTGAATTCAGAGTAATTTGTTAGATTGTAGGTTGTTTTCCTCTGCCATTGCTTGCATTTGCTGTTAGATAATGATATTAGTGCTGACAATTAACTGTTGATTTGGTTGTTTATGTTAGCATATTAGATTTGCAATCTGTTGATTAATGTTATTATTGTGCCTAAAGTTTGAGTAATGTAATTGTACATAATAGATCTAATCAGATAGATGATGATTTGAATTATTCTTTGATTTTGCTCTTTTTATATTATTTAGCTTATTTTGTAGAACCTTTCATTCCTTTAGGTTCTCTTAGATTGTTTCTTCCTATGAAAACTTCAACAATTTCAATTTTTAACATCTTCTGGTTTTGATGTTTAGGTTGCCAAAGATCCGTCTGGGAAAGATATCAATGCGCTCGAGCAGCACATTAAGAACCTCCTAACACCATCCACCCCACATTTCTTCAACACACTCTATGATCCATACAGGGAAGGTGCAGACTTTGTCCGTGGTTACCCCTTCAGTCTCCGAGGGGGTGCCCCTACCGCGGTTTCGCATGGCTTGTGGCTCAACATCCCTGACTATGATGCACCAACCCAGCTTGTCAAGCCTCTTGAGAGAAATACTAGGTATATGCATCTCACCTTGGGGAATGTAACCGAGTAAATGGTCATTTGACCTTGGTTTGGGTAATAGTTGTTTACTACTTGTTTCTGTTTATCAAGGTATGTTGATGCAGTCATGACAGTTCCTAAGGGAACTCTGTTCCCAATGTGCGGTATGAATCTGGCATTTGACCGCGAACTCATCGGACCTGCAATGTACTTTGGACTCATGGGTGATGGACAGCCAATTGGACGTTATGATGATATGTGGGCTGGCTGGTGCATGAAGGTACTGTTTTTTCTGAATCTTTGTTTCCATCATGTGATCTCCCCTATCATTCTGTTTCAGTGAACTGTTTCTCATCCAATCCTTTGTGTCCAAGCATTATCTTCGTTTCATGATAACTGTAAGCTATGGATCTTTATATGCTGAAACCAAGTTAGGTATTTTTGGCAGACATTTTGTCTATACGTGACAATATGACAGAGTTAGAACACGTGCCAATACAAAATGCTACTATGAAATTCATTACTAACCTCTGATTTTTTTGCATTTAATCATGCGTGTCTCTGAATGTGCAGGTTATATGTGACCATTTGGGACTGGGAGTCAAGACTGGTCTACCCTACATATGGCACAGCAAAGCCAGCAACCCTTTTGTTAACCTCAAAAAGGAGTACAATGGCATCTTTTGGCAAGAAAAAGCAATCCCATTCTTCCAGTCTGTTGTCCTCCCTAAGGATTGCACCACTGTACAGAAATGTTACCTTGCGCTTGCCGATCAGGTCAAGACGAAGCTGGGCGAAGTGGATCCCTACTTCATTAAGCTAGCCGATGCCATGGTTACATGGATTGAAGCTTGGGATGAGGTCAACTCTCCTGGAGGAAAACCTGCAGCAAAGACACCCAATGGCACCTCTTAAGTAGAAAGTTTTTGAATTAGTGGCTTCTTGTCTTTAGATACAGTCACAAACTTGGATTATCATCATTACTATCATTTGGTATTTTTCACATTTGGGGTTGTTTTATGGCAGTTCCTTTTTTTTGGATTAATGCATCTCGTCTTACCTCCAAGTTTAATACAATAAGGCATAGAATTTGAATCTGAAAATCTGTCTGTCATTATTTTGTGATCATTCAAAGGTGTATTTGGTCTGAGATGATTACCTTCTGGAGTGGGATTTGAAATTTGAACCTGAAAACATTCTGAAATTCAATTATCATTTGGGCAAAAGTTAACAAAAAGATAGAAGATTTCCAACACTTTTTGTGCTCGTGAAGAGCGGGAGTGGGACACCATTGCCCTGCATTGAATGAATAAGGCCAAGAGAGAACGTTAGAGGCCCACTGGTTTCATCAATGGCTGGTCCCTGTGATCTACTTTAATTATATTTCGTCCTGTCATGTCCGGGCTGTAACTTTCTGTAGCAGGTTGAAGTCCATAGCCACACACCCAAGAATGTTTCGGATCTTGTTTTCTCCATTCCCTTTCTTTTTCTCTGAATCATTTCGGTCTACTGCTCAGATGCAGCTCAACTTTTTCAGATCCTTTAATTTAAAGCCTAATGAATCAAGATTTGACACAGGGAATGAACAAAAGCATGCCAAAGAAACAGTCAAGGAATGGAAAAAGCAACAAGGACTACACTTCAAAACACTGCAGTAATTCTTCTTTGCAATAAAAAAATTACATGCCCGACAACCCGAAAATTTATATTTCTGGGTTTATTATCGCAATAGTTAATCGATATATGTTTTATTAAAAAAAATTCATATACGATTTTCCCAATTACATGATAATATAATAATTTAAATCTATTATTTAATCATATATCTAGTTTATTTAATTTACATATATATTTATGTCACACTTTTATTTTATATGTATTTAATAACAATAAGGTTATAATATCATTTTTTTTAAAAAAAATAATGCTTAAAGGTCTAATTGATGAATAAATGTCAACCAATTAACCACTTAATAAGCTTCTAAGAAGTTTTAATTGGTTGATAAGTAAAAATTTATTTTAATAATGTATGTATATACATACGCATATGATTTTTATTTTTTGGTAGCTAGTACTAATTTATATTTTTAAGAATTAAATTAGATCTATTTTATTTGAACATGATTTAAAAAAGAACACAGCTATCTTTATCTTTCACCTCACATTTGTTTTATGTGTCTGGATTAGCATAGCCCTATGTTGACATTCACTGGTTCCAGCACGATCAATGCCAAATAGATAATGGCAAAGAGTAATCCCAATCAGCACCTAAAATTGCCAAAAAAACACATCAGCCTCCACATCGCCATGTGGGTCTAAACTTCCGGCAATTTAATCATAGTGATGCAACAACTCGAGCATATGGTTTAGCAAAACGAAAAACAGTAAAAACCAGATCTAGGCATTTTCAACATGGGTATAATTCATTCCAGCTGAAACAAACATTTGTTATATTGCTAAATCCACATACAAAATGTGTATGTGACCCAGCAGAACGAGTCAGTTGTAATGAGTATTAACTACACAGTTACAGATTGAAGCACTAAGAGGAAGCCATGAAAGAGACCAAATAGCTTATTTGCTATTAGTGTCTTACTTATTTGCAAAATTCTCTTGGCTGTGTAGATAAATCAGCAGCTGGCCATCATCAGCAGCTACAGCTACAACATCTGGCCTCAAATCATCAGTTGCAATGCATGAAACACTGCGACCTGATCACCACATCACAGTCGAAAATCAGCTATGTACGCATAACATTGAAGCAAAGCTTAAGTATGAAAGCTTATAGTCCATTGAAATTCATCACAACCGAACCAGAGGTTCTCCTATGTTCATTATAATCAAAACTTGCATGTCAAAGGACCAAGCAACTAATAGCTTAGGCTGTATGGTGAAGGTTCAAGAATGAGTTTAATGTTGATCTCTAACATTGCTCTTTTGGACGCAAATCCCTTGCCTTGGTCATGTAGATCAAGTACAGGCATATTACATACCTCGTTTAAATCTAATTTAACAGAATAAAGAAAAGACAGCCAAAGGTGTCAACTAGCTTGGCTGCTAAGAGTCCCTTTCGTAATTATATCAAGAACCTAAGATGGAATCTAGCCTTCACTAGGGATGAGGAGTTTATGAACATGGAGAGGCTGTCTCCTTCAGCTGTACAACCATTGGCCCATAAAAAGGAGGAATAGTAAAAACCAAGATTCAAACTCGAAAGTTGGAACTACTAGATCAAAAAAGCTTTAATACCTTATCAAGGAACCACACTTTCCAAAAACCACAAACTACTAAGTGAGCCCATCAAGGAGTTTTTATTTTAATAGCTAATATTTAAAAAGAAGGGCATTGATGCAATTAGATGCATGTGCATTGTTATCACTACGACAACAAATACTGTTAAAAGTATTAGAATTTTCTGAAACGGCAGATGGATGAACTCAAAAAGTGGCTTCAACATCTAATCTAAGCAAGACGAGAAGAGAGGATGTGTTTCCTGTATTTGGACAATCAAGTGAATTTTGCGAGACAATCTATTTCTACTTTCTCTAAATAGAATTTTATCAGATAGAGTTTTTTAAGTAAAAATTCTGCTGTTTAAACCATAGCTCTAAAATGTCCAAGGAGGAAAGATGCTGTTTGTCAGATGAGTGTTCCCTTTCTTTCAATTCACAATAACAGAAACAAATTCCACTAGTTCTCGGTTGAGGAGTTATGAAAGCAAATTTGAGGCATACCTTTGAAATGATGCAAGACACCAAGTCTAGCTCCTGTGGACAATTCCCACATATACACTAGCCCATCATCTCTTCCTATGATCCCGTGATCAAATGATGCACCAATTGCAGCAGCCCTGCACAATGAAGTTCATCAATTGTTTTTTACATATTTACTTGCTAATTCTCAGAAACTTCTTTTCTCTAGTGTATACTTAGCCAGCTTAAATAAAATTGATACAGTAGCAATCTATTTCTTCCTTTCTTTATAGAAACCCAAGCACCACATAAAACAGCTGCAAGTACCCAATGCACTCCCACATAAATGATCACCTTGGAACGTAATCCAGTAAATTAGGTTTCCTTGAAAAGGCACACCAAATAGTATACTGTTTTGTTTCACAATCTATCTTCACTTGGTTGCATATACCTCCACAACGAGTAATAAGATGATTTAGGGAAACAGGATAGCCTAAGGAGATCAAAGTATATTCTACCATTTAGGATGAGCAGTTCCCAAATTCTTTTGGTTACTACAAACAGAGGAGGAAAACATAAATTGGAGAAAATAAAATTAAAATTTTCATAGATCCAAATATGGATTGGCATGCATCAAAGAAAAATATTATCTTTTACCAGAAAACAAGTTACTCACTGCCTTAAAAAAAAACAATAGAATGATTCGATTTCTATGAACAGTATGTCTCTTTCATTATGAGTACAAAAACCCAATCTAGATTTAAGACATAGAAATAGAACTTTAGAGTACCTTGGATCCAGTGTACTCCCCAAGATCACCCTATCCTTGACCAGTAAAGCTAGCCTCCATGATCTGGCTTGATTTGCTAGGCAAGTACTAGGTAAACGTTCGTACTGAGCCTCAAAATCAGAGACAGTTGAGAGAAGAAGCCAGAGAGCAATATCTTCCCCCTCTGATGGAAGAAAATAACAGTCCCTATGTTCAGAAGACAAAATTTTTGTTGTCGTGATGATTTCATCAATGCGTCCATTCATATCAGCATAGCTGAAAACAGGCTGCCAACTGAATAAACTGATTGGTAAGAATTGCTTAATTGGATTGCCAGAAGCAGAAAATCTTGAGATGATGAGCCTTTTCAAAATATCCCTGAGAAATAAAACCTGTTTTCTATCAGTAACTAATCAGATTTTAGGTGGAGAGGCAAATACAAGAAAATCCCTCTGGAGCCTTATGCACAAAATGATGCACGAAAGGATATAAAAAAGCAGTACCTATTAATAAATTAATATTTCCACAATGTTACCCAGCAATTACAGACAATATACACTCAGGATCACCAAATAACTATAAAAGAATACAATTTTCAACAGAACGCTACATACCATACAACAAATTCCCCAATAACATTATGCCCAATCACCAGATGAGCACACTTTGGAATTCTCTTCAATTCCACTACACAAGAAGATATGCAGTCACCAGCTGGTAGAATAAATTCTTCTGTCCATGCACTGCAAAAAATGGACAAGGAAGACAGGTAAAATTGCACGCTTCAATAACAACAATTAGCCAAGAAAACATGTTTCGAGAGGGTAGAAGGAAAAGGGTGAAAGTACAGTTATCTTCAAATTATATAAAGCAAACATCCCCTTTCAACAGCTGAATTCACTGCTACAATATGAATCTGCTGCTTAAAACCACAAACTAAGCATTTTGCAGAACAAAACAAAGATCATACCATCCGCTATGATAATGAAGAGGTTGTTATATTAGATAGAGAGAAAGGGAAGACATTCACCTCCATGTTGAATTCATGACCCAAAGATGCAGTCTCCCACTCTTTCCAGCAGCAACAAGATAGTTATTTTCACAAACCAATATACATTGCACACTTTCAGCTGTTTCCAATTTCACAACCAAAGAAACATAACCATGATTTACTTGCAGAATTTTTACTGCATTCTCATTAGAGCAGCCTGAAGAACATATTGAGCAGGTACAATCTATTCTCCCTTCCCTAAGAAAAGAAATCAGATATTAGAATAATATTACTGTTTTTTCAAATCTGCTTTAACAAGATAGAAAATCGAAGAAACAATCAACCTGCAATAAGGCGTTTTAATACTGTCAAGTAAAACAAGACATTGCCCATCCGGGGTGAATTGTAAGCCACATCTTTCTGAATCAATCTAGGAAAGCACAGAAAAACGTCACAAATTTTATCACTGAACGGGTAAGCAACAAAGTCAAGGAATCAATAAGTACAATAAAAATGGCTGAAGAGTTTATATATTACAACATATCCGCCCACCAAAGCTTACTTCTGAAAATGGCAATGTTACTGATGTGTAACCAACAAAAGAAGGGCATCCTATCCTTGGTTCTTCAATAGATACCCTGTAGATGAACAAGGTTCTGTCCTTATCTACAAGAAGACCACATAAAACACAAATGTGGATTTCATTTCCTTTTGCACCCAGCAATACTGATGAAATAGGCAAAGGATGGAAATAGCCTCCTACAAGGTTGACAATGCCCCTTAGATCACTATTAAGCTCTACATCCCTGCAATGGTTGACATCTGAACTACCTTGAACTTCCCTTGCTTTAGATCTGTTCTTGTCAAAAACACTAGTAACCTGATTTTGACAAGATGCAGGACAGCCATTTTCTACACTGCTGCTATGCTCAAGCCTCTCCTTGTGACAGTTTTCTTGAAATCCCCTTTCAAGTGAAACAGATGGAACAAGTAAGCATGATGCACCCTTTGCTTTAGAGGCACAAACCAACTTTTGATTTCGATTAGACAGCTCAGGTGGCATATCACTCATTTCAGGTTTGCAATCTGTAGTAGTTTTCTCCACTGGCAGTCCATACGACTGTCCTTCAAGCTTGTCTGTAGCATCACAGATATCTCTATTGCATGGTTTGTCATCAGAAGAGTGATAACTCTTTGAAACAAGTGAAATTCCTGTCGTAGCAGACTCATTAGGGCAATAATCATCTCCAGTATTTCTGTATATGATACTTTCAGAGAGAGGACCAGTGTATTTTCTAGTTGAATAAGCTTGTTTTGAGACTTTCTTTCTAGTATATACTTTATGTTGGGCTTGATAGGAAGAGTTAGTTTTAGGAGTTCTGGTGTCGGCACTTATGTCCTTCCCTGATAATTGCACAGGACTTCCAATGCCACTTGGATTATTATCATTTGTATCTACATCTGCAGAAACATGATTATTTGCATCATGTTGAAAATCATAAAAATCATGATTAACTGAGACAGAAAGAATAAAATTATCATGAGTTCGAGATATTTAAATTTTGTAAACTGACAATCAGATATAGTAAATTGCATGATTTACAGCTCCTACAGCTATATTTTCACAACTTTGGAGAATATAAGCTCTGTTCTGAGTGACGTAGTTTCTAACTATGAAGGTAAATTTAAAATAATTATAGGTTGAGAGCAGGCTAGTAGGAAACTAAGACCTTTCATTCTGAGCCAGACTGATATCTTGTCAATCAATTCAGGAAATACTTGCTTGCCCTGTGAGGACTTACAAGAAAACTTGACAGCTGAATTTTCAGGAAAGGCTGGTTGAATGTCATTACCTTTAGTACAATTAAGTGCATTCTTGGACTTCTTTTCCATAGAATGGTTTTCAATATCTGCTGAGTTTTCATCCAAATTTACACAAACACCCTGGATATCTTCAGAGAAAGCTTTCATGATTAGAGACACATGGCCTGAAGTAGACTCAGACATCGTTATGTCACTCCCATGAGGCTTTTTATTTGAAGCCATGTTTACTTCCTTATGGCAGATTGTATCTTGGTTTTCAGAGATCTCATCGCAACAATCTGATGTTTCCTGCTTCACATTGATACTAACAAACTGTTCCTGAATATTGGAATGATATGTGTCTTTATTGAAACTAGTTTGATCAACCTCCACACTTTTGGAAAACGATACAGCTTGTTTAGCTACATGATCCCCTGCCTGATCATCCTCAAAACTGTCAAGAATAACAGAGTTCACATGTTCAAGATTTGGCACAAGTGAACCATGGTCTATACTTTGGGTATGCATTCCCTTGTCCTGTTCTGCACGTGCTTCCTCAGTTAGGATGATGGCTGCAAGTTTAGCAGAAAAAACTTATGATCGAGAGGCAAGAAAAAGATTAGCATGAAGCTACAAAGGATTGGAACTAAAGGTGTTCGATACTACATGCCAAAGAATAACATGTTCATAGAAAAAGTCAAATGTTTCAAGATTGCCTGTACCAGAAGATCGAAGATTCAACAAATGGTTAGTTTCAATGTTGTTCACTCGAGAATTCACCATTTGGGGCAACAGTTTGCATGGGTTAACAATTTCCCTTTTCTTCTTTGAAGACTCCTTAAGCAAAGGAATAGCTTGAGGAAGTAAAACCGTCATCATCAACTTAGCCATTTCCTGACCGACTGAATCAGAATCACTTTTTTCAGAACCTGTATTTGAATTAGATGTTCCTACTTCATCTTCTTGATGAGACTCAATCACCAAGCCATCAGAAAAGACTACATTAGCAGAAGTTAACTCTTCTTTCACACTGCTAGTTGTATCCCTTGCACTTGAAGCAAGATTTGTACAATCATCTGCATTGATATTGTGGTCAACTACTAAATATTGGGAGTTCACAATGATAAACTATCAACAATTGAAAAGGAAGCTGGGTAACAATGTACTGTAAGTACTGCAAAGAAGAAATACCTTCCACAAAATCCAAAGTATCAGGTGCAAAAAGATCAACATCATTGATGCCCAGGGAGTCATTTGGAACTGGTGAAACTCTAGCTTTGGCATTGGTTTTTACTGGAAAAACGAATCCTTCCAGTTCAGTATCTCCTGACCTATCCAACTGTAAGAAGTTAAGAATGCTTCTAATATTGTACCAATTGACTTCACTCCCGTAATTGACAAGCAAATACTGTACCAACTGATTATAAAACAATGATTTAAAATATATTTTCCCCAAAAAGGAAGAGGATGATAATTTTGGTGAAATAGCTTCTAAAAGCATAGCTCTCAGGTGGTAAGACTAATGCAAGCTATAAGCACCTAAATTTTGCAAGAAGACAGAAGAAACATGTATGAGAATTAAAAGGCATCAGCATTTTCTTCTAAAGGGGATGAACTAAATTGACAGAAAGATGTAATAACCAGTCTTACCTCTTTAGATGTGCTGTTAGCTACTCTAGTGGATTTTGCATTTTGGGAACTAACGAACTTGCTCTTGACTTCTTTCTCCCCATGATGATCTGAGAAATCAACACATTTCAATTGAAACCCATCTTTGGCTGAAGAGTAGTTATCATCTTCCCCCACTGATTTTGAGTGCACTGCTGATGCTACTGGAAGTTTTTCATTTTCTTCTTTTGAAGCAGTGTGAGGAAACCCATGCTTAGGATTCACCTGATTCCCTTGTACTAAATTTGAAGCCTCAGCATCACAAGTCAGGTCGTTAGATCGTGGTCGTTTAAGGCCAGGCCCATTCTTGTTTTGCATTATTTCACACCTTGTACTTCTCTTTTTCCTGATCTGTGATTTGGCCAAGTATGGTCGTAAATCAGGAGGAGTACAGATACTTGAGCTCTGATTGTCATGTTCCATTATAGAAGCCCCATTGCAGAATCTGGAAGATAACAAACTCCTTTCTGCTGTTCCATTGACATTTGCCACCAATTCCCGAAGTAACCTTTGGATTAATGGATTTTTGAATCCAAAAAACTGCATGTTACATGCAAAGAAAAAAGGAGCTTACTCTGTGCATTCATCTATGGTTTTCGCCATCCATATTTAAGGAAAAAGTAAGAATATAATGATACAGGAAATGGATTTCTGACCAGTGGGCAAGTAAAACACAGTGCAGAATCAAGGAGTCCAAAGAAGGACCACAATGTAAAAAAAAACAGCCAAGAACAAGCAAAAGGTTTAAAACATGTACATGAAATTCATGAATATAATTGACATCATTATCTGTAGAGCACTTTTATGGTGTAGGTTGCAAAGAATACAATAACCTGAGCCACCCAGACAAAATCTGCCAAAAAAAAAGGTTCACCTTATATGCTCTGTATCATACCGCTTCACCTTGACGTCAGAGCCTGATCATGTTTATTACTCTCTATCTAACGGTCTCTGAGATTAGTCTTTAAGGTATAGAAGACAGATAAAGACAGTAACTCCAAGGATTCCACATGCTCACACATTCTCATCACTTTGGCTAAAGTTTGAATAGTCTCCAGAGCAGCCCCTAGATTATTTTGTTTTAATTGGGAAATATTTCCTCTAAAATAAATTTTCCCTCCAGAGACCAAGGAGGTACAGACCATCAACAAATATAGTGCATGGATTTGACCGAAGAGAGCTCTAAAACAAGGAAAGTTAGAGATGAATTGTCATCCAGTTTAAAACGAAGAACATAAAGGCAATATCAGCAAAGCCACAATTATCCATATTTAATTTTTTTACAGCAATCTCACTAACCAAAAATGGAGATGAAAACAAAATGCAACTTCAAAGTGCTAAGGAAGTAGCAAGGTATACCTCCACACCATCTATCTTGCATGAGAATCTCTTTCCATGCCATATCTTCAAATGTGGGCAACCTGTTTTCTGAAATTTATCCCATGCAATGTCTGGAGTTTGTCCAGAACACGATTGTCCATCACAAGAGATCTGCATACAGATAGAGGCACACTTATACTTTAGTAAACTGACTGAGAAAAGTAACACTGGAAAAGAAGATGTGAGTGCAAGCTAAAAACCTTAAGTCTGCCTACTCACCACAAATAAAGGCCCTTTAGGACCTTCATGAATTTCCGTCATATAAGTGCTTCCATTGTGAGCCCGAACAGCTTGATATCCCACAGGATAAGGATATCGATCTTTACCCTACAGAATAACAAGATTAAACCACTCAAATAAAACAGAAGCTCATACCAACATAATGATATTACAATGAGGTACCCCATATCCTCTGATAAGCATATTAGTTCAAAACAAATTTTGCTAACTATTTATCCCTTCAGTAAACAAAGTTCAATTCATTTTAAGCTAATTCAACTTCAAAAAAAAAAAATAAATATAGCTTTTCCAATTAAAATAGTCATTGAACTGCTTAAGTGGTACATCCTCTATTCTATTTTACTCAAAATTCACTTCTCCTAGACTAAATTATGTAGCCTTTTGAAACTAAACTTTCCTATTACAGTTGCACGTTTTTAATCCTTTTTCTTCAATCTTCAGCTATTAGTTCAATTTTTTTCTTATTGCCAAAACCTTCTAGGATTTGCGATTAGAACTTCCAATATTTCGTTTACATTTTCACAGCACAATTGGAATAAAAATATTACTTATATCGGCAACAATAAGAGTTAATTGGTTTTCTTAAGTTGATAAGGCATGTATAAATTGTGAGCTTGAAAATATCAACTCAATTGCATTTAAACAGCAAATTTCAAAAATATATGAATAATCACTAGAGTTTAAAATGTTAATTTAGTCATAATTCAAATTTCAATCAGAAAAATCCTCGAATTATATCTCACTCTTCATTTTTAACTTCCAGTCTTTGCTCGTAACAATAGAATATCCAAATCATGTAACCAAGCCAAACACAACGTAAACGAGATCATTCAACATCAAATTAAAAGGAGAGATAATAAAAAGAAAACACAACGAACCCTAGAGGAGCTCCAATACTTCTTGTCCCAGGGGCCTTTGTAAAGGGATCCGATGGAGATGATCTCCAGACCGTCTGATTTCGCTGCTTCTTCTTCTTCTTTAGTTTTCGCCATTCAAAGAAATGAGTAAAAAGCAAAATTACAGAGAGAGAGAGAGAGAGAGAGAGAGAGAATGGCGAAGTAAAAAGGATTCAGAGAGATGTTTTTGATGGCGGGAACTGAAGTCACGGAATGCTGTGTTTCCCTCCACTTCGGAATAAAAAAAATTTATTCGATCAATAAAAATATTTTTGACAAGGAAAAAGAAAACCTTCGCCGTTGCCGGGGATCGAACCCGGGTCGCCCGCGTGACAGGCGGGAATACTCACCACTATACTACAACGACCTCGTTGGAGAACGATCAAAATTAAGGCTCATTCTTCCCACTACTTTTCAAATTGATACATCATTATAATCTTCATCAAAGTAATCAAATGTAAATGTACAAATGAAGGTTAAAATATTAACTGTAACAGTCTTAAAAAGACATGAACAAATATCATCAAAATCCACCTCATTCTATAATCATGCATAAGACATTTCAATTTTATCAACACCAAATTTGATAAGGGAGTCTACAAAAATATTTACTTCTAGAAAGGTATAAGCTACAAGCCTAAAATCACTTATAAATTACTATCTATAAGCTCACATGTGTAAATAGTTCATTCTGGCTACTAACGTATTCTTTTTTAAATGGTTTTATAGTGTAATATTGTACAAAGAATAATCAAAATAATTAAAATAAGTAAAACACTACTTCACACAATACAACTAAAACAATTGAAACACTATTTCATGCAAACAACCAAAATAAGTATAGCACTAATCCATGCAGAACAATTAATATGAATAGAATAACTATTTTGCACAAAATAACCACTTTACAAAGATAGTAATGAAAGTAATTCGAAACAAGTACAATATTCACGAGTTATGTTCTTATTGGAATGTTATAAAAAGTTTGGTTTAATAACTCAGATATGAAAATAGTTAAGAAGTTTTTCTTTTAACATTTTCTTGAAGTATAAGTGTTTTTCTGTCTCACCATTATTTTCTTTTCTTATATTTGTTCACATACACCTTCTTCTCTTATACCTATATATTCATGTATATTTTTATTTTTTTAACTTGTTCTCATATAGCATTTCTTACATATATTTCTCTTTACCTTCTACTATTAATGGTCATAAAACCCATTATTTCAATAAAATTTTTAATCATTACTCAACATTAAAGTTCATTAACGATTACTCAACATTTTTTTTAAAAGGTGACTGTTGCTCAGTATTAAAACTTTTCTTAATAATATTATTTATTATATGTGTTAAAATTTATTTTTAAGTAACAGTTACTTCTAGCATTGTATCTATAATGCTTCATAATTCGTTTGGAATCACTTTTCCAAGGCTATAACATTTTCACCTAGAGCTTTTCTCTTTTTAACTTATCTCTCGAACACTTTTCTAATTAATGCTTCTTAACTTTTTCCATTGCTTGTTTATTCTTTACTTATCCTCAATCATGATTTTATTATTTATTTATTTATTTCCACTTACCACAACACAAAATTTCAGTAATTGTTTCAATCTTCCTTTTCATTACTTTTCGATACATCATTTTAACTTATTTACAATGCTTTTTTCCCTTTCACAAATAACCCTTGACAATACGGGCAATGCCAATGGTTTCCTTGCTAGTGCCTCCCTCCCATGCATATCACCAAAGACTAACAGTCTAGTATCAACCAAACCTAGCTACATATTCTCATTGGCAAAGACCAGCAATTGCTGCTTCATGTCATTATGACTCTTTATTGCCTCTGCTAAAACTTAATGCTGAGGCATGGTAAAAACTGGCTCAACTTTATACTAGGATAAGGTCTATGGAACGGAACGAAGAAAAAATTGTTCTAATCCTGTTTGGAATAATAGGTACAATATTGAAATATACAATACTACCACCTTGGCTATCCTCAGAGCAAAATTTTGATTCTTAATATTGAAAAACATGAACATGATTATGTTTATGGAAGGACTCGTCTTCAAGAAATAGACCAATATTTACATCAAATTTAACTAACAGAATCTGTAAAAACTTTAAATTCACGAAATGTGTGCATAAAAATAACCCCCTTAATGATTTTTTTTCAAACTATCAATTTCATTAAAAATGTGTCACTTATTCAATAATTAAAATTTTTACATTAGAGTTCTACTCGATATATATGAGGCATGGAAATATGCTGGTCCTTTTCGATTAACTTGGCTAACATTATATGATAAGTTTTGAACAAAAAGATAATAATACTATAGTAGTAAATTTGATGAAGAACCACATAATCTACCGTACAACAATTTCACATGATTGAATCAATCATAAAACTAGGATCCATGATACGATATTTATCAAGCAGTATATTTGTTTTTATTTGTCAAACCAATTATGGTAGTATTTTGATCCGAACCAAGCATACTCAACAAGGGGATTAATGAAAATTCCGTAACCTTGGGAGGAGAAAGCTGGGGGCTTGATGTCAAAAGGAGGGGTACTGCTTCTGTAAAAGAGGGAAAAGAGCTGTCCAATCACAATTCAAAGTTTCCTGATATGGATAAGAAACAGGGTCTCCATAGCTCTAATCATTGTGTCCATATCCGTTAATCAACAGGACTATACGTGAGAAATGAGTGATGCACTAATGGTAACGAAATCACGGAGAGAGGTACCATGGGGGAATCTCGTGGCAAACAAATGCATATATGTATATTGAATTCAGAGAGAGAGACCCCAAAGGAGGAAAAGGAAGTAAATGAAAAAGCAAAACCACCGTTACATCGGACCATGGCCAGGGCCTTGAGTGCAAAAGCACCCTTGGGGAAGTCGATTTATACCAGCAAAGAAAGGTGAGGAAACCGAGTGTCAAACTAGCTTTATTTCCAGGTTTGGCAATTGTGGAATCGTCCCGTCACAAAAAGACAGGAACCCCCCCATCCTCCAGCTCTCTCTCACTCCAAAATATCATCAGTACTGCTGCTATCAACACTGTGCGTGTGCTTGTGTGACATTGACATGTGATTGTAGGACCCGTCTCTTTCAGCTTTCCTTGTTTAGCATTGCACCCACAAAAGATGGAATGCATGGACAGGACCTCATCTCTTCACTATCTTCTCACTCTTTCAAACGCTATCCAAACCAGGCCCCACCCCCTTGGGGCCAATGACTAACTGCTTGGCTGTGAAAAATATTTGGTTCGAAGATGTGAATGATAGTTGATTCCCATTACCATGCCACCCAAGGGACCGGGATCCCTTGTCTTCTTTGTGCATCAGGAAGATAACTCAGTCTTGGAAAAGGTTTTCTGAGTCGTGTTTTTTGTTTTTTTTTCACTGAGATCTGCATGAAAAAGTGGTAAGATTGCGGGTAAAACATAAATCCAGAAACCACTTACCATCGATTTAAACAATATATAAACTTACTCAATTCCATTCCATAAGCATCACTCAGAAATTAAAACGATAAAAATCATGGTAGTTTTCAGAGAACTAGATGATTGATCACCTCAATTACGATATTGTAGCTAGCCAGGAATAGGATCAAGTCAGGACAGCTAGCCTAGGGTGTCTGTGCCAAGCAAATTCAGCTAAATTGTTGTGGATTCCTTGAGTTTTGTTGTGTATGCATCCAAAACCCGCTTAGTACTACACATTCGCTCATTGATAATAATGAAGGTTGGAAATGTCAAATCGATAAGAATTTTTCAGAGATAGATTTTGTTATTGTATCTGTCTTGACATACATCTATAACTACATACAAATATTAATTGGGTTTTTATATATCTAGACATTTACTATTAATATGATAACATAATCATACATCTCATAACAAATGAAAAATTCAATGCATTAATTTTCATTACGAAACTAACTCTTTAAACAGATAATATATCTCTTTAAGAGAGTATGATGTAGGGCAAAAACGAGAGTGCAAATTAAAGGAACGATTTATATGGAGAGATATTGGTGATGAAGTTAATTTCTAGAGTGTGAGAGAATCCAGTTCCCGTGCAACTGAATGTCTGAAAATTGCAGAGCAGGTTCTGTGACAAGTAATATTAGAAACCCCAAGGATTTTCATTTTTGGGACTCTCTTGCTCCAACCAATTCCCCATATCCTCTCTAAACAGAGAGACAGATACCCAACTAACCCACAACCTCATTCTATATTCATCGTCCTGTTAGCATCAGTACATCAAAAACCCTAACCTTTTCTCGTTACTTTTCAAAACCCACAGTACCCTTGTTTACCTCGCTAGCTGCCCTCTCTTCAATTCTCTTCTCTTCTCATCTCTTCCCTTCCCTTCCCTTCCTTTGATAATATGAACCTTGAAGAGAAAGTTGGGATGGACTTGGTTCCACAATCCGAGCATCTTTGCTATGTCCGTTGCAACTTCTGCAACACTGTTCTTGCGGTAATTTAATTCAGTACTAGTACATAGTTTAGGGCAATGAAAAGCGACAAAGAAAGAACGAAAGAAAAAAATAATAATAATCCAGTCCAGTTTTCTTCTTGATGATGATGATGATGATGATATGTTGGTTTGGGGTTTATGAATGATTAGCTCTCTTGTTTTTGACAGGTTGGGATCCCATGCAAAAGGTTGCTGGACACTGTGACAGTGAAATGCGGTCACTGCAGTAACCTCTCCTTTCTCAGCACCAGACCTCCACTGCAAGGTCAATGCCTCGATCCCCAAACCAGCCTCAGTCTCCAGGTACATACGTTTCCATTTTAGACCAAGAGAAAGAAAAGATCAGAAAGGTGGAGACCGAGTGCAGCTATTAATTTGTGGTAGTAAACTAGTAATTAGGAAGCAAATCTCCATTTTTTTGGGTTCTGTAAGCTTCACAATTATGCATATTTACACATCCCCACATCTCACAATGAAAAAAAAAAATTGGTAAGATATACTAAGATTTGATATGATTAGTAATGGAAGTTGTTAATGTCAAGGAGAAGCAGAGTTTCTGCAGTGATTTCAGGAAGGTTCAGTCTCCATCTCCATCCTCATCAACATCAAGCGAGCCATCCTCCCCCAAGGCACCGTTTGTTGTAAAACGTAGAAACCCTTAAATACTCCCTTCCACATTCTTCTAGCTAGCATAGTAATTATTTTTGGAAATATTTACATCTATGGGGAATTGTTTTTGCAGCTCCTGAGAAGAAACACAGGCTCCCATCTGCTTACAATCGGTTCATGAAGTAAGGGAAACTTACAAATATGTTCTTTTTGCTTTAATACTGTATGATCTTTCCCATCCAAAACGTTCTATTCATGCAATCCTGATTACATTGAAAGGGAGGAGATACAGCGCATTAAAGCAGCAAATCCTGAGATTCCACATCGAGAAGCCTTCAGCGCAGCAGCTAAAAATGTAAGACATAACTGTTTCATATCTGCTGTTGAAAGTCTCTATGATCTTTCATCTTTCTCTCCGAACGAGATTTAAAGACATTATTCGATTCTGATTTCCATGACTTGTTGGGAACAGTGGGCTAGGTACATTCCAAATTCCCCAGCAGCACCAGTTTCCGGGAGCCGCAACAATGTAATGATAAATTACAATCAAGTCTTTACACTATTAAACAATGCTAAAAAGTATTCCATCTTGGCAGAAAGAACTGATGCTTTTTAGGGTTTACAATCGATTTTGCAGGAATGAAGCACTGGGTGCATGAACGTTGCAACAAAGAAAGCTGAGAGATCAGGGCAGGAGATATGGAGATAGAGCCTGGTTCACTGCTACCAAAATTTAAGACATAGTAGGATTTTAACGTTAACTTTGATCTCTCAAACTTTCCTTAATTATCATCTAATGTCTCGTGTTGATGTTAGGGTATTGGTCTTTTAGTGAACACAACTATCCTAGAGTCTCACCTTTCTATTATTATTATTATTATTATTATTATTATTATTATTATTAATCTTGTTTCTATGCTTGCTAATTATAGTTCTTCTCAAACTTTTTCAAATCATGATTTCTAGTTAATTTCTTGCTTAAAATATTAGTTTCTTTTATTATTTTATGTCGAATATATGAATTTGAAAGAAAAATATAAGAATTTAAATTTAACCGGAATATATATAAGAGATTGAAATCAAACATTGTCATTTTCTTTAATAAAGTTCGATAAAATTATATATCGGTTGTGAATGTTTTAAAGATTTGAATCTCAATATCATGAAATTGAATATTTTTTGTGTGAATGTGATTAATGCTTTAGGAATAACTATTATATATATTTAATTTTATGTGATCTAGAAAGAGAGAGGGAAAGAAATTAATAAAAAATGATATCGACTATTATCTTGTTATTATTATTTTTTATGCATAATCCTTGGAATTATTTTTTTGGAACAATCTTTAAGATTTTATCTTTTATATATAATGTCATTTTTAAAATTTGACAAACAGAGTTAAATATAATATATGCATATATCCAATTAATTAATTACAAATAAAGAAATTGAAGTAATTATTATCAATTCAGTGAATTGTTTTTATTTTATAAATTTCAAAATCCCTATTTTAATTACATGAAGAGGTTTTAATTACTAATTTTGTAAATTGAATACTTTGTAAATTTTGTGTAAATTGTAAAATGACTAAGCAAGATCATCATGTACTTTTGCCACTTTGAGAGCAAAGGTTTTCTAATTAAGTTCCAAGGGCCGGGCTGCCCAACCAAGCTGGTAGGTCCAGCCCAACTATGGCCGGAATTGTTTTTAGATTTTTAGGTCTGAACCTGCTTGGCCCAAAAGTATTATTATATTAATAAATAATGCTTTCTGTTATGTTTAATTATAATTTTGAAATTTACTCCTACAAAAATCTCAAATGTATTTAAAAATTTTAAAATATTAATAGAGGGATTATTATTTTATATATCGGGTTTTTAAACTTTATAAGCGGAGTTTGATAATCGTATTTGTTTATTTAATAATTAATGAATTTATTGATTTTATAGGTACTAGTATATTTTGACACGTTCATGAATATTTGTTTTGATTGATTTTTAAAGAGATTAGAGATATATACTAATGTTTCTAAAGTGTAAGGTTTGAAATATAAATAATTAAAATTTTGTAATATTAATTTATATTATTCAAAACTATTAGAATTAAGAAACAAACATTTTTTTTTTATAATGAGTACAAATATTTTTTTAACGTTCATAATTATATTATATTATATGATGTAACTCTTTTTTAATAGTATAAATATATTGTAAGGATTATGGGTAGGTCAGGGTCGAGTTTGGTATGATTTTTAAAGACGTCAGCTCAATCGAACCTGACCCATGAGCGCCTATAAAAATCAACAATGTCACCCAGTTCTTCTTTGTTTATGGTTTTTCTCTTTTGTAGCTATGAAGAAGATGTTCTTTATACAAGAGAATCTATTAGATATAAGCCGCCGATTAAGTTCACATGAAATCACCACATTATGTCTTCTTCCATGGAGAGTGACCACCCACCACTCCCCTGTATTTCTTTATTCCCATTGACAGAAACGGATTGGGAGTCCATTGTTGTTCTTTGACTTGTAATGGCATCAAAATGATCATTCCAAGTAAGTTATTAGAGTGCAAATCACAACTAGATTAAGTCCAAGCGATCAGAATAATTGAGTACTTATTATTTAAGTTGGCTTTCAGACAATGCTAGCTGATGTGACATCACCTTTGATTAAATTCCTGAGCAGGACTCTAATGGGGGACCTCCTTTTACCAATTCAACACAAACCCATTCTTCCAAATACTTCCAAGTCATCCCCAGGATTAAACATTGCCTGTTGAGGAAATAAATCAATTGAATAGATATCTCTCTCATTGTTTAATACTCTCAATGGCATTATCAGTTCACTGCATTAAATAAATCATTTCAGCATACAGCCAATGTGGTCTCTACAACCCCAAGTCACTTTTTTGCAATTGAATAACGCTTAATCAATGGAAGCACCCATGATTGTTCAAGTCAAATATACTAAAGTTACAACAGACATCCATTCGACAACTACACCAAGACAGAGTTTCAAAGCAGGATAATTGATAACTATATCATCAAGTGCCTTGAACAAAGCGTCACCTGTTACATCATTTTGATTATAAAGAAATAATTTAGAAAAGATTATCAAGTTGGAAGCATAAGACACGCATGCACAACAGCAAATCTGCCAATCAGACAATGCAGGAAAAGACATTTTGAATCAGCTCTGTATACACTTTCAAAGCCAAGTTGTAATTCTTAAATAAGATTCCTCTGGGAATGGATGGTTTCATTCTTGTTAACTTTTGGAAAAATAGGAGCTATTTGCAACTCACTGGCCACTAAAGCACTGAGCACTATAATGGCAAGTTGATGGGTGGATGAGGTGGCCACTACTCATTTGTTCCAAGTGATGAAGAAATTGGGTTTACAAATATACCTAAAGATAAAATATGCATAAGTCTTCATATTTTAGTCCTAAAGCCTATGTCCAGTCAAAACTCCAAGACTTTTGGGATAATTTATGCAAAAAAATGGTGGCTGTAAAGAAATGCAGAAAAGTTATCATGCTTCAAAGACTAAATTAAAATGAACCAGGCACTAAATCTGCAAGATATTTTAACAAAGATATGCAGTCCACTCACAAGCATATCTTCTTCCAATTGGACACGAACCACTTAAAGTTTTATACAGTATAGAGGTTTATAAATAAAAGCAGTTAATGCTACATGATTCCATTCTAAACTTTTTACAGGGGTCTTATTCCTACTTGACTCTTTTGTTTGTTCCTTTTTAACTTTGCGCCTTCAGTGCAACCAAAGTGATTGGGATCACTAAACCAGCTAAAAGTCTTCCAAGTCCAACACTGTCTCAAATAGTATCTAGCATGTGGTAACAGAACCATTAAACCAGCTAACTACATTAAATCAGTGGAGAACAAGAGTTCTCAAAAGGAACAAATACTATTGAACTTGCATCAATTTACAGTTACAAAGTCCAGAATTTACTCTGTTATATATATACCTATCAGAAACGAGATGTACTACCAATGGTATCTGAATCTCTAACAACCTATTTTGAAGTGCATCAATTAGGTGAAACATTCAATGCAGCAGCACTGTTGCACCACTTCCTGTAAACCTGCAAGAACAATAGAACATTAACCCTTCTCTTTTAATCCTCAAACAGCTATGCTTAAATAGATATGGTTGAAGGCCATTCATGGTTTTCTCATTGGCATATTAGCTTACTCTTTCCTCAACAGGTTCTGTAAGCCTAACATTTGAAATCATTATTGACCTAACCAATTCTAGATTTATGGGGAACATTTGAAAGCAAGTAATCCACACTTGTCCATATGAGAAAATAATAGAAAACAAACTCAATAAATGAGCTGTTTCATTCATTATTTTTTTTTGTCTTCTTTCTTTTAACATTTCAAAGTTCACCATGAGAGTCTTGTGGGCTCCGTAACAATCCACCAGCCCTTTTATACAAAGATATTTAAGCTAAGAGAGTTTCCTACTTTCAAGGATAACTAAAAATAAAACACAAAAGATGAAAATCAGAAACGATTTTTGCACATACCTTGTTGCTCTCATACCAACTAAGTGGTAAGGAAATAACACAGGTCCTCATTTTCCAGCTTTACGTGCATAGAATTCCTATGTCGCTCCACTCTTTGGAGATGTGTTGAAAGTTGAAGCAAATCTACAGTGGTTCCATTTTCAGGAGAAAGAAAATACCTTGCACTCAAAAGATCTGAATCTTGAAAATATCCATCTCCTTGGACTGCAAAATTAGCATTATGACCAGCATCAGAAACCACAGCAACCCCTACTTGGCCAGCTCCCATAGGCTTCATTCCACATGAATAAAAGCCATTCGCTTTTTCCAAAGAACTCATCCCAGCAGATTTCTCAAAGCTATGATAGGCATGGCCAGCGTGATTAATCAAGGGCCTAGTCATTTGAATTCCTGCTGCATGGTTTGACAAGTCCTGTGATTGAGCTGACAGAAGAGAGAGAGCACAATCTGAGCGTGAAAGTCCAGATGATACTTTCACAGTTGATGCTGCGTTAGGAGCATTGAAGCCTTCAGTTGATGATGAAAAAGTTCCAGGAACATACTGTTTCCCACTGCCTTGCATGTGAAAGATAGATTTTGGTCGCAACTGGCAATTTGTGATCGGTGTTGCTGACTGAGGATTGTAAATTGGTTTCTCTTCAGATTTAACCTGCTGACTCTGATTAGCTTGCTCATATCTTTCTGGATAAACAAAGTCACCTTGAAATATGTTTGGGATAACAAAGGGCATTCTTTTTGGTATGGAGGTCCCCAGAAATTTGGTACCTGAGAGCCCACATAGATGAACAATATATTAAAATTTGGCAAAATGAAATTCTATAGCAAATTAGGAAGCATAGCAAGCTAAGACCATAGGGTTGCTTCAACTTCTCTTTTAACTTGCAAATCAAACTGATTAATCGAATTTGAAAAGCATGTCTGAACTCATTAAAACTTTAGATAAGATTAATATGCTTCTTTTATTTTTTAGCATTTTATATTCCATTAATATCAGGCTTGAAAAACTGCTTCCACATGGATACTTCCAATTGAGGGTTTCTGAAGACAATGAGTACTTTTTTAGTTTAAAAAATTCCTGATTAGGTATGGCATTAACTTTTCAAATTCTTAAAACTTAAAAGCAACCAGTACAAGTTAGAAAATAAAATTAGGATGCTTTTCTCTGGAAACTTTTTTTCCTCCTCTTTGGCATGGATGTACTATGTTTTAGGGGATTGTGAAGGATTACAACTTCATGTAACTGAACATGCAAAAGTTCCTATAAATGTCAACCATATTGGTAAAATATGGAATGGCTTCTATGTGAAGCTTTTTCAAAATATTTGGAATGTTGTAAGATTGTTGGAAAACGATTATTATAATAAATCTTAGGAGTGGATGACTGGGCCATTCCACCTTTTCATTTAGTGCAATATGCAATTAGGAAATCCTTAAACATTAAGATAAGTTGCACATTTATAGTGGGGATTGACGAAAACATTATCTTTTGATCAAATGATAGCACCAAAATTTTATTTTACAACTTCATTTATAAATAAAAATACATGATGTTATACACATAAACAGTATAACCTCTAAAATTTTATGTTTATCAATCAAATCAACAAACCTTAAATGCTTGAATCACATCTAACATGCACATTGTTTCTTTAAATGCACCAATTCAGCTTTGATATACATTTCTATTATATAAAGGCCTGAAATTAACACACTAGAAAGCAGATTCATTGAGTAGCAGTTACAAAGAGAGAGACCCAAAGGAAACAGAAAATCTGAACTCAAAAACATCAGGTCTAACTTTATCATCCTAGCATAAAAGACACATATCAAAAAGTTAACTCATTCTTATCTAAATTTTCTTTTGTCACAAGAAAATCACTTCTGTACAAAAAGTAATGTATCATAGCCTTACAGGAAAACAAATCCTTCAACTTCTTATTGCATGAGAAATAAAAAATTCGCAAGGTTTGCATCAATTTTAGCCCTGACCTTGTTTACTTGAAGAAAATAAGTTACTATCTGTACCAATGCAAACGAGAATAAAGACAAGGACATTAGCACCAAACTGTCTTAAGTGGCTCAAATCACATAACCAAAAAGTTTTTCCTTTTTCTTCTGCCTTTCACGACAGGTTGAGTTTATATCTGAATTTCAATTGTATAAAGAAGAGTAACGTAATTTCCTTAGGAGATACAACGGTAAGAGATTGTTCATACCTTGATATGACTGCAGCAATTTATGTGGTTTTCCAGAAAGGGTATTGAAATGAAGCTTCCTTCTGCGCTCATTATGCCCTGCTAGGCGTTTACGACAACTACGCTTACCATCATCAAATTCAGCCAGTGCATGAAACCTGATGAAGCAATAGGAAGCACAATTAATACCAAGCAATAATGTCCAAATATGGACCATGAAACTGCAAAACTAAGTACTATGATAATTAGGATAGTAAGCTTAAATGGAACAAATAGGCTAGTACATGGGCATGGGCTCATTATAAATATAATAACAATATGATCTTAAATTAAAAATAGCTTAGATAACAATTAAATTTCACTTACAAGCATATCAAATTGAAGGGAAAAAGAGTGTAAAAAAAAAAAAAACCAACCTGCTACACTGCTGACAGAATCTCTGTTCAATTCCATTAACAATAACTTTGGCAGTCTTAGAGTGAGCCTCACAAACTTTGTGCCTCTTGTGGTAATCTTTTGAGGAGCTAAGATCCTTGTTACAACCATAAACTTGACAGCAAGGAGCATGAGAATAAGAGCTTGTTGTGCGAGCTTTCTTCGCCATAAAAGCCGGACGAACTGAAGAAACAACAGAAGTTTCCTTCAAAAACTTGCCATCCTGTCCATCTCTACGGTCAGTCAATCTCCCTAGCTTCAAATCAATGAGTGAAGATTCCTGACTGTTAGACTCCATCAAAGAGCTTGAATGCTTGGAACCAGATTCCTCTTCACCATAATATGAGCTAGAGGTAACCATACAAGTAGGAGAAACTACCCTTTTAGCACAACCATTACCAAACTCAGCACCAAAGATTCCCATACTGGTGTTACCATAAAAGGGTTTTTTGTTCATATCAGCAAAACCAAAATCCATGAATTCCATACTCTCAACAGCTTCAAAATCAGTAGAAGGCTTGAGGTCCCATCCTATGAGTGCTTTTCTACTTCTAGCAAAAGCATCCACAGGCAAATCCATTTCATCAGTAAAAAGAAGGCCTTTGCCTTCAGAGCCATAGCTCCAAGACTCCATCAGTATGAATAATATAAATGCCTACACATAATTCATAAAATGAAAAAAAAAATAATCATTAGGCTAATCAATTCAAAGAGCAGATAAATTGGAAACTTGAAGAACATAATAATTGCTTATCTGTAGACACACATGAAAAAAATGAGCTAATAATAAAAGAAGTAAAGAACAGAGTGATAAAGATACAGACCATTGATTATTAGTATTTTATTCCAATTTTAACATTACATTACAAAAAGGAAAGCTAAAGACATCCCGCATAAGCATTTAATAAGAGGTCTAATAGGAGAGACACACACAGAGAGAGAGAGAGAGAGAGAGATAGAATCAAAGCTATGTTTGGTTGCAGGGAAAATGAATAAGAAGAAAATAAATCAAAACTGAATGCTTGTCTTGTTCATTGGTTAGAGAACCAAAAAATATAACTCAATAAACTTCTTCACAAGAATTTAACTGAGTAAAGCTGATGTTTTGAGTTGCCCAAAAGGGCTGATGTTTCATTTTTGTGTTTCTCAAAGAACAAGGGAAAAATAAGAAGGCAAAATAAAATGAACAAGTTCCTATTATTACTGCTTCTCTCATATTCCTGAGTTTTCCCATCCCATAAAACAAACTATATAAAGAAATATAATAACTACATGAATCTTTGCTCAAGTAGAAGTCCACCCAAAGCTTATAGAATCAAAAAACCTCCAAATACTTGCACATTTCAAATCCCAAGAAAACAGATTTGGTAAGGAAAAAAGCTCACTCTTTTGTTTACCAAAAGCTTAATCCACCCAATAAAACAAAAACATGAAAAAAAAAAGAAAAGAAAACTACTCATTTTCAGAGATTAACAGACAAAAAGAATTCACATGGGTATGTTTAGTCCCTGTTAAAAACTGTAGCAGAACAATTTGGGATGTCGCAAGATTCCCATCTTTCTCTCCTTTTCCTACAGTTTTCTCGGAAACCAAACAAAAAACACCAACAGCCAAAAGACCCTCGAAGAAAACAAAAACCAGCAAAAAAGAAGGGGTCATTGAGATTTTCTTTGGCTTACCACAGAGAAAATAAGAAAGAAATGCTGAACGAAAGAGAGGAAACAGAGAAAGCAAGACCAGAAAAAGAAAAGCAAAAGGCTTTATTTTGATTATTGCTTTTTCTGTTTTTCAGGCTTGTGTGGTGAGGTCGAAGCAGATACACTGTGAGTCAACATGATTTCCACTATCACTACTGCTACTAGTATTTCTGTCTCAAAAGCACGTCCAGGTCTTTTGTAGCTTTTGAGGGGGGTGGGTGTTTTTCCATCTGAAATTCCATTCTTGACCCTTTCTCTTCCAGGGACAAAACAATCTACACACACAGAGACACAGGGAGGATCATCAATTCCTAATGTTTTTTTTATTGTCGTTTGCTTTGTTTTGATTAAGGTAAAAATTAGGTCCCTGTCTAATCTGATTTGTGTTCTTTGCTTTGTTTTGATTTTGATGTGTCTGGTTGGTTTCTGCTTTCTTTAAACTCATCCATTGATCAAAAGTTACAGCATGTTAAGCATTTCTGCTTTTAGTGCCTACTTACCGCTTGTTATTCTCTATCTTTTTACGAGTACATTTATATATGTATACATATATATGAATCAGTACAATATGTATATATAATTATATTCATGATTAAATATTAATTAAAAGAATTTTGGGACATTGTATAAATTTGGACATTGGGAACACTTGACCCTTTGGGGTGTATGGGGTGTCAAGATTCCACAACAAATATCCACCTTATGGGAATGGTCTTAATTTTGAAAGAAAGAAAAAATGATAATGAGACAAAGTTCTTCATGTCACTCTAGATGAGATTAACTATCAAACCAACTTCTTCCAAAAGTGACAATTAAAAGAAAAATCAAACAAATTTCTTGGATTAAACATTACGGTGGGTTTGTTCGATAAATCGAAAGAAAATTTCTATAATGAAATAAATTTAATATTGAACTTATAATATAAAAATTATTTGGTATGTTAATGAAAATTAAATATTAAGTGGATTTTTTAGGGGATTTTTTTTTGTAAATTTATAAGTATTTTGTGCTGATAATAGTTAAAAAGGAAAAAAAGTAAATGGTTAAAAGAAAAAAAATTTCCTTAAATAAAATTAACTTAAAAAATTCTTTGAAATTCTTCGATGGACTAATTTTTTAAATTTAATTATCAAATGTATTAAAAAATTTCAGTTGGGGATTTGTGAGACAACAAGGATGAACAAAGAGGGCATCACATGATCAATTTTACATTGAGTAAAAGTTATTTTATTTAAGTTTTAACTGTTCAATTGTTGGTAAAAAATTAATATAGATATAATAAATATAATAACTTTAGGAACATTTGATTTTTATGAATAGTTAAATAAGTAAATTATCAAACACTTTATTATTTCAGTATTAAAACTGTCACAGTAAATTCACATGGAAGGCTAAAGAAAACCTCACAATTTGTCACACATGGTCATGTCCCTGTGCTAGGGAGCATTCCCTTAATGAAAGGGTCTTCTGGATTGGGTTAAAAGTTAAAAAGTTATTTTTATTTTTCACTGTTTTACTATTTAACCACAGAGAAACAGACACTGAAAATGAAGATACAGGCTGTTCCTACTCTTATTTTCTAGCTGGTAATTGGGGGCAAAAAGATGACCGACGAAAGGTCACTGGCAGAAGAATTGAAAGCCATATGTTTCTCCTCTATCAATTGAAATTTCTGGTAAGATATCATGTTGGGATATGACAAGACCCCTGCTTGCCACTTGTACATCTTGGTGAGCTAACACGTGTCCTAGTGGGAAAAGCAAGTGTGGGGGGAAGTGGGCACTGTGGGCAGTGAGTGAACCTGCTGCGCTCAGCTGACAACCTTCTTTTTTTTTCTTCTTTACAACAATAATAACCATTTCTTGCAGGAATGCCAACAAAAAGCCAGCCGTCCATCCGTCCATTCCCTTCTCTGCAACAGCCTGTCCATTCTGCAGCAGCCCAGTGGCTGCAGCCAGACCATTCCCAGGGATAAGAACACAGAATCCTCCAAGCTGCCTTCCATTCTCCAGCTTTTTGAAAAATTGGGGTTTTTATTGAAATTGTTGTTTTCTTTCCAAATTCCTTTTAACCAAATTAAGGTTAAGGACCACTTTTGGTAGTGTGCCCCCCCTTCCCCCCTCAAAAAAAAAAAAGCAAAAAACCTCTGAAAATGACCTGCTTGATGCCCCATTTTAAGTTGTTAACAAACATGATCACTGTCAAACATATCTCAATTTAATAGTGATGCATGCATTTCACCAAGAAAAAACCCCATAATCCCGAAGTATCCCTTTAAAGTTATAGCAAATGTGACTTTTTAATCCTCAAGCCATGCACATGGACGCAATTTTTTTCTTTTTTGGGTTAATCCCTTTTTGAGCTATATTCTAGAGAATGTCATCCTATTTTCATTTTGTCCTTTTTGTTGTCTTGCTTATTACATTCCATAGCAAATTGTATTTAAAGTTCATGGTAATTAGAATTATCATTAATTTTAATTCTTTTAAGAAAATATAATGATCCTGAGATTTATTTAAATTATCGATATAATTTATAATTTGATTTTTCAGACCGCATGAAAGTTTTTTTTTTTTTCCAATAACCAATACCTTGTTGGTTGTTAAACAGAAGAAATATGTACTGGGAGATTTTGTGCATGTACAATGTGAAGCATGAAGATACAGGGAGCCAGATTTTTCAAATGCATTACAAAAAAACATTGTAATTCATATCATTTCAAGTGGTGGGTAGCAGCTTCTTTCTTTCATAAGGGGTAAAATGGCATATGCACTTCTTCAAGATAATGATGTGAACATTTACCTTTATTTGGCAAAAGAAAAAACCAAAAGGCAAAGAAAGAGAGAATGATGATTTCGAAAGGCAAAGCAAAGGAAAGAGAGTGATGGGAAAAAAGGTAGCAAGGGGGGGGGGGTTGTGGGAATACTGCCAAATAGGGGAGTGAAGGTCACAAAATGGCAAGCAAGGGGGGATAGGTGCTATTGCATTTTTCTCAATACTTTTTGTGTGTAAGTGTGGAAAGATGTGAAAAAGAAAGGGAAGGGAAAGTAAGCCCCTTCCTACTAAGCACTAAGCACTCACACCAGGAAGGTGCATATGTCTCCATCACCAGTCCAATCTCCTTGCAATTTATGTGAGGCAAAAGCTGCACTTTGCTTTATGAAATAAAAAAAAAAAAAAAACACACTCCACTACTTTCAATTGCCATTTAGCTAGTTTTGCAATTGTGTTTGTAACTGAGACAGACTGGGCAAACGCATACAAATCCTCATAAATATATAAAAGAAAATGGAATCGGGCACAAACAAAAAGAAAGACAGCTGGTAAAGACACAAGAGATAGACAGGAAAAGACACTGGTTTTTGGGCTGGTTAGACTGATGCCACGGTGGGTTAATGGGCTTGATCATAATGAATGACAATTGACAGATCGTCTGTTTCTAGTTTCTAAGCTGCCTTGCCTTGCCTCCCCATTAAGCTAAAGCAATACTCAGGATTGTAAGGGTTGATGAAGTGTTGAAATCACACAAGTTTTTCTGGGCTCCTCGCAATCAATCCATTCTAGAATTGCCATGTATTGGAAAATCAGAAAGAACAGCCTCCTCCCATCAAGAATTGCCATAACTGAGTGCCATTTGTTATCGAGGTAGAGGCTGTGGGAAACAATATTGGTTGATTGTTTGAGAGATGCCTTTTCCTTGTTAGTTTTCCTCACTTTTCCAAATTTGACATTGATTCAGGTTTGTCCTTGTGTTACAATATTGTCAGATTTTAGCCTGTCCTCCATTCCATAGCTAGGAAGTAATGGTGCAGCCCTTTCGTTTCCCACTCCGGGTTACAAGCTTGAAAAAGCAAAGATAGAAAATGACACAGAAAATGACACAAATAACTAAGCTGATTACAACTGAGAGTCTTGGAGTACCACTTCCCTGACATAGAGCCTGGTTAAAATTCTAATCTTTTGCTTTATTGCGAATAAAATATAGGATAAATTATATGACCTTTTTGTAAGGTTTTATCCAAATTCATTTTGAGTTTATTAATATTGAATAAAGACATTTTATATCAAAGTAAAACATGAGTTCTGTCGTTATTATACCATTTAAATTATTAAAATAATAATAATATTATTATTATTATGTTAGTAACTGTGACTACAATGAAAAGAAAAAGAAGCTTGCTGATATGAAGAGGAAGTGTAAGCAATTGGGCTAAGACCCACTGTTTGTCCCAATTAGGGTCCAGGCCATGCAGTAATACTAGGAAAGATAGCCCCACTTTTCCTCACAGGATTTGAGAGTTGGTTTTGCAACTAGCCTTGCTATGACAGAATTGAAAGGTATTAAAAGGAGTAGCAGCAGGGGGTGGTGCAAGCAAATGCAATCAAAAACTTAAATTATTTTATCACTCAAAATTTGATAAGATAACTCTATATAATAGAGTTATTCATTATCATCTTCTTTCTCTCAGTAAGAGGCAGGTAATATGAATTTTTTTAAACCAGTTTAACTTTAGAGGGATTTGAGGTCAATTTTGTAATACTTAACATTTCATATCTGATTTGAATGTGATTGTCAAAACCTATATAACAATATAAGTCTACTACTATTAGCAATTTAAACTTAAACTTTTGAAAAGTACGTGATTTAAGCTTAAAGATTTACTGGGTCAGTGATTGGACTTGGGTAGTTATAAGCTTGAAGATCAATTACAAAACTTTGATAAGCACAGCTTAAATACTCTCTAAATCTGTTTTAAGTGCTTCACAACACAACAAGGATACTAGATATTTTGATGGTATGTCATGAGTTAAATTTGGCCTGCTGGGAAAAAAAAAATTTCTTCCTTGCTTTTCATTGTCTTATTTGCTGTGCACTTTAGTTTTTGTTCTCAATCTTTTTTTTCTTCCCAAATTTCATTGGTGTAAATTACATCCACGCTCAAGTTGCCCACATGAAAACGCAGCACCTAGCCACCTATATGCCCTTTTGTTATTAAGACATATAGCCTCTGTTGGAAGTTATGGTAGGCTCATGATAATTTGATGGCTGTCCTGGAATTGTACCTGTCATCGATGTGGATCAAAAACTTGAACTAGGTTGCCGCTTTCATTAATAATGCACTTCTATGACTTTTGTATCAGCCACTTGATTTATTCTAAATGACAGCCACTGTGATCTTTTGGCAGTTTC
>NW_018397266.1:334173-336184 GCF_002168275.2 Theobroma umbraticum
GGATAACCCTTTTTAGTGTAAAGAAAGCTAGTATGGAATAGTAGCCATAGCTTTACCCTTTTTGAGATATTGGGTGAGTCAATAATAGTACTCATTCATCTTTGGCCCATATCAAAACAAAACCCCCATCTCTTCCTGCTGGGGGCTGTGGCTGGCATCCAGCATGTGTGTGTGGGCATATCTAGGCCGTGTCACACGTGCACACATTGCGAACCGGGAGGCCACACGTGGCTTTCGTGATGTCGTTTGTTGGCTTTCCTCATCAGAACTTTGATGGTTGTGGATATCAACTTAAATTAAAGGATCCACCCTTGGCCAAATTGAGTTTCATGATCATGACAGTTGCTTTAAGATGATCACTTGGTCTAGTCAATTTATGGCAGTGAATGATGTGGAAAGATTTTTAATGTATGGCGGTCCTTGGTTTCTCCTTTTCTAACTTGGAACTCCCCCATGGCAAAATCAAATCTTGCTGCGCCCCTCTCGTGACTATTCTTCACTGTCTCCATCTCAAGCAAACCTGTTCGCGATCTCTGATTAAAACTTGCCAGGGAAAAGGCTTTTCTCCTCCATCATATATTCATTATTTTGAGTAAACCATCCCATTCCTTTCGAAGAAACTTCGGCACATGATTTTCCTAAGCAAGACTTCGGAATGGTCTTCAAAACGTAATTATTTTCAAGCCATGGATAACCAAGGAATATCATGTGCCTCAAATCTTTGGTCCAGGAAGGTCCTACACAAGGAAAGGAAGCATGAATCGGATAGGAAGGTGACCACATGCATTTGGCCCCGCTAGGCTGTTGGTTAAGATAGAAAAAACTTTCATGATCATCAAGCATACACTCCAATCTCCATTAAACACTTGTCGTTACTTGTGTTAGCTAATGTCTTCATCCCCTCTAGCCAAAGTTTCATATGATCTTGGATGGATTCATGTTTGATGTTGTGTATCTTTCTTTTGTTTTGCACCATGCATTCCTAAAGTTACCTTGCATGGCCATGATTCTCTGGTGAGTCGCATCTCTTAGCTTAATGTTTTTTAAGTTCTTCGTTGTACCAGACTAAACAAATGGGTTTTTCCAGTTAATAATGAAGTTCTGAAGCAAAGGGAGGGAGCTAAGGACATTAACCCAACACTGCTTATCAATTCCCTACCTTGGTTTTGAGCTATACATCTTTTTTTCAGCCCACCCAGGGTCCTGATTCTGGGAGCAGAGGCCCAAAGAAAGACCCCACGAAGACCAAATATTGTGTCTTTTTATGCACGACAATGTAGGGGATTTGATCCCTGGGTTGTCCACTGATCTCAGCCATGTAGCGGCCAGGCGTTTACCTGCCTGGCATCCCATGCCTTTTTCGCGGCCACGAATCTTCCTTGCAATCCCCAATCAGATACACGCTACTCAGCCTTGGTTATCAAACAGGGGCAGTTTGCTTTTTCTTTGTTAGGGAAGACAAATGATCAGATAAGATAAGGAGGAAATTTGGATATGTGGGTTACATGGGAATTAGCTTAGGATCAATTGAATGAAACAAAACAAAACAAAACAAAAAAAGTAAAATCATATTGAAAAGCATTATATATGAACAGTTTGTTCATGGCTAGGTCATGAACGTGGCGATTCTAGATACACATGTAGTGCTGTGTTACCTGACTATATCTTGAAAAAGGATGCATTTTGCCCTTTCTTTTTTTGCCTTTGTAACTTTGTTTAGACACGATCAAAGCTCCAGTTCCAAAGATACATAGATATATATCTTATGAATGAACATAAAATAATAATGCTAATAATAATAATAAAGTATGTGTTTGCATCTTAGCTCTGATCTTCTATCATTTAGAAGACATATCTTTTTCTTGTCCCCTAAAAGCATCTTAGCTTAAAGACATCCCACATGAGCATTTAATAAGAGGTCCAATAGCCGAGAGAGAAAATTAAAGCTATGTTTGGTTACAGGGAAAATCAATAAGAAGAAAATAAATCAAAACTGAAGAACAAGAAATGG
>NW_018397266.1:336284-352009 GCF_002168275.2 Theobroma umbraticum
CGGGGGAAAAAAGGAGGTTTTTGCAGGAGGTGGGGCCGCTGCCCGACACCCCTTTACTTTCAATTTTCAAAATTGAAAATAAATATTTTTTAATATTGGAGTCTTGGAGTACCACTTCCCTGACATAGTGCTAGCTCATGCTTTATTGCGAACAAAATATAAGATAAATTATCTCATTGTTTGTAAGGTTTCATATTGATGGCTGTCCTGGAATTGTACCTGTCATCTATGTGGATCAAAAACTTAAACTAGGTTGCTGCTTTCATTAACAATGCACTTCTATCGATTTTTGCATCAGCCACTTGATTTATTCTAAATGACAGCCACTGTGATCTTTTGGCAGTTTCTTTCTTAGCAGAAATAATGCTTCATTGGTATCTAATACAAATAATAAAGATGATTCCTTGGCTGCTTACAAAGCCAATATTTTATTTTAGGTTCTATTGAAAAGGTCTTGTGAGCCAACACCTATATCATGTTTACTGATAAGGTATCATCAGGCCTTCTTATTATTTTCTTCAGACAGGCAAGGCCATGGAAATACCAAAAACATGAGGCATGATCATGTTGTTCAGAATAAACCTGAAACAGAGAGATTTCTCTGCAGGGTAATTGGCATATCGTTTTCACCTGTTACCAAATCAGTTTGTGACCATGTTCCATAAGTCGCTTTCTTGCCTTGGAAATAAGGTCTGATGCTGTCTTCACAATGTTCTTAACTGGAGATTGGTGTGGTACTTGTGAAGACCATCTAATAATTCTAAGCATTGCAATTAACATATCTGGTTCCTTGGATTGATTTGATACATAGATTAGATTGAATACAATCAATGTTTTGGGTGATTGAAATGGAGTTAATCTCGCAGCAATAGCAGTTCTGGGTTGTGTTTCACTTGTTAGGTTCTTATCAGCTTTTACAAAAGAAAGATTTTTCATTTGCCTAAAAGAAAAGCTTATCTTGTCCTTGTATCCTCTTTCTCTCCTATCAAACTTGGTAATCACATTAACTTTGACAAATCACAAGGCAAGGCCCATCCATCCCAATGCTACATGCGCTGCTGGACCCTTCTGGCAACCCATGCATCATTATGAGTATATCATGCCTTCTCATGGGCATTCTAGTGCCCTGGATGCATCATTTTCTTCTGCATCATTCTTTCTAAAGGCTATCAATAGGTTTCATGATCAATATAGCTTTAGACTTTATTTTGATGGCAAAAGAGTCAGAGAGGAGAGGATTAAAAAAAAAAACCCTGTTTTAGCTTTATACGCATGTACTCACACAGGGAGAATGAGAGCTACAATCTTTGTATTTGGCCATCCATCATTTCGATCTGTTTAACGTCAGTTCTCTTGTTTTTCCCTAAGATTGTTCTTGTTAACTAACTCGGTTCTCAAAATTAGTTGTGTACAGGTCTGTCGCGAATGTTCTTGTAGACACTAGTTTTAATTTCTTAATTTTTAATTTTGATACTTATTGCCGTAGTTGGCTTTCATTCTCAATTTTATTTCTTAATTGCATTTATTGTTTTTGTGGGTTGATATTAATCCTCAGAATTGAAAATGGGTTTCCCAACCCAAACACAGACCCCATTGAAGCCAGAATTCCAAATCAAACAAATCAAACAAGATTAAACACAATAATCAAAAATTAAACATCAAATGAACTCGAAAATATTCTGGAGATCAAAAGAACAACAATAAATTAAATAAAAAGGCCAGCTAGCAGAAACTAAAAAATTGAACAATGCAAGAGCAATCTGTCAGAGGTAAAATCATTCTTAGATCAACCTCTATATAAAAAAAATATTTTCAAGGAAAGAAAGAACTCTAGGAATAAAAAACCCAGCAGCCAAAAATCCCATTTTTACAACAACTCTAGCCAAAAGAAACCCAAAAAAACCCTTTCTTATTTTTGAAAAAACAACAAGAAGAAATAAAAAGAAGCAGAGGCAGTGTGTGAAAGGAGGGGTTTCATTGAGTGTTTTCAGAGGTTATAGGTTTACAGTTTCCAAAGGATTGTTAACTTCTATTTTTTTTTTTTTGGTTCTTATTCTTTTGGATCGGAGTGGACCTTTCAACGGCGGTTCACGGTGGCTAAAGTAGTGGGGGGAAAGAGAAAGAGAGAAACGGGGAGAGAACAGAAGAAAGGGGTTTATACGGAGCTGGATATTAAACGGTGCCGTTTAGGAGGTGAAGGGTACCAGTCAAAACGGTGCGTTTTGGAGGACTTGGGAGGAGCTGTACAAAGCATCAGATGGTGCGTTTAGAGTGTAGCAGGTTGTGGAGCAGGCCGGTTGTCTTCGGCCACCGCCAGCCCATGGAAGGTAAACCCTTTCGGCTTTTATGGGTCTGATTTGGTTTGGTTATATTGTGCTCGGCCAATATTTTGTTGGAAAACAAATTAATTTAAGTATGTGATTAATTAAAATAAAAGGATCAAAATATAGAAAAATTATCAAATGTTAATGTAAAAATATTAAGTGAAAAAAGAAGAAAATTATAAATAAAGAGATAGATAAATATTTAATTATAACATAATATATTTAGTTAGACAGAATATACTTATATATAGGAAGAAAATGAATGTCTACTCTAAAAAAATAATAATGGTAGATCTAATTTAAAAAATTATAAATATGTGAGGGCAAGTAAAACAATATCTAGTTATGAAAAAATTAATTTAGCTAAAGCAAAGAAAATATATGAGGATGTAAATATATATATATATAAAAGATATTTAGTCATAAGAAAAATAGACTAAGTAAGGAGTGAAAATAATATTAAAATAGATAATTATATGAAAATGAGTTAAATAAATGGAAGTAAATAAAGTGTATTTTTAATAAGAATAAGTTAAGTATATAATAGAAATGAAATATTTAATCATACAAATTTATACATTTATAGGTATATATATAGAAAATAAAAGAATATAACATAATATAAAATTATAAATACAAAAATATAATGATTGTTTTAGGGTCAATACCGATGATAAAACGTTTGTATAGAGTGTGAGGAGTTGCGATTCTTAATGAATTTTTTCTAAGAAAAAGATTTCGATTGAGACCCTTCCAATATGAAGGGAGGGTCTTAATTTCGAATCCCGATATTTCTAATTCTAAATAAATGAAAATATATTAACTTAATTAGAAATTAAACAAGATATAAAAACAAAAGAAATAAAGAAATAATGAAAATAATAAATATAATAATAATAATAATAATATACAAGAGAGCAAATGGTGTATATATTTATAGTTTCAAAAATATATAGTATTGTGAAGAATAAAGAATTTCATGACAATAAAAAAATAAATAGTAAAAAATAATAAGATTTTCAATGATGATAATTTTATAATATAAAAGGTAAATATTTAATTGTAAAAAATAAATTTATGAGATAATATAAGCAGAAAAAAGAAAAAAAATATAATAGATATTCAAAAAGTAAGTAAGTTAGGTAATAATAAAAAATAGGAAAGAAATTGGGTAGAAAATACATAAATAATAATAATTATGAAATAAAATATTTGATTAAAATTATGATTTGTAGGTAAAAGGAAAGTCTATATAGTAAAATAAATAAGTACTTACATAGCAAGAATATATATTATTAAAAATATGGTTATATGAAAACAATAAGTAAATATAAAATATTTATTCATGATATATATACATACAAAGAAAAACAATAAAAAAGAAATTTCATAGAAATAATAAAAAAGTTGTAGGAAGGATAAGAAACAAATATTAAAATTTATGAAAACATTACATATCATCAACACATTCTTTATTGTAATAGCATATAAACGTATTATGTGTACGAGTCAAAATTCCGATGATGGAACTTTTCAAGAGAGTTTGTGAAGGTAAATTCTTTCGAAAAATTTCTTAATTGAAAAGATATGTTCGAGTTCCATCAGTACAATAGAAGGTGACTACATGCATTTGGCCCCACTAGGTTAAGATAGAAAAAACTTTCATGATCATCAAGCATGCACTCCAATCTCCATTGAACGCTCGTCGTTACTTGTGTTAGCTAATGTCTTCATCCCCTCTAGCCAAAGTTTCATATGATTTTGGATGGATTCATGTTTGATGTTGTGTAGCTTTCTTTTGTTTTGCACCATGCATTCCTAAAGTTACCTTGCATGGCCATGATTCTCTGGTGAGTCCCATTTCTTAGCTTAATGTTTTTTAAGGTCTTCGTTGTACCCCCTTTCTCATTTCAGGTTGGTATGGTGTAGGACTAAACAAAGGGGTTTTTCAAGTTAATAATGAAGTTCTGAAGCAAAGGAAGGGAGCTAAGGACAATAACCCAACACCGTTTATCAATACCCTACCTTAGTTTTGAGATATTCAGCCTTTTTTCAGCCCATCCAGGGTCTTGATTCAGGGAACAAAGGCCCAAAGAATGACCCCACGGAGACCAAATATTGTGTCTTTTATGCACGACAATGTGAGGGGATTTGACCCTGGATTTGTCCCCTGATCTCAGCCAGGTAGCGGCCAGGAGTCTACCTGCCTGGCATGCAATTGCCTTTGTAGCGGCCATGAATCTTACTTGCAATCTCCAATCAGATACACACTACTCAGCCTTGGTTATCAAACAGGGGTAGCTTGCTTTTTCTTTGTTAGGGAAAACAAATGATCAGATAAGATAAGGAGGGAATTTGGATATGTGGGTTACATGGGAATTAGCTTAGGATCAATTGAATGAAACAAAACAAAAAAATAAAATAAAATAAAAATCATATTGAAAAGCATTATATATGAACAGTTTGTTTATGGTTAAGTCATGAACGTGGCGATTCTAGATACACATATAGTACTGTGTTACCTGAGTATATCAATGCTCTGTAAAATTATTATATTAAATAAATTTTTTTAATATGTTAAATTTCATCAAAATAACTATCAATTATTGTATTTAGGATAAATAATATTTGAATTAATTGTCAAAACTTGTTTTTATCTATATAAAGCTTAATATTTGTCACCTTTCCAAGCAAAAAATATTCTTGGGCTCTGAGTTGTTTGTGCGATGGGATGGAGCCCAAACTAGATATCATAGCTCTCTCCTTAGGTTCAACTCATCAACTCCATTTGGGTTTAAAAGGAGAGAAAATGCCAAAAAGGGTTTGGAGAAGGGTCAATGATTAGGAGTCATTTCTTGTGGGAAAAATCCTAGTAAGTGTTCACTTTTCTTCTCAGTAAGGACAAAAAAGACATTTGCTTCCATAGGATGCAAAGACAAAATGTTTAAAATTTTCTTTTAATCATCTAATTAGATAATAATATAGTTAGAAGCACTCTCAAATTCGTTTACTATGAAAAATATTTAAGGATAAGTTACATCGATAAATTCGTAATAATATAAAATAAGATTTTACGGGTATTTTCTTTACTACGAAATTATGCATGGATAGTATAACAAAAGAATTTACACATTGAAATACAAAGTTGAAAATATTGGAGAACATGCAAAATTCTCCTCGATTATATCATCCTCACTCTCTCCAATAGCTTTGGCTTTATCAACTTTGTTATCGTTAAGAACTTTTCAGGAAGTTATTCGAGCATGATTTAAAAACACCTTTTTCCTTTGCCTTTAGATGTACACTGTCAGAAAGTTTTTCTTATTGGTTTTCAACCTTATGCTTGATGTGTTAAAGCAAACTTTACCCATCAATTTGATGACATAAAATCTAGCTGTCAAAATTTGAACAACTAAGGATAGATCAAAAGTGGTGATGGAGATGGTGGTCCTCACTCCTGAATTTTATGTTATAATTTAATTAATTTTAAAAATAATTAAATTTTACTTTAAATTAAATTATTGATTCGATTCATGACTTTATATGATTACCTTTTAATCATTCCAAATCTCTTACTGTAAACAAGAAAAATTCAAAACTTCATAAGGTAGCTTAGTTCGAGGCATTGTACGTAGGGGCCTGCCATTTCTGCACTATATAAAGTTTTGAACGGAGACCTATAAGATCTGGCTAATATGCTTTAAAAGCATGGTTTGATTTGATGATAAGTTTGGTTGGTATGCCATTGTCTTGGATCTCTCCCTCCCTGGCAAGAATAAGGAGAAGGGAATAAAAAACATCCAGCAAAGCCACTGTTGTCCGCCCTAGCCATAGGAGGAATCCCAAGAGTACCAAACTTCCCATATCCAATCCTTTTTGGGGTTCCTTTTTTGACATGCATTCAAGATCTCAAAGAACATGTGGGTACATGAAAAGTTAAACAAAACCAAAAAAAGAGGGGGGTGGTAAGGAAAAGACTTATTGTTGCCATTAAGACTAACAGCATCCTCTCTCAAGATCCAACATTTGCTTTCAATTCCTTTTTCCACTGATGTATTTGGTGAAAATAGACATTTTCCTCTAGGATTTTTTTCATCAGAAATTTAAGATCTAAGTTCTTATGTTTGGTGAATAAGAACAATGTTTCAAGGTTGAAATATCTATACATCTTGCTTTTTTTTTTTAAAAAAAAAAATAACAATGTTTCAAAGGTTTCCTGATTAGGGTATCCATCATTACATGAGATAAGCTTTATGCTTTGGTTCTTTTGGGGGAAAAAGAAGAGCACCCCTTGACCATATATAACCACAAATTTGTTTCCTATACATATATACACACACCCACAAGGAACCTTAGTTTGAAGAATAATCGTGTGTATATTTACCTTTATTGGGTCACATTCAACATTAAAGATGGACGGCAATCCTACTTTTGACAAAAGGCTTACCTTGCCTTCACAATAAAGGGATCTTTTTGCAATGCCTTGCGTTTAAATCCAGCAATCAAAAACAATCGGTTAATTTGGTTAATTCGATCAAAAAAATTTTTATTGTTTGATTTAATTAATTTCTATATAAATATTAGTCAAATTAATTGCTTAATTGATTTTAATAGGTTAATTTCATTTTAACAGATTTAACTGAATTTTTTTTATCTTTTCAAATTTTTAACTTTTCAATCCACTTAATTGATTATTTTGGGAAATTATTAGCATTATATTTGTTTAATGATTAATGTAAGCTTATTGTGGGGAAAAAATTGCTTTGATATTACTAATAAATTAGATTAGGAGAGGAAGGATCTCAAAGAACTTAAGGGTTTATATAATATAAAGTTCATATTACCAATTATGTGATTAATTAATTATGCAATTGAAATTTAAGAACTAAGAGTTAAAGGGTGTTTGATTAATTAATCCCCTAGTTGGTGATTGGTGAGTGATAGTTGGACACACTTGATTAGAGATTATAATACTATAGTATTATATATGTTATATTATATTAATATTCTTTGATTATAAAATTATTACATATGTTATAATATATTAACATGTTCTAAATGATTTTATATATATTGAATGGCTTATATAGATTTGTTGATCATCATTTAATTATTTAATCATCCATATTAATTTAGTACTTTAATATTAAATTTTTTATTTATAATCACTAATTCAATATGGTTAATTAAATTTATTTTGTAATTTTAAAACTTTTAATGTTAATGTATTGCATAAAGATGCAATTTGTATGTACTTACTTAAGCATATTAAGCTATGGTCCTTAGCCTCCAAATTAAAGACCAAAACTCTTATTTGAAGTTCATGAACGTATGTAGTATATGCTATGAACTACTACCCTTTCTTCAAACTTTTTATTTTCAATATCTAAATTAAACAAAAGACTACTATTGTTTTTAATAGGAGACATATAATATCAATTAAACATAAGATATATAGGATTTTTTTTTTAAAAAAAGGAAATCATTATAGAAACTATTAAACTATCTAATTATAAATCTTTTTTTTTTCTCAGCTTATATCTAATTATAAATCTTATTTGGTATACTGATTTCAAATCATAATTTTTAAGATAGAATTAAAATTATCTTAATGTAATGAACTTAGTTTAAAGAATTGTTGGATATGGGATCAACAATCACCCTTTGATTTGACCGGTTGTACAGGAGACCAAGAAGTAGCTATGACAAGCCAATTTGCGTCGCTGACATGGCATAGCCACTCATACCCACTAGCCACTTAGTGTTAAGCTCTGTGCTACTAATATGTTTTGTTTTGCTCAACACTCTGTGTTACTAATGTTAAGGAAATTAAGTTGTGCCTCTACTATCAATTATAGCTTTTGGTAGAAATGGTAAGCGTTTGATATTGGAAACTCGTATCAAATTGAGGTCGCAAGTTTGAATCCCCAAGATTGTTGCTTGGGGATTGTTGGGTTTGGGACCAACAATCACCTTTTGATTCGATCCTCATGGTCATCGGCTACGTAAGCATTTGATAGAAATTAATATCAAAGCAAGGTCTCATGGTCATCGGTTACGTAAGCATTTGATAGAAATTAATATCAAAGCAAGGTCACGAGTAGTGGTGGAATCAAGATTTTAAGTTTGAGGGGAAAAAATAAAAAATTTAATATTTGAGGAAACAAAATTATAAAATATTAAAAAAATAAAAGAATTTAAAATTTTAAATAATAAAATAATATATATATATATAATTTGGAATTTTAAGAGGGGCGGGCCCCTTACTAGCCCTCCTCCCTCTGCCTCTGGTCGCGAGTTTGAATTCCCAAGATTGTTAGTGGGGGATTGCTGGGCATGGAACCAGTAATCATCTTTTGATTTGATCCTCATGCCCATCAGCTACTAGTGAGATGATAGTCACAAATTTTGTAAATAAATAAATCTTGATAAAAAAACTATGAAAAATTTTATAAATATTAGTTTTATATTATGCTTAATTTTTTTATGTCTTTTCTTATAAAAATAATAAATATAAAGTTGATTAATTTGATTAACTGATCAAAATTTTTTTAATCCAAACTGATTTTACTTAATCGATTTAGCTAACCCCTTAACCAAATTAATCTACTTTTATTGGTTAACCGACTTTTACTCAATCCTACTCCAAATCTCTAGTCAAATATACCAAAACCATAGATGTTCTTGGTGAGGGGCCTTAGTTTCAAGCATATTTATTGTGATAGTTAATTAATTAGCTTTATTGCACATCACCTTCATCATTAAAGATCGAAGGCGATCCTGCTTCATACGAAAGGCTTAGGTTGCCTTCACAAGAAAGGGATCTTTTCGCAATGCCTTGTGTTTAAATCAAGCCCTTTCTACTTCAAATCTCCAGTCAAATATTCTCACTCATATAGAGTCGAGATTCACAATTTGAGAGGCGCCAATTAACATTCATTTGGGTTAAGAAAAATTGATATAGGATTTTTTGCTTATAAAAAAAATTATTATTCAAATTTTTACTTAATTAATTCCCTTATAATTTGCAGAATTATGATTTCAAATACCAATCGTTAGAAATTAAAAGCTCAATTATAAATACATACTATTTTTTGCCGATGTTAGCAATGAGATTAATCTATGTAAATTATATGTTTATATAAGAATTATGTACTAACTTGGTGCAGACTTACATTGTGTGTTGGTGTAGATTATGTGGCCTTAATTCATTTGTGCCGTGATTATACTTACAATAGTGATGCATGATCCTGAAAAGACAACTCATCAAAGATAACTCGTATTAACAACTTAATTTAAGTCGAGAAAAAAAAAACTTAGATTTAAATTCTTAAGGTTATTAGGTAATTAGATAAGTTAGTGGTACTTAGATTCAGGAGCGTTTCAATACATTTAAAAGCTTAAAGTGCTTAAATATTTAAATGAGACCCTTTTTATTGAAATTAAAAAAAAAATTACAGTTAGTTGGAGACCATTAAAAATATACTACATTCATGGAGAATTATTAGTATTATAGGAATTAGAAAGTGATAAAAAAATATAAATTTATTAGGCATATAACTGAGAAAGTGAGAGAATATGTAATTTTATTAATTATTTTGATTTTTATATAAATGAGGAAATGAGATAAATAGTTGAGAATTAATAGGAGGTAGAAAGTGAGAGAAAATAAATATTTAATAGATACTTAATTTAAAAAATATTTTATTAATTATTTTAATATATATATATTTAATATAATTAATTGTATTATATAAAATTATGAAGCCTATAAAACTGTGAGACCTAAGGCAGGGGCTTTAGTGGCTTTATTCTGAGGCTGGCCTTGCTTTGACCTATAGAATGTGTTACAAAAACTATTGGTAAAAAATAAAAATAAATAATTTGTTTTCAACTTTCTTCCTTTCTATTTTATCCCTACCTCAAATCTAGAGGGGAGGAAGGTATTCAATTGTATATCCCAAACTAGTAAATTTCCTAGGAAGAACAAAGGAAAGTAAATTTATGTTTACAATGGAAAGGTAAGGTTATGTTAGAAAAAATCAATTGTATTCCTGTTTCTTTAAAACGACATGTTAATAGTGTTTTTTCTTTTTAAGAACATAATAAATAATTAATATATTTTATATGTAAGCATTTGATTAATCAACAACAAATAAATGTAGGGTAGAGCAAACAGTTAATTCAGTTTTGGATATCCAATAACCGAATTAATTAAATTTATGTTTAAAAATAACCGAACCCAAACCATATTCCATAAATAATCGAATTAATAAAAACTGAATTAATTTGGTTAATTCAATTCGATTTTTGAAAACCGAACTAGAGAAATTTCTTTTTTCTTGTTTGCATATATTTATTTATACTACAATTTTTTTTTTATAAATCAATACTAAAAAATATTAAAAATGATGATAAGCAATTATAATAAATAAGATAGATACCTATACAAACAATAACACATAATTAAAAAATATGAAAAAAAATAATAAATAGTTTATAATTTATTTCTCATGTAAAAATCCCCTTATACTCTTATTAAAGTTTAATTAAAAATTTTTTCAACCGAAATTAAATTAAATTAATTTTAATAATCGAATTACCTGAAAAACGAAACTAATTGAAAGAAAATATTGAACTCATTTCGATTCGATTGGTTTGTATTTGCACACTCGTATATACATGTATTTCCAACAATTGTAATGGTGAATGAAAAAAAGAAAAGAAAGAAAAAGAAAGCTGGGATCAATGCATGAGGAGTCGACACGTGCATGTACCCACAGGAGTGAAAGTTGTGCAAACAGCTGCGTCGATTCCTGCGCTGTAAAGCGAGCCCTGAACCCATGAAGGAAAATGAGAAGTTCGATCGAGAGTTCTGGCCTGCCAGAGCTCGACACGTTTTCTGGTACCCTGTACGGCTGTCTCCTTTGATTATGACCTGCATGCTCTTCGTTTTTGCAGTTCAACGTTGGGTTTATAGATCTTTGAAGCTGTGATAACCCCATCTTCCTGTTGACGTGACCATAGGGGAATGGTTTACAGGTGAAAAAGAAAAGAGTCAATGGAATCTTCCTGGTGGCATTATTTTAAATTATTATTGTTATTATTATTATTTTGGGTTCAACTATCTTTCCTTTTCTCTTTTGCGTCGTGGGTATTGACTAGAGACAGGTTGTGACTTCCATTATCACCTCTGCTACCCAAAAGAAAGGCTGATGCCATGAATCTTGCTATCTAAATGCAAGTCCCCCTGTCTCTTTGCAGTGTGCAATGGCCGAAATCTGTTCGGGTGGTTCTGGCCATTCTTGGGGGACCGACCTGATTCGTCATTTTAGTATTTTCGATGTCCTCGATATTTTTATATATTACAGTAAATAATATAATCATCAATCAAACACAATTTAATCGAATTCAGCCTCTCCACATCCGGATAACATAAGGAGAATATATGAAAAAAGAAGAAGTATATGCTTAATTTTGGCATAATAAACATCTAGGCCAAAGAAAATCTAGAGACGACTTTGGTTTGCAAAGCAATTCATATGTACAAGATCCTAGTAAGATTTTGGAACTGTAGGCAGACAGGCCCTGGGATGCATGTGTGGCAATTGGCCAACGAGCATCAAGCATCTTCGATTATGGCCTAACTTGACGTAGCTTTACAAACGTTAGACACTGTGGTAGTTAAAGAGGAACCTTTTCTTTTTCCTTTTCTTTTTGGGTGATTGTCTTTGGAATTTGCATCAAGTCTTATTTTATTGTTTTTTAATTATTTTCATGATTTTTTTTAAAAAAGTGTTAGATTTTGATTTTTTTAAAAATCCATTTTAATGCATTTTAATATTAAAAAGGTAAAAAAATAAAAATAAAAATAAAAATAAAAATAATTTTAAAATATAAAAATAAAAAATTAAATCATCAAAATGATGACGATACAATTTTCAGATATCTTATGGAAATATGACCACTCGCTAGGGTGAAAGTTCGCTTATATTTCTATGCATCACATCTCAATTTTTTTTTAAAGTAGGATTGGAATAGGTGATAGATTCAAAATTTTACTAAGATGTGGTTGAAGAGTTATTATACAAGATTATGGATTTATATATTTCAAAATTTATATATATAATAATAAATTAAAAATTAAAAAGTGATAACTGTTACGTTTGTCAATTGTCATCACCTTAATTCTGCCACTGTATATAATGAATGATTTAATTTGGTGGTTTTGGGTTTTTTTTTCCGTTGATTACTCATTATTCATTAGTTGCCTTACATAACGTGGGATTGCTTAAATTCCTTTACCTACATCATAGAAAAAATAAAATGAAATTCACCATGTAATAAAAGTCATCGATGCTACATCACATGTTAAATAGTAATTGCCTACCAATTTACCATAAAACTACATAGATTGAGATTATTCAATGAATTAGGAAAAAAAATCATTTTTCTTTTTTTTTGTAAAATAAAAATTCTATATCTTTTAAAGGCAGGAATAAATTACACCTATCATCCTCAAATTTTGTTCAAATATTTCATTTTTTGTTATATATATATATATATATATATAGAGAGAGAGAGAGAGAGAGAGAGAGAGAGAAGAAATGCTATATTGCCTAGCCTAGTGCTGAATCCTTTGGGATGTTTATAAATTTTGGGATTCTTTTTTGTGTATTTTGTGTATTTATCTTGGTTGTCTTTGATGCTCTGTTTTTCTTGTTAGCTAGTAGCTTGTTTCAGCTAAGGTGTGTTGGTTTTTTATGCAGCTTGGTCAAGCTACTAGCTCTTAGGTTTTGTCCATGGGTAGCTTGTGTTGTGACCATTAACTTTTTTTATTATTGTTGACATTTTACGATTGACTGAGTTTTTTTTATAAAATTATATTTACAAGTAAAAATTATAATCGGATAACGACGTTACTTAATTAAATGTATAACATTATGATTTAATTAATTACATTTAAAAAGAAATCAATATACAAATTAAATAAATTAGTCAACAAACCAATAATTGAATGAAATTGGATATGAGTTTGAATTAATTAAAATTTCATTCTTATCATGTCGGCTATTGACAAAGGAAAAATTTAAACATCATAGTTTTATTCTCGAACTTTTATTAATCTAACAGCCAATTAATCCAACTATGAATTTATATATGAATAGTTATATATATACCTACCAAATGGTGAGTTAATAATGAGATATTTTAAAGTACAAGGTAATATGATATTGGATTAAATTTCTTGCGATAAGCATAATTTACTTGTAAACTGAAATTTTAACAATCTTGTCTTGAGAGTATAATTTTTAAATGTCTTAAAATTTAGTTAACATTTAGTATTTTTTATTTTATTATTTTGATATTAAAAAACTTGAAACATGAATTTTATAAAAATAATTACAAACAACATGAGATATAATTGAATAGATAAAATGTGGATCAGCTACGATTATCCCAAAGAGCACCATTGGCTATCTTGCTTTTTTGTGCAATTCCCAGGTGGTTTTTTTTTTTTGGGGTGTTGTCTCCTTTGACATGATCTGGTGATCCCTTCCCCTAGTCCTAATATACTCAAGGACCAGTTTGGAACGGATTCCTGGTTGTCCACTCGAGTTGACTCTCTAACCCCTATACCCTTTAACCCTTTCAAACAAATGCAAGCTCTTCAAAGGGATACAATGGTCAGGTGATGTCCAAACGGGGACCAGTGTGCTAATGCTCCCAAGGTGTTGTTTCGACACGTAGAAACACTTAAAGTCAGGAATGTTAAGATTGATGTGGACGTCGTGGAGTCAACTCAGACTAAAATTTAAAAAGAAAATGTTATAAAAAAAAAAGGAGGTTGTTTTTGTGATCAAGTATAACTTTATTATCATGTTAATAATGACCAGGAAATCTCTGTAAATATCAAAGGAAAGACAAAGTGAGGCCAAGAAGAGAAGCTTGACCATATATTGCAAGGAGAAAAACAGAGCAGGAAATAAATAGAAACCGCTGTAGCAGGTGATAGTACGAAGGAGTTTTTATTCTTTATCTAAGCATAGATAGCAAAACCCTGGAAGAAGATAAATGCTAGTGCCCCACTTTGTTTTCCCACACACTCTCTCTCTCTTTCTTTCTTTCCTTTTCTCTTTCTCTTTTGTTTCAGCAAGACTGAAAACCTAATAGCTAGAGAGTTGCCTATTCATAAAAAGAGGAACAGCTTCTTACCCTGAAGGACAAGGATGGGAGAGGAGAAAAGAACAAAAACGGGTTTCTGAAAACACCGTAGATTTAGTAGTTTTCCAAAACAGAAAAGAGATAAACATAGATTATAATATTATTATTTTTTGCTGTTTTTGGTATAATTAATAGTATTTAAAAAAAGGTAGTAATGGGGAGAGGAAGAGTGGAGTTGAAGAGGATCGAGAACAAGATAAACCGACAGGTGACATTTGCAAAGAGAAGGAATGGTTTGCTAAAGAAGGCTTATGAGCTCTCAATTCTTTGCGATGCTGAGGTTGCGGTCATCATTTTCTCTAACCGCGGCAAGCTCTATGAGTTTTGCAGCACTTTTAGGTATTTATAATAATGCTCTTAATATTTATTTCATGCTTTGAAAGATTTGAATCTGGATGATCTACTTTCTTTGCTTCTTCTGTCTTCATTTGGTTTTTTCTTGTGCTGGTTTGGTTGATTTTGAGTGATGGGTTTGAATCTGTTTAGTGCTACATCTTTTCTTTTTTCATGGATATGTTTGATGTAGCTGTTCTTGTTCTTGAAAATTTACAAGCCTCTTGTCTTGATCTGGGGGATCTAAGTTGCTTTTTGATCCTTAGACCAGAATATGTTATCTGGAATGTGTTAGATGTGTTGGGTTCTGTTCAAATTCTCTTTCTGATTGCTCCAACATTTGTTTCATACTTATCTGTGATTTATTTGGCAAATTTTATGAACTGCTGTATTAAGATATTACCGTTTCTGAAAACTTTGGTTTGATTATCAAAAATAAATATTATTGGGAGTTAAATCAGTAGTAGTTTGTATTTTTTTTTTCCTATCATTGAACTTATTTTCTTGTTAATGAGTGCAGATTAGGTTTCATAGGAAGAAGTTTGCCTTTCAGGCTTTAAAGTTGTGGACTTTTACTTTTACCCTCAAAGGGTTATAGTATAAAGTTTAATGATCATTTGAAAACGATAATTACGGTCCTGGGAAATGTTTGTTGGCTGGATGTATTAGTAAGATCTACTGGAAGTGAAGGGCTGATTGCTTATGAATTAAATAAAATTAAAAGCTGATACTTAATCATCAAACTATAATTGAGACAAATCAAGTCAGAAGCTGTCAATCTTTCCTGTAATTCAACTTTTAGAGGCCATGAGATAGGCTAACTTCTCCTCTCTGAAGAATCTA
>NW_018397266.1:352109-354200 GCF_002168275.2 Theobroma umbraticum
TTAATCCACAATAACTTAGAAAAGAAATTATAAGTTTAGGGTCTAATCTTCACATAAATCTTAAACCTAAATTGTAAGAATAAAATGATGGGGCAAGAATTTTTCCCATCAATCTCAGTAAACTCTATCAAAATAAGCAGACCTACTAAATTTTAGAACAAAGAAATAACTTAAAATTATAACAAGAGAAAAAAGGAAAAAGAAAAAAAAACCCAAAGAATCTGAATATATTTTCGACAGGTATCAAGACCCCTAACAGAGTAAAAAAAAGTATTATGTATTTATTTAACACTTTAATTGTAAAATATTTTTGTGTTTCATGCTTAGCTAACAAACACAAAAAAAAATCATTTTTTGTGAATCAAACAGAGTCCAAACAAAATGAAATTTAAAATACAAACTTGAAGGCCTGCTGCAAATTTTACGCCTTACCGTGTATTTGATGGTCTTCTAGTTCATCATTTTGCGGGAAATCATTGAGCATCGCGGGATTCTGTCCACCAAGATTTTGATCCATTGTAAAGTTTAATTGTAACTCGTGTGACTTTTTTGATCTTGTTGTTCTGCTCAGACGATTGGAGCATGGTCAATACACACCCTCGCACACTTCATTCCTTCTTCATTCATAAATCTTCAAAACAAGAGTTAATTTAGCAGCGGCTCAAATTAAATATTTTAATCTGTAAGTGACTAAATTGATTGAAATTAAGTTAAATTGACTTGCTTATATATAATTAAAAAAATGACAAGTAAAAATAACTAAATTAGATTAAAACTCGAAAATTGTGGTCATTTTAACACTTAAAATATTATAAAATAACTCTATAAAATAGAGTTATCACAACTCTAAATTTAAATCTTTCATTAATCCTCAAGTAAAATTTTAAACAAAAAGAAATAACCTAATGAAAAAAACACCTAACTAGGATTAGGTTGCACCAAGGCAATGATTACCTTTAGATTCTTCATAAGTCATCTTATTTTCCTATAACCCATAAATAAAATATAAATATTATTTAAGTTTACATTTACACTCACATGCAAGCCTATTCTTGAATAAATTTCGGTGTGTGTAATCTCTTGCAATGAACTATTATGAATTTACACTCATGCAACTTTTAAATTAATCTAGACGTTCATATGTTTGCTTTTCGTTTCTCTCTCCAATAATGTAGACCTATACTTAGTTAAAGATCCTTAGCACTTAATTAGCTTATAATATGTAGCTCGAGTCAAGGTATATTAAAGAATAAAATGTAATTCAAATCACCCTAAGCACATGATTATTTTAGATTCTGTAGTCAACTTTTCTTTTCACTTATTCCCATCACACCTTTTCCTTTAATTCATCCTCCCATTTTATTCATCAAACACTTTATTTTATTTTTGGATTTTTTTTCAAAATTTAACTCCCCCAAACTTAGGGTTGAATTCTATACAATTGTTTGAATTTTTTTTTTGTTTTTATCAACTTTACTTTTCTACCTTTTTCACTATTATTAAACTCAATGCATCTCTTAAAAATAATTTATATACATAGGAGTGATAGGTGTTAAAAGTGAGAATTTTATTATAAGTTAAGGCTCTTTACGAAGTGTTTAATGAAAGAAAGGAAACTTTGGGCTAAAAAAAAAGAGTGATTAAAGACATAATTGTATATGGCTGGCTCAAAAAGCGATCCAAAGATGACCTAAGTCATCTCTTTAATTAAGTGTAACCTAGTATTTTGCCTTGAGAGGAACTCAAATAAATTTTAGAACTCAAACATTATTCAAAAATTTTTCATTCGTAGAAATCTTCTCTAAATGCACACAACAATTCAATGCCAGAGATACAGTACTCAGTTTATGGGAAACTTCATCCTATAGTGGTGCTTACTATGAGAGTTTAACACAATACTCAAAACAATATTTACATAAAAAACATAATAAGGCACTAAAGTGACATTTGGTACTTTACAATGCAATGTGATTATATGTAACATGATTGTAAGGAATGTGATTGCAAACAATGTGATTGCAGAGAACAAAATATTACTGGTATACAAGCAAAATAATGATTAAAATGCAAAGAAGATAACATTGCAGCGTA
>NW_018397266.1:354300-362722 GCF_002168275.2 Theobroma umbraticum
TATTGATTTGCAATATGATTATTGGCTTCTATGATATCATAACATAAAAATGCCCAATTACAGAAGAATTTTTCTTATCTTCTTTGAAAATTTAGTAGAATTAAGAGGTTTCTATGCACTTTTCCAAAAACTTGACTAAGTTAATTACCATAACATTTTCTTCTGCTACAATATGTACATAAATGTGTCAAAAAACACATTATAGCTATATGATATTATCATATAATTAATGTTAAGGCACTAAGAAGTCTTGATTAATTGCATAAATATATAGCATACAACATTGTTTTTTTCCCCCATGTACAAGTCTTTGTGTTGTTGGGTTATTTTCTAGTTTTTCTCCCATTTTCTTGGACTCTAGGTAGACTTAATATTAGTTTCCTCATGTGAGATTTTTCCAACTCTTCTTATCAATAAAACCTACCTTGCCTTTGAAAAAATAATATATAAAGAACAATTTTATTAAGAACAAAGTAGCCAAAAATTGACCAGAAAAGGGTAGCCTTTAAAAGCAAAAGATTTAGTACTAAAAGCAAAAAGCTTGCAAAGACAAGGGAATTACCCCATAGTAAAGAACCTTAGCCCAACAAACATAATTACTCCTCAACTATGACATAAAACAGAATAGAATCATTACAATCACACTCATCCACCAAAGTATAGGACCCTGTCAACACCAATATATAAATTGACAATTAAGCTTTAAAAGAAAAACTCATTTTAACTTGAAGCTTTTTATTTCTAATATTTTCCTCTTTGAAATTTAAAACGATTAATAAAAAAAAAATCACATGCAAAGGCAAGGGATCATAAAAACTTGTATTAATAAGAAAAGGAATCACAAAAAAGCAAGCATTACAGCTCACACTCGATTTATTTATTTATTTATTTTGGATTCAAGGAAAGGGAGGGAAAGGAAAAGGACTGGAAGGGGAGTGACATCCTTTCTCTTCTTTGGAAAACATTGTAATAGAGAGGGAGGGGTTCGGAAAATGGGAGGACTTAGGAAAGAATTTCTCAATCATGTTTAGGACCGGAGATTATCCAAAATCTGAGGTGATTTCTATTTGATGATTAAATTATTGTTATGATAAAAATTCAGTAATTTTATGTGTTGTTGATCTTAGATCACTGGAAATAATCAGACCATTATTTTGTTGTGTGATCTAATTCTCCTGGTCAAAAGGTTGAGAATTTTTTTTTATTTTTCCAAGTTAAGTGAGCTACAAAATGACTTACAGAAATATTTTTTTGAACATTTGAATAAAAAGTTTTCCTCCCAAAACTATAATTATTTTGATATAGTAAATTCCTTTGCCTTTTGAAAATATTTCCTGTACCACACTCAAAAGTACATTACATGCATGCTTCTCTTTCATTTTTTTTTTGGTGATATTTAGCAAATTCATTAACATTCTAATAGATTTAATTTATTTTCTCATTTAAAGGTTTTTCAATGTAATTTTTATGTTAATAGTTAGTTTACATATTGATAAATACATTTTTTATATTTGTTTACTGAATAGTGAATCTTCTCTACAAAATAAAATATTAAAAATTTTCAAATTGTTATCTTAATAGAATATTAATATTATTAGTTGTTTTGACTATATAATATTGTTATTTGATATTTAATATAAAATAATTTATATTTGAATATGATATCAAATATGGTGATCTCTAATTCTCAATGTATAATTATTAATTGCTAACCAACTGGGTGATCTATAATCATCATAATAATTAGATCATCCTCTTGATAAATAGTATTAAATGCTACTTAAAGATTTTAAAGTTTCATTATGATAATATAAACTATTATGATGTTTTTAATTTCTTTTCCTTTCACTCTTCAAATAAATGATATTGGTGTTTAACAACTCTTTGCTATACATCCTCTATTTTAAAAGCAATAAAGATAAGTATTTGAACATTTAACTTAATAATTAGTGTGCAATTCTTTACTTTTTATATTATGAATTCATCCTTTCTTGAATTTAAAAAAGTAAAAAATTCCAAATAAGGAGAACATTCCCTTCTGTTCCCATTTTGCTTTGTTTCTCTTCATTTCCTCTTCTTTGCTTACCCTAACAGCATGTTTGGTACAGGGAATTCCTATGTTTTTATTTTTGCCCCCATTTGGTTAGCAATTGCCACAAAGAATAGCTACTCTTTAGTATTAACTATTTTGAAGAAATGGTTAAGACTCAAGCTTAACTACACCCAAGCCCCCCATGGTATTTGCTATTCCATGGTTGAGGGAATAGTTTTCAAATTTGATAAGACTAAAATACCCTTCATAACTATGAAATATTACCATGCTAGCATAAAAATTTTTGTTTTCTTCTTGTTTTCTCTTTTTCTTTCTCTCTCTTCTCACATTCTTCCTTGTTTCATTCTCTCTCTAATTTGCACTCATCACCGGAGATGACATTGGTAGCGATGGATGGTAGGGGCGACGGTGGTTCCATGGTCGAATATGGTTGAAAAATGTCGATTTTTTTTTAAAATGTCAAAAAATATCGATTTAGTCCTTTCTGACAAAATTCAATCGAGGAGTCACTGGATTTGGGATCCTCGGCCTGATTTGGCAGCAAGAAGCACCGAATTTGGTGCTTCCCGACCAGATCCCCACAGTCAGATTTGGCACTTCATAGCTAGATCCTGTTGCGAAGAGCACCAATCTGGCTCCTTAGTGGCCAGATCCGACCACATCTTACCCCAGATCGGTGTTTCATTACACTAGCCACATTTTTGGTGGCTGGACCATGGAGAAAGAAGAAAGGAAAAGGAAAGAAGAAAAAATTTTAAAATAAAAAAGTTAAAATTAATTTATAAATTATAGAATATTAATATTTTAATCATTATAATGTCTAAACATTATTAGTATTAATATATTAAATTTTTAATAAAAGAATAAATAAAAAAGGCAAATAGTGAAAAAATAAAAAATTATACTAATAATTTAGTACTAAACTATGAAAGTTTAAAATTTTAAAATATTAATGAAATAAAAATTAAATAATTAAAAAATAAAAATTTTGCTTATATTTGTCTTTTTGTATAAATTTACTAAATTATATAAGGGTAATTTTGTTGTTTTAAAAAATAAATATTATTTATAATAAAAAATTTTAGTTTTTAATTATATATTATAAAAATTAATATTTTAAATTTAAAAATTAATTAAATTATTAATATTTTGATCATAATAATATTAAATTATGAGTAAAATGTTAGTGTTTAAAATATTAATGATTAAATTATAACAAAATATTAATATTTAAACATATTAATAATTAAATTATTAATATTTAAAACTAAAATAAAAATAAACAATTATATATATAATAAAAATATTTTTATCTATATATTTTTTAGTTTAAAATTATTATTATTACTAACTAAATATTATAATAAATCATTATAATTATTTTTATCCTATTTCATTTATAATATCAAATTACGTAATAGCTCTTTTATTATATTTCTGTTTATTTCAAAAACCACACATACTCTAGAAACTGAAACCCAAGCACAGAAAGAACACAGACTTCATACCCCAGATAAAGACAAATTAGCAGCAATCCAAATAAAGCATCAATCCATCAGTCATGGAAGCAAATCCGAGGAGACATAAGAAATAAACCATCTGTCCTTTCTTTGCTAGAGCCTGCTTTAGGCGCCTTTAGACTTGCCGTACAACTTTGTCCTTTTGTTTTTCCCTGTAAGAGAGGGTTCTGGTTGTTTAACTGGTAGTTTACCTCTGTAGTATATCTACTCAAATTTTGATTAATTAGTAATCAGGGCACAGGTACACCATTTGATAAAATCATAAAATCTATTTAAAAGTTTCTTAATAATTCTTGTGTACCATTATATTAAGGTGATCATCCCATTAAGTAGGGTAACTTTTGGATGGGAAGACTCGTACTCAAAAGACAGCTTCATGGCTAAAAATAGCCTGACTGTTCCTATCAGAAACTGCCCTCTTTAGCATTTCTCACCAGTAGCTGTTCTATAGTGCTGGATGCTGAGTTTGTGAGATCAAAATCATATATTAGACTCATGATTTTAGTTTCCTAGCAACTTGTTTTGAATGCAGTGCTGCCTTGAATATTTAGATTTGTCATCCTAACTTTCTTTCCTGGCCTTTGGATCAAGCAGCATGGCTAAGACACTTGAGAGGTACCATAGGTGCACCTATGGAACATTGGAACCTGGTCAAACAGAAAGTGACACACAGGTGAATTAATCTCTTCTATTTCAGCCTTAGCTTCTTGGACTCGTTTTTCATTCATTGGCAGAATATAGGCAAAATACTCAATTATAGTGCATTGAGTGCTCAGATTCTACAGAAAAGGAAAAGCAAAAAAGAAGAAGAAGAAGAAGAAAAACAGTTTTCTCCAATGGGACTGTTTTTCCACCTTTTAGTCCTTTCATTTTTCCACCGATCATTTAGCAACATGGGCAATCTCTTTTTATCTTCGGTTGTCTAATATTTGTTCATTGTTATACAAATTAAATTTGACAAAATTTAAAACTGCCGCCATGGATATCAAGCAGAGCAGCTATCAGGAATATTTGAAGCTCAAAGCAAAAGTTGAGGTCCTTCAACGTTCACAGAGGTAACCCACCAAGCCACACAGTTTTAAACTGTCTCAACCATTTGTTCATAAAATAGGTTGCTTGATCAGGTGTGGGCTGTTGTCTGCATTTCATGGAGCCTATATAGAGAGAGTAGGCTTTAGTTTTATGAACATATAACTTGTACTCTGTAGACATTTTCTTGGGGAAGATTTAGGAGACTTGTGCAGTAAGGAGCTGGAGCAGCTAGAGCATCAGCTGGACTTCTCACTGAAGCAAATCGGGTCATCCAAGGTATTCAATATCAACTTCCTGAGAAGCTATAACTTTAAATTTACAATAAGTTTTAAGATTAAACTCATAAAAGCTTGGCTTTAAATTTGTTAGATTTCTATCAAATATTTGAATCATCTCAATGAGAGTGAATCCCAAATTTATTCTATAGCAATATCTTAAATCCATAGACATAGACATGTTGAGTTTTTAAGTAATTTGCATCTATTGTCCATCATAATTCTCACAATTTGTACAAGGAACTGGATACAAATTTGCAATTTCAAATCATGTTTCTAAATGGAGCATTAGGCCAGGGGTTGGAAATTCATGGCCATTCCTTTTAAACCATGAGAGACAAGACTTGTTAATAAGGTCAGTTTGGATCTCACTTTTAATGTGGAATAACAACAGGGAACATTTTGGTAAAGGTAAGTGGAACCTGGGGTCACATAATGAATTCGGTCTCAAGGAGAAACAGTATTTGGGTTTCATACTTCATGAATGATAAAAGAACTTTCTTTTGGCGTTTATTACCAAACGTAAAAGCACTGTCTCATGCTTGTTCACTTATGCATCAACATACAGAAAACATGTTTCCATGGTTCCAAAATTCTAGGAAACAAGAATTTATTATTTCTAGCAGTTTTGTGAATTTTGCTTTTGCTTTTTCAAAAATAGGATAGCACTCTACCAAATAGAATCTTTGTTATAGCTATGAAAGTAGTGAAACAGAAGACGGAAGTGTTACCAAATCCAACCCATGTCTTAAGCTTTAGATTTCTAGCCTTTTTTTTTTTTCTTTTTACAAGCAGCTGCTCAATGTTCGTACAGACAAATAAAGAACCCAACAACCCAAACAAATAATTTAGCCTTAAATATACCAAAATGACGTGTCTTGTCCCCAGAAAAAGAAATTTCCTGAGCATAAATGATCTATCTTATGATATGAAAGTATAAGGAAATGATAAACCATGGTTTTGACTGTTTGTAGAGAGAAAAACGAAAAACAGAGCAGCTGATGGAGAGGAAGATACTTCATTAGTCAGCAAACTCATAATATATACAAGCATTATATGGTTAACACCTGTTTACAGTAAGGACAAGTGTTGTTAACCTGAACATGCACAAAGACACCTCATAGCCACCGGTATAATGTACCTTTTTTTTGGAGTGCACTGGTATAATATACTTAATAACCAGTACAATGAAGCAGAATACATGGTGTAGAACAAAAGATAACATTAATGCATGCTCAGTCAATGCATGCTTTATCTCTAACAACTTATAAATGTTTGTTCTTTAACTTTAATCAATCAGTTGTGATTCTTATCAGAAAATCTCTCCACATAGAAATTGTATGTGGAAAAATCCAGGAATTGTCTTTTCTGGTACTATTAGAGTGCTTCTGGATAGCCCAAGAACATATTTTGTTTCATAAGATTTGATATTAGATAATGCAGTTCTTGTTAAGCTCTAGCTCTACTTCTATGGTGTAACTGTGGTCATTTCATGAATTCATTAACTGAACCGCAATTTTCCTGTTCCTGATTGCTGAAGGTAAATTTGTTCATGTGAAAAACCATGGGGATCAAACTATGAAGTAGTCAATTTTCATGAGACAACCAAAATCTGTTTCAAGTATTCAACCTATCCCATGCTGAAATGGACTATTTAATAGTATTTCAAGAACAGTGTTCTTTTTTTTTTTTTTTGGCTAAGCCAAAAGAAGTTTTTTTGGTAAATAATCAAAGGTTTCAGGAATCCATGCTAACCACACGGTTAGTAGAACACATTTGATAGTGAATACACCACCTAAACAATCAGAGAAACTACCAAAAAACAAAAATACAGTTGGAGATGTAAATGTGAAGTGTTCTTATTTTGCTTTTCAATGAATGCAGATGCATTTTATGCTTGACCAACTCGTTGAACTTCAAAGAAAGGTACATATAATACAGTTGGGGATTTATTTTATTGTCATTAGTTGTAGTTATTATTGTACTTTCTATTATCCAGATGTCACCATCATCGTATTTATTGTACAGGAAGAAATCCTACTGGAAACCAACAGAAACCTGAGGAGGAAGGTGAAAACCTGCTTAATTTTTAAGTGTTTGTTTTAATGCATTAAAAGATTGTGACAAAAATTAGATACAAGGTTTGATCCAGCAATATTTCTTAGATTTTGAACATCCATAATATGTATTGGATTGGGTCTGGAAACACCTTAAATCAGTAGTTCTAACCATATGCCATTTGCTTGCTTTGCTTTTACTGTAGCTTCAATTATTTATTCATGGTTGATTAGTGTTAGCCTAGAATCAGCATACACACAGATTCCAACTTCGGTTTGCTTGGTTAAATTCTGACTTTCAATCTAAATTTTTTTTAAGGTGTTCATTGAAATCTAATGTCGGGTTATAATAGGCTGTATTGGTGTTTCTCATACCCCCATGCATGCAAGCATTTTTGTGAAGAAAATTTTGTATTGCTGAGAAAGGAAATTTGATTCTTATCCTTGTTGGTCTGCCTTGACAGTTGGAGGAAAGCACTTCAACGCTACGATTATCATGGGAAACTGGGGAGCAAAGCAATCCATACAACCACCACCAGCTTCCTCAGTCAGAGGGATTTTTTGAGCCTTTACAGTGCAGCAGTTCCATGCAGATAGGGTAACTTGTCCTAAACCCACATCCTTAGTTTCGTGCTGACAGCTGATGGGGTCGATAGTTGATAGAATATTCTTTCCTACTAATCTCATTTTTCTTTTCCTTCAACTACTTTTCTTGGTACAGTTACAATCCTACTGCAACAGATCAGGATACCGCTGCAGCCTCTGCACCAAATGGATTCATCCCTGGTTGGATGCTTTAATTGTTTTTAACTTAAAAGAATTCATATATTTTCTCATATAACTCAGTAAGAACAGACAATAAGCCAATTCCAACATACATTTTGCTGTATTAATCAATGATGGCTGGTATTGTGGGCTGCGAAGCTCCAATGTAATAATATTTAACCTGGAGAACATACTGATTATTAAGAATTAATATTGCTAAGTTCACTCATAATATGCCAACTCCTATCTCCTTTATGTTCTTGAATTCTTAACATTATTATTCCTAGAAATCTTTTGCTTGATTTCGTGAATTCAGGTTAATACATATACATATATCGTCAATTAGGAATTTGAGGAAAATGCTTTCAAGAAGTGTACGTGGTCCTAGATCAAAGGGTGAGAAGAGATCAGGGAGTGCAAGGACCTCCATAGAAGTTACCAGACTTGCTCTGGACTTGATAGTCAAAGTTGCTAAGTCACCCTGTAAAAATCAATATAGCCAAGCGTTTCTTTCGCTACAAAATGCACATAACTAGTTACCAATAGAGCAAAAAGCAAACAAAGGCATTTCTATGTGTTGTCTTAGTCACTGGAAAGCTACTGCTGCATTGCATTTAGTAGTGGGGCTAACTGGGAATTTATAGGTTGGAGAGTATGCACAGATGACTTCGAGAGGGTTAGGTAATGTCTTTTCCTGCTGATCTGCTATATCTAGGAAGA
>NW_018397266.1:362822-419797 GCF_002168275.2 Theobroma umbraticum
AAGTTGGCTGTCAAAAGGAATAAAACGTTGCTGTTAAAGACTTAACCAGTTGAAATCAATACGATAGTTCATTGTGTCGTTTAGTTGAAGTTGAGTCTTATACGCTTTATTTTGATGTCGTTTTAATCATGTTTTTAGTGTCTGTTGTAAAAGCCAACAACCATGGTTTTTTTCTTGTTTTTTCTTTTCTGTTTTTCTGTTAACGCCGTCTTTCGATTGTAGTCGAATTTACTTCCTTGATCCGATTTATGAGGAAAGTTTGTTATGGCTGAGTATAAATACAAGTTTTACAGTTTGGATTTGTAATTTTTGGATCCAACAGTTTTTGAGCTGGACTTTATTTTCTCTGTTTTTTTTCTGCTAAAGTTCTTTCAACTTCTTCTTCTTCTTCAAGTAATTTTCCTAAGAAACTTTTATGTTCAGTTGTTTTCTTCATATTTGTCAAACAGAAGGCTGCTTTGATCAATCAAATAATTAACAGCCACTGCTCTTTACCTTATTGTAGTGATTTGACACCTCAAATTGAAACAAAAGACAAAAGACTAGCCAAAGGAATTAAACGACTCTTTAGAAATCGAAATTCCTTGTAAAACTTGTGTTTCTATTTTGTTTTTAGATAAGAATTGGCTAATGCAAACTAATAGAGGACAAATGTTTTCAAAGTTATCTAAGGGTCATGAGGAGGGGGTAACTAGGGGGGAAGCTGCCCTTGCGGATGCGACATGGCATCATTTATAACTTCAGATGATGATATGTCTAACTTTAATGAATTAAATTTGTTCACTGGAAAGTCTATGGAAGCAATTATTGTTCATAAATATAAGTATCCAAAATTCTTTCTATTCTCTTTTATTTGTCATTTTTTTTTTACATTTTTTTATCATAAGATCCACCAATTTATTTTTTGGAGGCTTCTAATAATTTTTTACGGCAACAGGATATCTTCTGTACTATTGTTTGTAGTTTTTTGTTCCCAAGACCACTGGACTGACACTCTTGTAACTTTTGCCACATTAATAAAAATCTTTTAATTGACTGAGAAAAAAAAATCTACCAACATGATTGATAAAGTTATAATTGAATATACGGTACTAATTATTTTTATACATATCATAAAATAAGATTACGCAAATGTCGAATTGAATCTGTAACCATAATGGAACAGATATTAAACTTAAAATGACATTACTATTTACATTTAGAGTTAACGAAACTGTTATATAATTTAAAAATATAAAAATTAAATATAAATTTTTTAAGTACAAAATAAGGACAATAAAAACATGTGCGTAAGGTATACTATAAGTGTAGATGTTGGACCATCTTAATTACTTTCCCTAACTCCCAAGTCTCCGAATACAAAGATCCATCCAAATCCAATGGCCGAAATGGTACAGCTTTAATTTCACACCAATTTCCATTTTTCCATTTTCCATAACCATAATTCTTTTCAATTGTTAGTTTCCTTCATTGAAGAACCATTAATTGTTGGAACCAAAAACAGTGAGTCCCGTCTTGCAAACTCTAGTAAAGGGTTAGGCTTTTACCTTTGTCCCCATGTGTAGTGGTAAAGTTAGAATTTCACGTTTGGGAGGGTGAAGTGAGCCTATTGTGAGGTCTTGGGGCAGCGGGGTTTAGGGAATAATTTTACTGTAATAAGTTTATTAAAATTAGTTGTTCACTAATTATTGCGTGGACATTTCATCTAATAAAAAAATTGTTGTAAGGACAAAATTATAAAATTTTATAAACTATTTTAAAAAATAAAAATACATTATAAAATTTTAAAACTTTTACAAGATACTTACATGTAAAGTACAATGATGGAAGCCAAAAAGAAAAAAAAAATCCCTTGCAAAAAGAAGAAAAAGAATTATTGGCTTCAAAAATTTTCAACCCACGAGCGTGAGATTCTCTTGTTTTCGCTTTATTTGTCATCTGTTGCCAATAATATGAAACTTGTGCAGCTTCAACAGGGAAAAAGAAAAGGAAATGTCACAACAAAAAATTAAAAAGAAAAGAATAAAAAAGATTTATTGTGATCATCTTTGGATGGCTGCAGTTATTTCACTTGATTTTGCTGTCTCTAATGAGAAAAGTGGCTTTTTTTTTTGTCCCCCATTTTTGACATGAACAAGCTCAAATAGAGGATTCTCAACCAATCCCATTAATGTTTTCATGTTGGGTAGGAAGGGGAAATAAATTCGATTGTATACTTAACATATATGTAAAGCATAATGTAATATAGCTCAATTTGGCATTGCCATGAAAAAGCAAATTTATTCCTTCACTCTTCTACACCCAGTGTTTTTATTTTTTTAATCAATCGAAGATTTCATCAATAATGAATATAATTACAAAAGGTAGCAACTGCTACTCGAGGAAAGAGCAGTGACCTTGCCTATTAAACAGACTAAAACAAGATTAACTCTTGTCAAAAAAAAAAATCCCCACTTCATAAAACAAAAACCCAATAGAGCAAACTGAGATAAAAAAAAAAGAGAAAAAAAAATCCGACGATTTTTTTGAAATTTATATTTGATATAATGTCAATGTATAGATTTTATATATTTATACTATACATGAGGTTCTGTATTTACGGTGAACATCTGGTTGTGTTGGGATGCTCATGGAGAGATGCTGCTTTGTTATTCGCAGGACTTTGATTTCGGGCACCTGTTTTGATCTCAAGTGCAACCAGAATGTCCATAATTTAGGTTAAAGTGATAGTTTTTGTAAAATTTGTCATTAATGAAATATGTTACTTTGCTTTTCAAAAAATAAAATAAAACAAAATGTTATCATATCGTTAATAAATAAATTTAAAAAATTGAGAAAAAAGTAGTTTTGAATACTTTTGAATATAATTAAATGATATTGTATATAAACTGACCATACATTAAATATAAATTGTTATTTTCTCCCTTGCTGTCTTTGGAAGAGCTGGAGCAAATTTTAACAGAGAGAAACAGTGTACCAAAACAGATGACAGCAAAGCCAGAATAAAAGGAGATCAGCTGGCAGAGGAGCAAGAAACGAAGATAACAGACAGCAGAAGGCAAGCCAAGGGCCCTCCTTTGCCAAGACGTCACTTGTCAGCCATATTTTCATACTTGACGTGAGTGAAGGAAGCATCAATATGAAAAGAGTTTAGCAATTAGCAGGCTTGAGATTTTATCCAAAATGTTGATATATTGAAATATTACCCTTTTTTTTAAGTAAGTATGATTTCGAGAAAAAAACAGATTCTATTATTAAATTAAATATTTAAATATAAATTTTAATCATTATTATATATCCTTGACATATCATACAGAATTATTGATAAAAAAAATTCATTCCACTTATTCCCGACCAAATTCATCAAATTACAAATTGTATTTTTTTTATTGAAGTAAAATTTTATTAAGTACCAGTAGTTAATAGGTGAGCCATTTTTTCAGCTTTAATTGCCATATATATTCTTACTTATTCACTTTTTTTTATGGAAAAGCAGAAACTCTAATCATTAGGAAATGCATATAATTAACAATCTTAAATAGCGAGCTTTAATTGCCGTATATTATTCCTAATTATATTATGTGTTATGCAAATTATAAAAATGATGATTTGAAGAGAATGCTTTAGAAGCAAGCTTGTCGGTGAAAATTGATGCCTCAGTACAGTAGTAGAAGTCTGATTGATGTTACAGAATTTTAGGACCACATTGATCTCTCATTCTATACATATGCATCCAATAAAAGAGGCTCATCCATCAGTCTCACTCAGTTGGTCACACCCCATCAAAACTTTTTTGCCTTTTTTTTTGTTATTTACCTTATATTTTTGGGCATAATCTTATGTGTAAATTCTCAAACTATTTGATAATTGATTTGGTTTGTTTTATTAAATACAATGATTTGATTTTTATCGTCTAATTGTTAGAGTTATTCACGAGTTAGGTTATTTGTTCGAGTTCTGAACTAATTGGGTTAGGTTTAAGCTTTATTTTTAAGATATGAATTTGATTTCAAAAATATTATTTTATTATGTTCATATAAGTAATTTTTTAAGGCAAATTAAAGTAAAATATAATTTACAATATTATAAGATTAATATAAATATTTCATCATAAATAATAAACTTAATAAGCTTAACTAGTAAATTTTATTCGCTTGCAATTAGTTATTATAATATTATACGTACAAACAAAAATTATTTTTCCATTTTTCTTCCTCATGAAGATATATTCATTAATATCACTGAAATAATTATGTGGTGAGTTCAGCCTATAAAACTTTGGCATAAAGTGCATGAACAGAGCACAAATGAAAAGCAGAGGTGCATAACAAGTGCAACCCAGGCTGCTAGAGTTTTATATCATCTCCAAGGCACATAATAAGTGCACAACCCAATCATAATAATAAAGCCTTATACAGCATGTTTGGTAATAGAAATAATTAACCTGCTCTCTCTCTGTTCTCATTTATTATTTTTTTCCCTTATTCGGTTGGGAATTGTCAAAAAGAATAGTTATTTTTGAATATTCGCTATTTTTCAAAATCAGCCAAAAATCATGTTTAACTAAAACTAATTTTTCATGGTATTTGCTATTTCATGATTGAGGATAAGATTAAAATACCATTTATAAGAATTAAAAACAAAAATGTTTAATATTTTAATTATAAATTATTAAAAATTAATATTTTAAATTTAAAACTTTAATAATCATTAATACATTAATATTTTAATAATATTTTAAATTAAATGATTATAAAAGAAAAAATTTCTTATTTTTGTCTTTTGGTATAAAGTTTACTAAATTATATAAACGTTATTTTTTTTGAAAAATAAATCTTATTATAATAAAAAGTTTAAGTTTTTAATTATATATTATAAAAAATTAATATTTTAAATTTGAAAATTAATTAAAATTAATAAGATTTTTATTATAATAATTAAATTATAAATAAAATATTGGTATTTTAAAATATTAATGATTAAATTATAAAAAAATTCACATTTAAAATGTTAATATTTAAACTATAAATGATTAATATTTTAAATAAATTATAAAATATTCATATTTAAAAATAAAATAAAATAATCATATATTATAATAAAGAGCATTGTTGTCTTTTTATCACTTATTCTTTCTTTATTCCAAAATTATTTTTTCCAATCAAATATTACATTAAATCATAATAGCAATTTTTAACTTATTCCATTCGGTGAACAAAACTACTTAGTAACATTTTCATTATATTTCTACCTTATTCTATCATCATATAACACCAATTCTATTATATTTAATTCTATTCTGCAAGCAAACCTGCTAATAGAGTTTTACATTAGTTATCAACCACAAAAAATGAGAAAATACAAGGAATAAATGCACATGGGAAAGAATTATAGTTATAATCAAATAGTACATAACTAAAAAAATTATAATATATAAAGTTAAATTAATTATAATTATAATTAAATTAACTAGATCCATGATCTTCTTCTTGTCAATGGGATAAGGTTTCATTGGGTTTATTATGAAAATTTGACAATCGAGCTTTAATAACCAAATAATTGGATTTTGGAAAAAAAAAAAAGGAAAGAGGAAATACATATATTTGATTGGTTCCATCAACAACTAATATAATTAGCCTAAAATCATAATTATATGAAATTAATATACATAAAAAACTCTAATATTGAACTTAATTATATATATATGTGCACGTACACATACAGAATTTAGACAAATATTTAAATAGAGAGTTAACTATAAGAAGGTACTCAGTTAGTTGTTTTTGAGATATTGATTTATTGAACTGTAACAATTGGTATTTCTTTTTTTTTTAATTTTGGTACAATATTTGGACATTCAATCATTATATTATAGAAAATTAAAAAAAAGAAAGATAAATTCAAGTAGACGCCCTACAACTACAAGTGCAATGGAGAGTATAAAATATGTTCAGTGGATTAAATAATTTGATATTGAATTTCAAAACTAAAATAATTAGAATATTGAGTTTCTTAAGAGGAACTCAACTGGTCCAATTGATAAATTGATTAGATTAATTCTCATAAATATTTTTCATCAAGTAAAATTTTGAGAGAGCAAAATTTAAATTTGAAAAGGAGATACATATACCTTATATTCAGTCAAATTATCATGTGTAACTATTATATTTTGTTTTTTTATTTCGGTACAATATGTAGATATTTTAATCATATTTAGGGAGACAAACATTATTTAAGTATGCGTGTATATATAGAATAGTAAAAGATGAATATAAATATGCTGATATTAATCCAATAATTTGACTCAATTCTAACACTTAAAACATATATTTAATGTATACAATTATAATATTCTAGTTATTGGACACTAATATCATATAGTTCAAATAAAGAGTACATACCATAATGCTACAAGCCTATATGTAAAATAGAAAAGAGTACCATCTATAAGTATAAAAACAAATATAAACTAGAATATAAGTATATTAACAAATATAAAGTAGAAGGATAAAGAAAAAGGAAGTACATATTTTTATTTGCTAATTAATTTATTTAATATGTATTTTAGCTATAAATAATAGGTAAAATTAAATAACATTGAAGTAAAATAAAAGTGATTTATTTATCTTTTGCAAAGAATTGGTACAACAAATTTATATGCATTTATCTTTTTTTTCTTAGCCACTCAAGAATTTTCATTAAAATAAAAAATATTTATTGTTTTTAAAATCTAAAATTCTAAATAATGTAGGTACGGTCATTAATTTTTTTGGAACATATAAAAGTTCATTTAGTTGATCAACACAAAGAAATCAAGACATGACTTTATAATTGGGTGCCTTATTTACCCAATCTAAATAAGATTAAAGTAGTTTATAATTGAGTTCGGGTAGTTATTTTAGGGTATCCATTATCCGAACTTGATTATAAATAATAATAGTTTTTAATATTAACTTTTAAAAATTTTCAGCCATTAAATTTTTAATTATATATATTTTTGTTTATAAATTTCTTATAATTAGTGTGATCTTTACTAAAATTCATTAACTTGTTATAAATATGATTTTAGACTTTAATTTATTTTTTGTGAAATAACTATAATTTATTAATTGAATTTTCATTAATAATACATATAACAATTTATTTTAATTAGATATTTAACAGGTTTAAGTATTTAAGAGATATTGTCTAAGATATTCAAGAATGAATTTAGATAATAATTCAAGCAATTTACTTAAATATTTATAAAATTTAAACATTTTATTAAATAATCGAATTCAAATTAAGATATTTAAAAAACAACAGTCTTGCCATTGACATTTTATTGAGAAAAATAAAGAAAAAAGTTGTATAGACTTAACTTTTAAGATAAACCACGTACTTAAAAGGCATCTTATCTTATCAAAAGAAGAAAGAAAAAAACAAAAACAGAAAAGAAAAGAAAAGAAAGGATAACTTAACGGTACCCCAGCCACTTGTTATCATTACTGCTTGACTTGACTTGGATGGTTTTAGTTTCACCAATATATTTTATATAAAAGTAATTATTTATTTTAACTAAACATAATTAAACTTGTGAGGAGAAGAAGAGAAAAGATCTCCGCCGTCAGCGGAAAGTGTGTGACAGTCGGGGGGTCCGTACAGGCACCGAAGATATTAGCATCTATAGGCCTATATACGAATGAACCTGTCCAAGAGAAAAAGGAAGAAGGAGATGAAGGAAAAAAAAAAAGAAGAGAAAATAAAAAGAAAATTGTGGAGTACCAACGTCAGACAGTAGCGACTGCACAGGTATGCTAACCAATGGGAAGTCGACAGCACATTCTTTAAAAAACACCAACCCGGTTTTTACCCAAACATCAAACCCACTTTCCCTAAACCACTTCTAGTTTCAGGTTTTCAGGGTTGGGTTTTTTTTCAGTTGTTGGTTTGGTTTGGTGCCCTGGATTTTTTCCTATTCTATATATGTGTGCATGCTTTCACAGACAGACTTCACATTTAGCAAACTAGAGGAAGAGGGAAAAAGAAGAGAAAAGGGAATTCCTAGTTGGGTATTTTACTTGATCTTCCTACCTCCTTTTTCCAGTTTCAGAGTCTTTGGTTTTGCATATTTCGGGGTTCACTTTGGTTTTGGCCTTTTTTTTCAAGAAGAAAGGAAAGACAGAGAGAGAGAGAGATGGGGAGGGGTAGGGTTCAGTTGAAGAGGATAGAGAACAAGATCAACAGGCAAGTTACTTTTTCCAAAAGGAGAGCTGGGTTGTTGAAGAAAGCTCATGAGATCTCTGTCTTGTGCGATGCTGAGGTCGCTTTGATTGTCTTCTCTCACAAAGGGAAGCTCTTTGAATACTCCAGTGATTCCTGGTAACCATTTTCTTTTATCCTTGGTTTTTTCTTTCCCCTTCCCTTGGCCTGTTTCTGCTCTGCTAGTTATTTTTTCCTTTAAGGCTTTTCTTTCACCCTTCAATTTGGAGCAAACATCTTTCTTCTTCTTCTTCTCTACAAACTCTACCCAACTTATGTTCCTGTACAGGTTTCCCCTTCAAAGAAAAGAAAGACATAACATTCTTTTTCTATAGTTTTGCATACTACTTTCCAAGATATATTCAGAGCGAAAAGACAAAAGATTAAACTTGGAATACACCGAGTCCTTTTCATTGTTCTTGTTCATAAGAGTCAACGAGCTGAAAATAGATATAAAACATGGCTTTTAGCTGTTTCCCGGATTTCATGCAAAGCTCACACGCAAAAATTAGGCATCTAACAGTTTAGCTAAAAGAAGGCCTTTAATAATATAACATGACCATATCAGTATTAGAAGTGTTTCAGGGACCCTGAACTAGCAAAAGAATGGAAACCTTTGGGGCAAGTTTGGTCACATCTGGCATACCAAGTTATTGACCAGCGGAAAAACAAGGAATTTGCTTCTTCATTTCTTTGTTTTCTTCTCAGTATTTGGTTTTAGTCCGGTGGTCTGACTTTCTCAAGTAGGAGAAAATACAAAGATGTCTACTTTTACCATCTTAAAAGAAAGGTAAAATCCATCCCTAAGTAACCTATTTTCTTCAAAAGAAACCTAAAGTATGCATATATTTGTCTTTTTTTCTTAGATTTATTTTGCCCTGGGAAAAAGGGTTAATTTGTCTTGAAATTAATAAATCAACTGGAGAACTTGCACCTCCTTGAGACCTTCTCTCCTTTCACTACTTAATTTATTTCTTTTCTTGTTGGGTTCATCTTCTCTTCTCCATCCCTTAATTGCAACCTAGACCTCTGTCCTTGTACAACTCTGATCCAAGACCTCCAACGTCCAAACTTTAACAAGCCGAAAAGAGGGTATCTTTTTGGTAATTTGAAAAGAAAGACGCATTATACACCTTTTTTGGGAGGGGGACAAGTGAGGGATTTACACTTGATATCTTAAGATTCCTTCGGAGAGGAGAATCCCAGGACTGACTAGGAAAACGTAGCTTGATATCTGCATAAACTAGAGAAAGTGGTATCGAAATATTATACTATATCTCAATGATCTGTTTTTCTTAAGTTTATCTATAGTCCTCTTGCTTAATAATTTACATGTAATTTAATATTTTTAAAAATAACATTGAAACTTAAATTTATAATGTAGTGTGTCTAGTTAATTGTACTCAAATTAGTTAATGGTCGAATTTCAGAAGTATTAAATATAGTTTCTTTTGTTATGTTAGTTCAGCTCTTATAGCGATTGAAACTAATAATATTCAGTGTTTAATTTTTCTAGTTTTTCTAAATATTAAGTACTTTGATGTCAATAAATCTTCTTTTTCATTGAGAAAAAAAAAATAGGGTTTTTGATCTTTGAATAAAATCTTCCAAATACAATAAACAGTTTATAATGTTGACATTTGAGCAATCAGCAAAGCTTTCTTTTTTCTTACACTTTCTTGTATATTTGCTCCAATGCATTAAAAAAGAACACAAAAATGATGAAATAATTTGTTTTAAATGGTTATGAATTGCCTTTAAGCTGGGGAGCTATGATAAGGATTCTTTTAAAATTTTGAATATCCGTGATTTTTCTTTATATATTTTATTTTATTAATAAATTATTAATTTTAAATATAAAATTTGAAGTAAATACGAGTACAATTTTTAAATATTTAATCAAATTTTAATTTAATAGAGAGAAGATAAAAGCTCAGCTAATTTAATTATTCTCAATGAAAATAGGAATTATGATGGAATTGGGAGTCCATAACCAATTAAAATTCAAATTACAATATATATATATATATATATATATATATTTATACATTCTCTTTGTAGTAGAGTTTCTGTTTCTTTGGGATAAATAAAAGCTCAATTATAAAAGAAAAAACTTTTGAAAAATAATAAAACTTGATATGCTTTTAATTAAGTCCAAAAAAAAGCCAACCAATATATATATATATATATATATCCATGAATTTAAATATAAGCTTGTGCACTGTCAAATAAAACTTTTACTTATCAAACATATTTATATTCACTAGCTGATACATAAAGCAATTTAATTGATGAAAAAGAAAAAAAAAAGAAAGAAAAGATCACATCAATTGAAGATTACAAGCATGAAACTGGATAGTGTAAGAGTTAATTTTGTTGGGGGGTGCGATTTTGCTTTGTGTAAGGCTAAATCCTAGATTTTTGTGATCAAAACAGCAATATTGATCTTTCTTTTTGATGATGGGAGGGTTTAAAGAATTTCTGTGCAGTGGCATATAATTATCATTACATTGCAACTCAACCCATGCTGTAAAGCACAATTACCAAGGACTCAGTTATCCTGACTCAGTTCAGTAATGCTGGATTAAACACGATTTGACCTCTGATTTTTTTAAGTTTCCTTTTTTGAGTCTTTCAATTTTGAAATAAGAGTAATTTTTTTTATATTTTATGTAATTTTTCAATCTTTCCTTCACCATATGGAGATGATTATAATTTATATAGCTCATTCTTGCTGAAATCCCAGCCTTAATTTGTACTGAAAATGAGATGTTATATCTTTAACAAAGACAGTAAAACTCACTGGGAGTTGACTTCATTGCTTGGATTTGCTTCCATGCTTTAATTGGGTAGTCTTTTAATTCCCATTAAAGGAAAAAAAAATAGATAGATAGAAAGAAAGAAAGAACAAAGAGGTTTGCTTCAATGGTTTTTAGTTAATGTCAAATATTAAGCTTTGATGCTACTAAGAACATAGCTGCATGTAATAATGCAAGCATAAACTATTTATGGCACAAATCGATTACGAGAAAAAGCAATGAAAAATACATTTTATTCAGAAAAAAAAAGAATTGTTACATATGAACTTACACACGTATTGTATTTGAAATTCACATATGTTGGTGAATTAGCATATATAAACTTTAAGGTTGGACGTGAGACAACAATCCCTATGTGAAAATTATGACAAATGAAGGCATTTATGAATGTTAAGTTAATGTAATTACAGGCAGTGATTGGAAATTAATTAGTTAGTCATGCAACTGTTTGTGTAGTATTGAATTTAACTGTTGCACATGGATTGGAAATTCCTTTGTATGGTCGATCGTTCATACTCCTCCATTGGGAAACTACCTTGCTGACTCTCGAGTGAGGCGTGATCATCCTTTCATTCTGCTCTCTTAACCTTTTGGTTTCTGCCCTGTGATTTTTCTCCTTCTGCTGGTTCTGTGTTCTATCTGTAATTGATCCTGCTTCTCCCTTCCTTGCTCGATTCTGTTTTGCTTTGGTGATTTCCTTTTCCTTTTTTTCCTGCAATGGGCTCGCTGGGTGGTGCTTTCTGGCTTCTTTGTTCTTGATTTGCTTTCTTTTGGTGGCTGACCCTTCTGCTTTTTGTCATCTTTATCACTCAAGCGGGTTTGTTTCTTGGTTTCTGCTGGTGCCCGCCGTTTCTCTGCAGTTGAGATGTGTTTTTTGTTTTCTTTTTTTCCTTCCGGAGTTGTTTCTGGAACTGCTGGTTTTCTGATCTTTCTCCTTTGATCAGACTTTGATTACTTTGATTCTCCTTAATGAATTCTTCTGATCTTTACCTTTCAAAAAAATAAAACTGTCGCACATGGATTTGATTGATGTTTTTCTTTTGACAAATCATCAATAGCTAATTATTGATTGTGTACTGTAATGTTGATGTTGCTTTAAGAGTGAATCTTGGTGATCTTCTCTTGCATCAACAGAAAAATATAAAACAAAAAAAAAGGTGATAATTTGTCTACTTGGTTGCATATTATGGCATGAAAAACACTCCATTTAAATGGTTTTTTTTTATAAAATATATATATATAAGATAATAAAGCTAGAACAAGTTTTACTCGAGGAAATACTGAAAAGGATTGTCCTTGATGCTAATTTTTCCTTCCTACAACAGCATGGAGAAGATACTTGAACGCTATGAAAGGTACTCTTATGCTGAAAGACAGCTTGTTGCTACTCAGCCAGGATCTCAGGTACACCTTTCACTTCTTTAGTTTTGCCAGTTCACAGTATAATTTTTTATACACTGTCTAATAGCATCTTGACAACAAAAAAAGGATTGGGTTGGTGAGTCATTTTACAGCATTTAAATGGTACCTGTCTCTGTAACTCCCGAGTACTTTCATAGGTGTTGTTTTCTGGTACAATAATAAATGAACATTAAGCTTTAAATTAAAGTTGTTGTTTTGGAAGTGGGTCAATTAACCATTAGCATTGCTAATTAATTGCCTTGATAACCTGCCTCTCTACTGTGTAGGCGAACTGGTCCATGGAGTACAACAGACTTAAGGCTAAGGTTGAGCTCTTGCAGAAAAATCACAGGTACTTACTTAAAACTGATTGCAAGGTTGCCTCTTTTTTTTTTTTTTTTTGAGAGGCAAGGTTTACAGAAAGAACCCTTCTATGGGTGATAAGCAGGGAGCTACGTTGGGTGGTGTTCCCCGACAGTAGGTGCCCTGCGTATACAAAAGATGGGTCATACCTATCCTGGTTGCAATTAAGATCAGACTTGACAATTTTCTGTTTTACATCGACCCAGTGTTGATTCTTACCTAAATACAAACTCATCCCAATGCAACCAAGTTTACTGTACAAAACAGTGGTCCCCATATAAAAGTTAAACTTTACACCATGTGCACAGTCGCTATACACTTTCAGCCTATGTTTTCTTGGCTGCTTAATATGCACATTATCAAAGAGAGACGATTTCCTTCTTCAAATTGTAGCTTCCATATCTCGTGTCTAGAATTTCTTTTAGCGTATGCTTAATTAGTTGGTTGAATCGTTAAACCTGTCCAGGCACTACATGGGAGAAAATTTAGACTCATTGAGTCTCAAGGAGCTGCAGAATTTGGAGCAGCAGCTTGATACTGCTCTTAAACACATTCGATCTAAAAAAGTATGCTTAACAGTTGTCCTTTTTTCCAGTCATAGTATCATAATTATAGTTGTTTCTTGTCGGTTTTAGTGATGAAATTGTGGCTCTTGCAGAACCAACTAATGTATGAGTCTATATCTGAGCTTCAGAGAAAGGTAAGGCCTCTCAGAACGTCACTTGCTTGTCAAACATGTAGAGATCCATTGCAAAAACTCTCGATCGTGTTCATATGTAATCTCTAATCATGTTTATGACAGGAGAAGGCAATACAGGAGCAAAACACCATGCTAGCAAAGCAGGTGACTTACCCTTTTCATGTTCATGATTTCATTATTATTATTATTATTATTGTTTGCTTAATCAATCCATTTTATTTATAGATAATAGCTAAACAGCTTCACAACTAATAGGTATGAGTTGGAAAATACACGTTTCTGAAATATGAAAACGCCTAATAGTCCAATATATGAGAATATAAAGACCCTTTTAAGCTTTCCTTAACTGGAAACATATCCTTAGATAAATTACCTGATACTCACCAAAACACACAACTAAAAGGCCACAATGAACCTATTATGTGGTGTATGGTGATGTTTCAGGCGTGTAAGTTCTATATCACTGGACCTATCTGGTTTAGTCGTGGTGTATATATTCTGAACCTTTGAGACCAGTTACTATCAATAAAATGATAATTGAGCAAAAAAAAAAAGGCCACAATGACAAGTACACCTATTCAACGTACCAACTCATTAATTGATTTACCTCCTTTACCTTAAGTAACTTATTGAAGACCGTTCCTTCCTTCTTCTACATCAAATCATTTTTAAGAGCTTTAGTGTGAAATGTTATCGTCCATCAAGTGAAACACATAATGATAAAGTAGTCTGTCTTTGCATGTAGATCAAGGAGAAGGAGAAGACTATTGCGCAGCAGTCTCAGTGGGGGCAGCAAGACCATGGTCTCAACGCATCACCCTTTCTGCTGCCGCAGCCACATCCTTGTTTGAATATTGGGTAAACATCTCTTTAAGCCATGTGATAATAGTACAGCATCACTCTTTAAAAGTTTCATAAACATAGATATTGTTCCATACTTACAAATGTTACTAAGATATGAATTTGAATGATAGTGGACCTCCGCTCTATAAATGCATATCCCTTTTATTGGAAGACTTTTTGTTTTACTAAATTGGTCTTCTCAACATTAAATATACATTCTATTTCAGAGAATGTTATCATCTCTTGGCTGTATCGAGCGGTTTAGGTCATAGGATAAATGATATAATTTTAACATGATGAAAAAATTGAGAATAATTGTGGGTGACGTTACATTTGTGCATAACTTTAGAGAAATTTATACTCTTATGTGCTCCCTTACTAAAATTTTGAGATTGATAGGGTTAAAATGATTCATGCATGGTAGTAATTTTGACCAGAATTTTGATATTTTGTTTATAAAGTGCCAAGCTATAGTATACAGTCCGGTGTTTGACGACTTTTTTTGGTCGCATATTGGGATTTTTTATATCAAGTGTTCTTACTTGTATCAATTGAAAACATTCTATTTCAGAGTCTACAACCATTCTCCTTAGTATGGGGCTATATACAGTTTATATTAACAAGATGACTCTTGTCAAAAAAGGTCCCCACATCATAAACCAGACAACAAGTAGAGGAAGGCTATTAGTTTATGATTCACCCAACAAGAGTAGAATATGGTTGTTTTGCACCTCTAAACTGTGTTTGTCTCTGATAATTTTGAAAATGTAGCTTGTCTGCAAAGTGGGTATAACTTGGTTAAAAAATTGATTTACTTACCGGTTTTAATTTCTACTCATACCATGCAGTGGAACATACCAGGAGGAAGCACCAGAGATGAGGAGGAATGAACTTGATCTTACCCTTGAACCTATCTATCCGTGCAATCTGGGATGCTTTGCTGCATGAATTGTGGTACGATATAAGAATGCTTGTTGTTGCCCGCCGCTAAAGAATATGGACATAGATGCATTATGGTTAAACAAAAAAAAGAAAAAAAAAAAGCATGAGAAAGATAAATTGTTTGAAACTCATGCGTTTTATGTCTGTCTGATTTGACATATCTATGCTGATGATAAGTATATATTTGGATCTTGGATTTCTCATTTATTTTTAATTCAGTTGTTGCCTTTGTTGTTCCATTTCATAACCAGACTTTCCATTGCAGATATATAGTTAATGGACTGATACACAGTGAGTACACTTTAAAAGGATATCAAACAAGAGCTTATCACAAGGAAATTTGTCTGTCATTTTTCTCTTTCTTTAATAATAATAATAAAAAAAAAAACGAAAAAGCATAAGCTTCTTGCAATGGTACATCTACAACCTGTAGCTCTTTCTCATCAATTTTGAACAGGGGAAAAACATTTAATAAACTAATTCAAAAATCATCTGTTCATGATCTTCGATCGGCTTTTGGATGTCTCATGTGTAACCCAATGTTGTCAAGCTGCTTCATGAAATTCCATCACCTAGAAAATCAATCCATAATCAGTCAGATGCTCCAAGAAAATGCCAATAAAATGAATGAGCTGTGAAATGAGATAATCTTCAAAATATAATGTGATGGAAAAATTGGTAATTGAACCCAATCAGGACATGAAACTTCAGACCAAAATATGGCACTAGAAGCGTAGAATCCCCATCACAACTTAAATTGTTCACCTATCACATGAAGAGCTGATAGCTCTTGTTTAGCCATTCGCTTCTTGATGTTTGAAGAATGACATGTTGGATTAGTTCTTGATGGTTTTGTGATAATTTGACAGTTTGGCTTACATAGCTAATAGTTGTCAGGACTCAGAACAACTGTTAAATCTTAAGGAAAAAGGATCAAAGCGTATAAGAAATAAATTACCATGCCACAGATTGGACAGTTTTCTGATCTCTCCATCCACTCATATATGCAACCGAGGTGGTAACTATGGGAACATCGAAGAACTATCCTTGGGTTTTCAGGGATGTACTCTGCAATAAAAAAGAATGGGAGAAATTAAGAGAGGGTAGTGAATCCAAGTAGGCCAATATACTTTAAAGCCGCATTTACTTGATTTATAAGCTGGTTGGGAATCAGCAATCTTATCCAAATTAATGTCAGATTTCATAACTAGGGGGAAAAGACAAATGCATTCTTAGAGCTAGTCAAGAATATGTTACTAGATTCAAAAAGTTTTACCTTCAAGACATGTGGGACAAACATCATCTTCAGATTCTTCACAGGCACGAGCAACTTCAGATTTCTCAGATGAGAACTTCAATTCAGGCTCTGAACAGCTTGTTGTTGATATCCCTTCGCATTGAAGCTCAGCTGATTCGTTTCCTTTACTAGCATGTTCCAGGTCAATTACTTGGTTATTGTTATGTTCTCTAACTTGCCCATCCTGTTGCTGACTGGGGCGTGTGGCATCCGTATCAAAATGCAAGTGTCTTGGAGGAGTTATGGCAGTGTCAGGCTGTATATCGTCGGATGCAACATCAAAACTCAACGGGGATGCCACTTGAGCAGTTGAAACGGGGGCATCCGATTGCCCATTGCCGAAAAGTTCTGCATGCTGCTCAGCAATCTCACCAGTCAGGAACGCTAACGATGCCTTGTAGCAAATTGCTCGTATCAGAAACCAATTGTGCATGAATCATATCCAAGTTTAAGCAGTAATGCTGATTCCTTTCGAGGCCACCAAGGCTAATATAAAATTCTGCTTCTTAATTATGTTCTCGTTCATGGTTACTGGTACCAGTTAACTTAAAGGAAAAAAACACTCAAGCATACTCAACATCACCCCTCTATCCACACTAAATTTGGCAAGAAAATCTCGGTTATGGTTACTTATCATGAGAATCAAGCTACATTTAGCCACTGGTCTAAATGTTTTCATGGTAACTAGGTAATAATGGTCAAGGAAAAGACATCAGGAAAGTTACTGTCATGGTAACCGTATCGAAAGATTCCATTGATAATTGCTAGAAACAATAATCAAGCAAGCTTAAAAAGAGATAGACATCAGAATACGAATGGCCTGCTTTCCTCCATTGAACAAGGAAGAGCACATTGAATTTGACATTATACCTTGCGCACTAAGGTGCGGATGATGCGTTTGAGACTGCTACGAATATGAGAATTTGGAATCTCTTCTTCAAGATCCCTGATGTGGATACAACAACAGAAATTTGCCATGATCAATCTTTAGTTTCTACTTCAATTTCAACCTGAAAAAGAATCACTATTACAACTTGATTAGAGCAAAAAAATGGAAAGCATCCCTAGCAATTCTGTCAATAATGACATATAATTAATTAAGTTGATTAAAAAGAATATAGGAATGAAAACCGAGTCAGTCTATTTTTTTACTAAGTCAAAGATTTTATCAAGTAACTAAGAAGTTATAAAAGTAAAATAAAAAACGGTTGCGATATAAAAAAAGGACATAACTGTAAAGATAAATCTTCATACATTTAATATGAAAAAAAATTTAAAATTAAATTAATCTAACCAGTACGCGGTCTTCAAACAAATAACAATTAAAAAGATCATCAATCAATTATTTAACCATATATGATCATTAAAAAAAAACCACCTTCATCAATAAAATCAAAAGAAACTTAACCAACAAAAATAAAAAAATTCTACAATGAAATCCCATCGTCCTTCAATATACTACGATATTGCAACAGAAAATTATGTAAAAAAAAAAAATTCCAATACCTTGAGATCCAAGATACAGTTTCAAACAAAGGAAAAGAGTGATCAACCGGAAATTAATACTGATATTGATAAGCACCCGATAACTTGGTACATTCAAAGAAGAAAACAAAAGTAATTAGACCCTAAGCAGGGATTTAACAATTAATAATAATATAAAAGAAGAAGAAGAAGATGATGTTGTCGTTCAACTTGGACTTAGAGGAAAACAAAGGATTCCAAAGTGGAGCACTTTTTTTTTTGGCGTAAGATAAAACGAAGGGTTTTTGTATCCTCAGCTGCGTAGGATTCTTCGTCGATAGAAGTACCGAATTGACGACGAGTTTTTATGGGACGCAGGAAACGTCTTTTCCTTTCGCCTGCTTTGATGACGTGGACGCTGTGGCGGAACCTACCTTTCTTAATTCACTTACAAAATTTTCGAAATTAATTGTAGTTTTACTTGATAAAATTTTAAATAAATAATAATAATTAGATTAATTGTATTCAATTATAAACTCTTAATTATCAACCGGGATTGCGGAATTTATATAGATTGCATTACATATCAAACTCTCGTGATTATATAATTTTAAAAAATAATTATAATATATGATTTTTTTAATTTTTATATAAAACATATTAAATAACAAATAATAAAAAGTAAATGATGAAAATAACAATTAAATGAAATTTATATATATATTTTTAAATTGTAAGTGCAAGAAATAAGTTAATAAGTATTTGACTTTATAACTCTTACAACTTTCTTAGACACACTTGTGTAAAATTAAAAATAAAATCTAAAAAAAATTTCTTGAGTTGACTTGCTTTTTTTTTTTTAATTAGGTCCGAAGGCCCAACTCATAAGAGGCTAGGTGATTTACTAAGAGTAACAATATGAAGAAGGGTAAATGGATAAATATAAAATGAGAGAGACTGTCAAATCAAATTGAATAAAAAGATAAAAAGGCTTAAACCCACTATATATAGTAAGTCCCTTCCATGAATACCATGAAAAATTTTGGTTAAATTATATAATTAGTTTTTTTTTTATGGATTTAGTTTTTATATAATAATTTATTAAATTTGAGTTTTTTTATTTTTTAAAATTGATTATGTTAATCAAATTATTAACAATATTAAAATTTTTTATTATTTATATTGATATGGTATCTTTTTTATTGATGTAATATTAAATGTGATGATCTGTTAATAATAATCTGACATTTTTTTTATTTATTTCATAATATTCTTTTCGTTACTTTAAATTATAAAGTACATAAATTTAGTTTTTCTCTATCTCATAATACTCTTCTCCTAAATCCGAAATAGTTATTCATATTTTTAATTTGTTTATTTTTCAATCATATTTAAAACCATTAGCTCATATTTGAATAATTTCATATCTACACTTATAAAATCAACATCGGTACTTGGTCGTGACACTACTATTACATCATTCTTAAAATGCGGCATTAATATCATTATATTCAATATCATATCAACAAAAAATAAAAAAATCACGTCTACTCAATCAAACACCATATCAATAAAGATAACAGAAAATTTTTAACATGTTAGACTAACAGTGTCATTTTTAAAAAATATAAAGATTCAATTATTATAAACAGACTAAATCTATTATTTTGATATAATACAGAAACTAATTACATTATTTTCCTGAAGAAATTTTTTTGTCTTTGATGCTAAACTCTTGAAATTTTAATAAAATTACTCCATCTACTATTGCAACTTTTTACACATGACACTTTGAGATTACTCATACACCAACAGGGGGATCCAAAGTAAAAAGTCTGGCACAGTAAACATTTACTGCTGGCGGCCTGATGGTCAAAGTTGAGGGATCAATATTCATGAGACTAAGTTCAATTACAATTTAATTAGATTCATATCTATGGAGTACTTTTTACCGAACAATCTCGATGTCTTCAGAATGATGACGTTCAATTATTAACGTAAGATGTCAACAGATAATTATTCTATACACTAATCGAGAGTCAGAGAGACAAGAGACAGCAGGTGGAGAAATGTTAACTGATAGATTGGCGACAAGGTGAGAGACATGGGGGGTGATTAAAGTGGTAAAAAACCTTTCATGGAAATGACAAATTAAAGTTAGGACAAATTTTGGAAAGGACCTCTCACCTATTTGACCTTACTTTTAACAGAGTAATGCAGCAAGAAAGATGTTCTTTGTTTGTTCTTTCTAAATCATCAGAACCCTTTTGTTTTTTTTTTTTATGGGCAAATTAGCATTGTAGAGTTGAGTAGTTGACCCTTTTCTGCTTTTGCTAATCATGTTGTTTCGAAGAACTTCTAACACAGTATTTTACTTTGTGTGTTAATTATATGTTATTCTAAAAATGATGAGCTGGTAGCTTTCGATTCACGTTAGATAAAACCATCATAAAGAAAAACAAAATGAAAATCTTTTACAGGGTTCTAGTGTGATCATATTCATACCCTAAACCATCAATATTAATCTTGGAATGATCATTGCAGGAGAGAGGTGACAATACTAACTAGGAAGGAATGAGCCATAATTACCATTATATCTTACCTAACGGCAGTAGAATTTTTATCACCACATATGTCACTATAAGGCTGATGATGATTGTGGAAATTTTGTTTTTTTTTTGGGAAATTTTTGCAAATATTGTGTGTTGTCTCGCATTGTTCTTGATTTGTTGTAAGTAGCAGCTTATCTGTCTTTTGCATGATAAGGGTATAATGAGAGGCGATCGAGAGGAGAATCTGCAGAGTTAATGTCGACCCAGAAACAGTGATGATAAGCAGAAACCAATTACACATGCTGTCAATCAATCTAATTTCTAGAGCACATGATGCTTAGCCATGGGCTGCTGCCATTTCCTTGTCACAACCTCAGAACATGCTCTTTCAGACTTATTGTGGGAGGATTTCAACAGAGGCTGCTGCAATTTCTTTGCTAGATTTATTATTATAATAGTATTCATGAAACATAGTCTCTAAAAAACAAAAAAATTGAGCTCAATTTTCAACCGCACAACTTAAATAGGCAGACAAGAAACATGGTATAAAATTTTTCCTTTGATAGTGTAGAAGAAGAGATAGTGCTGCAGATAAGTTAAAAAGATATGTTGGAAGCCATGGAGAGAGATTGGAACAGTTGTTGAAGTCCTGAATACTATGACAGGAACCTGTACCTTAAGAGCTGCAAACCTGAAGTGGGAGGTTCAATGCCTTTCATGGCCTTTTGATTTGATTCTATCTTTGGACCTGCCCTTCTTAAAAAAAGTTGAAAGACCAGTTCATAATATGATCATGACATAGTGCCTTGCATTCTTGCAATTAGCCATAGAATAAGAGAATTTGGATATTAACTGGAAAGGCACTGCAAAGCAAATAATTAAATAATTTGATTACCACTAACATGGCAGAATGCCCGGGGGCCTAGCGGCTGGTCTAGGAGGGATGGGCCTACAGCTTCATGACAGGCACGTTCAGGAATAGCCCCACAAGGGAAAATAAAGGGAAACAAAGACCTGCTATCATGATTAACAAACAAAAGAAAGCAAAAGAGAGAAAAAGCAAAGCTAGCAGAAATAACCCCGTGGCCAAAACCAACATCTAGATATTTGGTTTCCAGCGACAGGCAGGGCCTAATTGTTCCTTTCTTCTTCTCTTCTTCTTTACCTTCTTATAATTATTTGGTGTCTACCTTAGTAGCCATATCCGAAGATGGGCAGGACAGGCACAAGGTTGCCAGGCTTCTGCCTAAACAGGATTAGGCCTCATGCAAGAGTCCGGTCCCCTCCAATACAAGCCAAGCCTAAGGTGGATTCTGCTACAGCCAATCAAAAGGCTGAAATTTGTGGCAAAGTTGGAGAAGATAAATCCAGCAATGGAGAAAAACCAGGGTTGGTAATTGGAAGGAAAATCATGATTGTGGTTGATTCCAGCATTGAAGCCAAGGGAGCAATACAATGGGCACTCTCTCACACCGTCCAGTGTCAGGACACAATTATTCTTCTTTATGTGACAAAGCCCTCAAAACAAGGTTGGAGCTCTTTATTTTCTTGTCATTTACCCTGAAAAGTTTTGATTGTTAGTTAGAATCACTGTATAAGGAGATAAACATATTAACCATATATGGTTGAAATACGTAATGCAGTTACGGTTAATGAATTCGACAAGAACAGAACTGCAAGGGCTTCTGAACCGGTTTGCTCCCTGAAAAACATGTGCAAGCAGAAGAGACCTGAGGTGGGTTGGGCATATCCTTTAAGTTTCCTGTTAACATCTCTCAAAATAATGACATTCTCAACTTTTTGCCTAGTAATGCATATTCTCATTCTCACTTTTAATTAGTCTTGTTCTCAATTTTCAAATGATAAGTAAATTGGTTAAGTAGAGATTAATATATTAATGTCACCTTTATCTGGAGTCCATGTAACATAGCAAATGCTATGACTCTGGCCTGACAGGTGCAGGTTGAGGTAACAGTGGTGGAGGGAAAGGAGAAAGGTCCAACAATAGTCGAAGAGGCCAAAAGACAAGGGGTGGCACTCCTGGTTTTGGGGCAGAAAAAAAAGTCCATGACTTGGCGTCTCATCATGATGTGGGCAGGGAACCGTGTAACTGGTGGAGTAGTCGAGTACTGTATCCAGAATGCGAGTTGCATGGCAGTTGCAGTAAGAAGGAAAAGCAAAAAACTTGGAGGCTACTTGATCACCACTAAGCGGCACAAGGATTTCTGGCTCTTGGCGTAAAGTTAGGCAGTCAATTGTTTTACTGGCCTCCAAAAACTCTTTTTCAACAAAAGGGATTCTAATCTTAACTCCAGAATATATGTGATTTTTCTAGTGTTTGTTTTTGTAAATAATACTAGTACTAAAGTATATTGAAGAAAAGGAAAAGGGGGTTTGGTGTGTGTAGGAAAAAGTTTGTGTTGTGTCGTTATGTATGGGCCTGGCGATTATGGCTCAAGGGGAAAGACGACTGGGGTCCCTTGACCGCTTTTGGGTCTCTCCTGGATGCTACAGTGGATGGAAGAAGCACATGGTTCAACCACTTTTTGTTTTTGTAACTTGTACCAGAGGGAGGACACAGGGTGGGTACGTACACTTGGATGATCCTCCTTGAATTCACCGACGTTTGTTGCAGCAGAGATGCTGGGTGATCAGCTTTGCTGAAGCTGCAAGACCACCATAACTGTACCATGCATTGTTGTAATAACAATAATTTGGCCTTTCTTTCACATGGTTCTGCTTGAACCCTGGCAAATTTATCAGTTGGTTTTACTATTACAAATGTTTTCAATATGATTAATTGGTGAAATTCTTTGTGATATATGGCCATGTTTCCTGCTGTAACACAATTCACAGACTTTGAAAACATTTGACAGTGAGTGAGGGGTATAGCTTAAAACCCATTGTTAATCATGCCCCAAGGTGCAACACAGTCAGGGCTTTCCATTGATTAGCCACATAAAACTGGTGCAACAACTTAAGAAGCTGTTGCATGAGTGTGTCCACCATTGATCATGCATGCTTAAAAACGCACTTCATTTATTGCACTTGTATCGACATGAAACTTGCATTGTAACTGATTCCCAAGCAATTTTCCTTTCCATCTTTCATTGCACTGGCAATGTACAAGGAGAACGGGGGCATCTATGGGTTAGAAACATGAATGAGTCTGACGTTTTTGTCAGAGCTTTTGGGACCTCTGTTCCTTGAGCGTGGAGCAAGCCAAGCACCTTTATAAATTAGCAAGATTCCCCTAACCAAACCCTAAACCCTATCTACCACAGAAAAAGGCCCATGAGGAAAAACAAAAACATAGCAAATAAAGGATTTCACATTTTTATGTGTAGAATTAAAATTATTATCTGAATTCACTCTAAACTTGAATATAGGTTATCTTAATTTTATATAATCTGGTTGAACATTTTGTTATAGAGTATTCATTACCATTTCCAAATAGAATTAAAAGGTTAAGATAAGAGACGAGAGCATCATCGGTTTTTTTTTTTTTTGAAAATCTACAAACATTGTATATGTTGAATTATTCAATATAATTAAATAAAATTAAAATATCTTATAATTGAGTTTGAGTAAATTTTGGATAATGTAATTAGGATTTGTGATGAGTTGAATAAGATTTGGATATTGGTGTTAATGTATTTACCATCTGAATCTAATTATTAATATAAATTAAAAATGTATTAATTATTTTAATATTTGGATCGGCAGTCCAGTAAGGGAGCAGAGGCTCAGATGATTTTGGACCCAAAGCCCACCATAGTAAACCTCCTACAAAACCCAGAACTTGAAAGTAAAACCCTTTCCTTCTTCCTTGGTTTCCTCGCTGTTGTTCTTCTTCACTACCGCCCTTTCTCACAGAGCAAAACGCAGGCAACCGATGGCTAAGCATCCGGGTACCAACGCCAAAACCAAGAAGAAAGCAAAGAAGAAAGGCAGCAAAAAGTCCGGTCCCGATGCCATCTCCATGAAGCTCAAAGCTGAAAAATCCAACCCTTTCGAGACCATCTGGTCCCGTCGCAAGTTCGACATACTTGGCAAGAAACGCAAGGGGGAAGAACTCCGAATTGGCCTTTCTCGTTCCCTCGCCATCCAAAAGGCAAGTTCAAACCCAGAAATTCACACCCCCCCTTTTTTTCTCTCTATTTTAACTTGTCCATATACGTTATGTGTGTTAATGAGGCTTTTTTGGGTTTGTTTCAGAGGAAGAAAACGCTGTTGAAAGAGTACGAGCAAAGTACAAAGTCTTCTGTTTTTGTAGATAAGAGAATTGGGGAGCAAAATGATGAGTTGGGAGAGTTTGAAAAGGGTATTATGCGATCTCAACGTCAGCGTCAGGTTGGTTTTTTTTTTTAAATGGGTTCTCTTTAGTTCTTTTAACTGCTTGGTTGCTGAGAAATTGTAGTAAAAAGAAAAACAAGTGGTTGCTGTTTTATGGAGTGTATGTTTTCACTTGTTAAGCGGGAGCTTTTAGAAACTTTCATATGGTTATTGAGGTTTATAAATTTTGCTTTTTTTTTCTTTGGAGTTGGTGACATTTTAAAGCTTTTTGGTTATGGTTTACTATTAATTCCCATTTTGGTAATGCATCATAATTTACATCAAGGTGGTCCTGCTGAAACTGGAATATAAATTTTAGTGAATTGGGCATTGCCTGAACATTAGGAAGAACGGAAGCTGGAAGAATTCCTTTATTGATAACAGATTTGTGGTTCTTTTTAAAATAAAATATTGAATAAACCTTACTAGTACTTGACTTTATTGACTTTAGCTTTTGTTTTGTTAGTATGATGTCTTATATGTGTTTGCATGTGCTTTCTTGGTTACTATTATATGCACAGTTGGGAAAAATAGCTATTTTTTGAGGTTAAGTGTATGTAATTCTGATATTTTACTTTTTTTCTTTTTCTTTTCTCTCTTTTTGGTTCCACAGTTGAAATTCGGCAAGAAGAGCAAGTTCAATTTATCAGATGGAGAAGACGACGACTTTGATGCTCCAGGTTTTGGTTCCCTCCCAGAGAGGGATGATTTTGACGATGAAATTCTGTCTGATGATGATAATGATGATGGAGGAGGAGCAACTAACAGTAAGACTTCTCTTCTGCTTTTCATTATGACAATGAATTTATAATTTGTATACTGATAATCCCGAATTCCTAATTAGTGTTTCATTTGTTTGGACATTGTGTGACCTTTCGCTAGTAGCTTTTGCATATAAACATTGCATAAAAGTGGCTTCAGTTCCCACTGTTTGTCTGTAAGACTACAGTCTACAGCAAGGACATTATATTCTTCTTTATATATGCTTATCATGCAGTTGAATCTCATTGGGACAGAAAAATAATTTTGACAACTTGGTTGCTGGTATTGATAAACTTCAATCTATTATTTGGTATTGATGCATGCAATCACAGTAGTTTAGTTTAGTATGAGTTGTCATCTCCTCAGTTCTGCTTTTGTTTTATTTTAATTCTGATGTAACTTCTGTGTATTTCTGGTGGAAGTTCCATTTTCAGTTTTATGCACTTATTTTATTCTTTATATATAAAATTATATTGAATAATTTCCTTATAAGTTTCTCTTCAGATATTTATTTCCCTGTAGTGTGCCTTTTCTCTCTTTTACTGTTTCCTTGAGAATATGTTAACGGCATTGATGATTTTTCCTTCCTTGTAGAACGATCAGCCATCTTAAAGCAACTTAACTCTCATGGTGCACAGGATCCGTCAGAAAGGGGTTTGGTAGAAGGAGAGGAAAATGTAAGACCTATTCTGTTTTATTAAGAAACACTTGTTTGTATTTGTGTTTGATGATCAGCTCGGAAATGCTTTTTCATTAAGATCAAATTGGCATATAGATCATTTAAAGGCATATATTTCAAATGCTAGTTCATTTTCAGTCTAACATCTTGGTTAGCTGTTTGATCAGGCGTTAACCTTTAGTTATTGATTCTGGCATGTTGCAGAATCAGAATATTGGTGTTTTGCTAGTCCAAAATGATATTCTTTGGGTCCTCTGGTCTTTTCCGTTCTGTGGGTTATCTACTACAATTAAATGATGTTTAAATTCATGCAAAATAATTCAAGTCACATATGAATTGATTACTATCCTTCACTTTTAGCTGCTAAAGAATCCCTTTTCCCGTGCCTTTTAGTATTCATGTTTTGTCATAACATTTGTAGTAATGCGATATGAAAAACATGAGCTTGCTTGGGTAATTTCTCCTTTCATAATCAGAATGCTGGAGTTTTCTGAGGTTGAGCTCTTAAAGGTGATCCATTTCAATTGCTATTCTCCACAATGATGAAGCGATAGAAGTTACAGTGGAAGTGGCTGTGCATGCATACATGATACTCTCTCTCTCTCTCTCTCTCTGTGTGCTCCAGTGGCAGTTGGATACTCGTGCATTTATCATTGGGCATGATTTTGTGATGTGGTGTTAGATGATGCCTTAAAAGTGACTTAAATTTGTGACTTTTCATGCAGCAGAAGCACAAAAGCAAGAAGGAAATAATGGAGGAGGTTATTTTGAAGAGCAAGTATTTCAAGGTAAAAATTTGTATGCATCAAAATGTTAGCTCTGTTAATTTCCAGACTGTTCTTGACATCTGGTCTCTAATTTTTTTTTTCTTATTTCTTACCAGGCACAAAAGGCAAAAGATAAAGATGAAAATGAGCAGTTGATGGAAGAATTAGATAAGAACTTCACATCTTTAGTGCAGTCCCGGGTTTTATTGTCTATGACTGAACCAGGCAAGATGAATGCCTTGAAAGCTCTTGTCAACAAGGGTGTTCCAAATGAGCATTTGAACGAGGAAGAGTTCCCAGTTACTCAGAGAGCAGAAACTTATAAGCAGGTACAGAGTTATGATGGTTCCAGGTGGGGTTTTATTAAACTAGCCATACCGGATGAGCACTCTGGTCAAAAGCAAAGTTCTGTCTTCATTTATTTACTTATGTTGTTTTCTGAAATCTTACTTTAGCGTGCCATATTTCCTCAATGATTAAGAAGTATAATGACAAGAAGGTGCATTTAGACCACTGGTTTTATTATTAAGGAAGAAGGCTTTTATGGCATTAATGAAGAAGAGAAAGCTCTATTACCATAATTATGACTGAAACTGAAGTTCTGTTGTTAAAATTTTCAAATACAGGCACATCTTGATGCATAATCAAAATAAGCATTAAATTTTTTTTAACTTTCTTTCACAGGAACAACCTGATTCATATGATAAACTTGTCAATGAGATGGTGTTGGAAATTCGTGCTCACCCTTCTGACAGGACAAAGACACCTGAGGAGATTGCACAAGAGGAGAGGGAGCGACTGGAGCGATTAGAGGTATATGTGTTCCATGCTCAACTAATTGTTTTGGTTGTATATGCTTTTGCATGGTTTAATATTATTTGAAGATGCTGTTACATTTAGCTAAAGTCATGAGCTGTTACAATTCATTGAGGTATTCTATGAGATGGAAATTCACAGAAGCAGTTATTATCTACAATAGCTGGAACAGCCAATGTAATTACTATTAAGAAATTTCAAGTTACCTTGGATGCACAACATGGTGTCTTTTCATTATAAACCAATATATTTATTACGGAACTGTTATGGTATGACTTTTTTGGTCCATAAACTTATGAACGATAATTTTTTTCTCTATTTTTTATCTCTAAACCCGAGATATACATGTTTATAAGTGATTTGCTGTTTCCTTTGGAATCATAAATAATTTATACGAGTTGGTAGAGTTCTTATTGTCTATTGCTTGGGAATAAGATTGTTATTTAAAAGTCTCTATGAATTTATAAGATTTTTATTTGACATGATAACTTTATTATTATTATTCTTATTGTTGTTGTTGGGGTTGTTGTTGTTATTTTGATGATAACAGTAGCAATATGTTGGCCTCTACGTTATGACGCAAATGCTTAATATCTGGAAATCCACAAATTTCAGGAAGAGCGTCTGAAGAGGATGTTAGCAACGGATTACTCTAGTGATGAAGATGGTGAAAATGTTGAGAAAGATTCTTCACAGAGGCCAAGGGCTATCTCAGGAGATGATCTTGGTGATTCCTTTGCACTTGACGAGGAGCCTGGGAGTAAAAAGGGCTGGCTTGATGAGATTCTTGAAAGAAAGGATGCAGATGATTCTGAGGATGAAGACGAGGATGCTTCTGAAGATTCAGAAAGTGCTAAACATACTGGTGAGGATGAAGGATCTGAAGAAGATGATGATGATGAACGTGAAAGAACTCTATCTCTGAAGGATTGGGAGCAGAGTGATGATGACAATCTTGGTACAGATTTGGATGAGGATGAAGAGGAGCAAGAACATGATGATGCCGTTGGTGATGAAGAAGATGTGGAGCAAAAAGGTTGTAACATGTCAAATAAAACTGAACTTAAGAAACACAATGGAGAGTCTGTGGATGCAAAAAAAATTAAACCAAGCATCAAACGTACTTCAATGAAATCAGACATTCCCTTTATATTTGAAGCTCCAAGGAGCTTAGAGGAACTGTCTTCTTTATTGGAGAATTGTTCTAATGGCAATGTTATTGTGATTATCAATCGAATTCGGGCAAGCAATGCAATTAAGCTTGCTGCAGAAAATCGGAAGAAAATGCAAGTAAGTGTGCTGCTTGTTTCTCTTCCTTGCTTTGTGTGAGTTTGTTTGTGTGGGAAAACTTGTGCATGTATTGATGTTGCAAATTCTCACCAAGTAAGTATCCGGTTATCTTTTTAGACTTTTTTCATTTTGAAGGATTAAATTCACAAAAATGTTGAATCATTTTGTTGGAAGCTTTTGTTGTTTTTATTATTATTATTGTTATTATTATTTTGTCTAAATCTAAGTTTTTTTTTTTTTCATTGGGGGAGGGGGGATTCGAGCCCTGCTCTTTAGGCAGTGCGATTATGCACCAACCAATGAGCTAAATCTAAGTCTAATGACTCTTATATTTGAATAGTTACTGAGCATTTTGGTTTGCTAATATTATATTGATTGCCACCATTCATATAAAACTGATTTATCTGCTATTTACCAGGTATTTTATGGTGTTCTCTTGCAATATTTTGCTGTGTTAGCGAATAAGAAGCCCTTGAATTTTGAGTTATTGAATTTGCTCGTCAAGCCGCTAATGGAGGTGAGTATGGAGATCCCATATTTCTCTGCAATATGTGCTCGTCAACGAATCTTACAAACTCGCACACAATTTTGTGAGGCTCTCAAGAACCAAGGTTCGTGGTGGCTTGAATCTTTGAGTCAGTGGTCCTTCCAATGTTATTATCTCCAGCTTAGTCTTTTGCAGATTCCTTATGAAATGAATTTTTTATTACTTTGCAGAAAATGGATGTTGGCCTACCTTGAAAACCTTGTTTCTCTTGAGGTTATGGTCCATGGTTTTCCCATGCTCTGACTTTCGTCATGCAGTCATGACTCCAGCAATATTATTAATGTGCGAGTATCTGATGCGTTGTCCCATTATATCGGGCCGGGATGTTGCTATTGGTTCTTTTTTATGCTCCATGGTTCTCATGGTATGTCCTTGTTTACCTTTTACACTTTATCTTCTATCCTGTTTTGTTGGAGAATGGTATCCGATGTTTTACCAATGTACCATGTATTGATAACAAATTGTTGTAATTTTGTCTGGCCACCCCTTTTTCTTTTTGACTTGTAGCTGCAGTTTATTGACATGATCAATTTTTGGACTCGTAGGTTACCAAACAGTCTCGAAAGTTCTGTCCAGAAGCTATAATGTTCCTCCGAACTCTGCTGATGGCAGCTACGGACCAAAAACTAGCACCAGAGCAAGATTGTCAGGTATTATGCATGGTAGCACCTTATAATAAATAAATTCAACAAAAAAAAGAAGAAATGAAGGGAAAATAGAAAAATTCTATGATGCCTTGTTGCATTTCATCTGATATTGGGATTAATTTGATGCTTAACTTGCATGATTCCCTCCATCCAAATAGTTATTAATGAAAGAAAAAGAAAAGAATTTGTATGTTGCCTTAGTCCATTGGTTGATTTTGGCATTGATTTTTGCGTCAATATGACGTTTTACTTATCTGATTTCTCCCATTATGAGATTTCTAAGTTTGTAACAGAATAAAAATAATAATATAATAATCAAACAATGTAATAAATTATCAGACTAAAGTTGTTCAATTTTGTGGCATTTCTTTTGTAGGATTTTTATAATCTTATGGGCCTGAAAGCACTAAGGCCCCTGTTGCGTATACATGATTTTGTGGATGAGATTAATCCTCTGAATTTTCTCATGGTAATGGATATGCCAGATGACTCTTCATTTTTCAGCTCTGATAATTTCAGGTCAGCAATTGCTGCGTTTTTCACTGTTGTTTTTGATTAATGATGATGAGTTGGATTGCGCTAGTTTGTTGTTAGGTTTGTCTATTTCATCAATTTGCTTGGTTGGTTAGGTTTCGAATGCCCCCTGTTGGGTTTTATAGTGCAGTTGGGTAACTAGTAAATTTTCATGTTCAGGGCTAGTGCACTGGTGACTGTGATTGAAACTCTGCGAGGTTTTGTTGAGATCTATGATGGATTGAATTCCTTCCCTGAAATTTTCTTGCCAATTGCAACTTTGTTACTTGAAGTTTCACAGCAGAAACACATACCAGAAGCACTGGAAGATAAATTTAATGATGTTGCTCAACTCATTAAGCAGAAAGCTGATGAAGCTCATAGGCTGCGGAGACCACTTCAGATACGGAAGCAGAAGCCAGTGCCTATCAAATTACTTAATCCAAAATTTGAGGAGAAGTAAATTACATTTTATTTTCTATTTCATTTTTAATCACTTTTTTATCTTTTTACCTCCCTGTTTCTTGACGATCATAGTATTCAGTGGTGCTATTTGCGGTCTATACGAGTAATTTTATCTAATGGTCATGTTATTCTGCAGCTTTGTTAAAGGTAGAGACTATGATCCAGATCGAGAACGAGCAGAGAGAAGAAAGTTGCAAAAACTCATAAAACGTGAAGCTAAAGGTGCAGCTCGTGAGCTGCGTAAGGACAATTATTTCTTGTATGAGGTAAAGCAAAAAGACAAGGCATTACAGGAAAAAGAGAGAGCGGCCAACTATGGAAGGGCAATAGCTTTTCTCCAAGAACAGGAACATGCCTTTAAATCAGGACAATTAGGTAAAGGCAGGAAGAGAAGGAGATGAAGCTAACTTTAAATGCTAGTGTTCGTTGGATTTCCTCATTTTAAAGATGTGTAAAATAGAATTTTGGATTCTTGATAGTGTTGTTTATCCTTTTGGTAGGATTGGCCTATAAGCCGTGTTCATTCAATATATACCCTGAGGATACCCATTTATTTTGTATTCATTCCCATTTCCACAGGGCAAGAACATGAAGCCCTGTGAAATTCGCTGAATGCAAATTTTGTGCAAACTTGAGATTGTTCAGTGACCAATGAATGAGAAGCTAGTCATGCTTCATGAATGTTGGCCTATTGTCAAGCATCACTTTTTGGGTTTTAAGTTTAGATCATTACTGATTTTGTAGAATCTGTTTCCTGCGTATCACTTTATATCCAAATGCATTTCGACCTTAAATAAAAGAAAAGGAGCTTGCAATACGTAAATTTCACAGGTTCAACACAGCTAAGTTAAAAGGACAAACAGAGATACCGGTAATATAGAAAATCCTGGGAACTCTCTGATGATTGAACTTTCGCAGAAGCCATTTAGAAAAGTGAAACAAATGGAAATGGGGTCCTTATTCCGATCTGTTAGACTTGCCTTCTCACCCCTCTCGTTTGCGCAAATCACGAAAATAGCCTTTGGGATTCCTGGTAAAGTCGTCCCTGTAAATGAGATGATTCCTTCCTGGAGCTTTCATAGTTTTCTTGCCGCTTGAACCTCCAAAAATGACCAAACAAATGAAACAGCACACAAGAATCACCCCTGCCACAGCTAAATCTGCCGCTTTCATCTCTGTTGGAAGTGTAGCAGCACTCACACTCACACTCACAGAATACTGCTCAAAGGGTTGCAGCAGAATCAGTCTGCAATCAAGAACTATATACAAAAAGAACTAAGCAAAGTTTGCAGAGAAAACAAAGAGGAAGAAATGCTTGCCAAGAACCAGATATCAATTCACAATTTGGTTCACTTCTGATACAGAAAGATATAAGCAGGCAGTGTTCCCAAAGTCATCAACCACCCCCACTACAACTCCGATTAAGTGTCCTCGTCACCTAAAATATTACAAAAATTGCTTAGCTAACACGCATAGCATAAAGAAATATAAGCTATCACTAATCTACATGGTTCCAAGGCCCATTGGGGTCTATTTCATGGTATCGTAGAGTATTTTTTTTACAGATTTCATAATAGGATGGGTTTATTGGAATATTATTTATCTAGCAATTACTTCCGTTTTAATCAAAAATAAAACGAGGAAGATTAAAAAAGAATCTCTTTTGTGTAAGAGTTGAGACTTTGTAAAATCAACTTTTTAGATTTCAAGGTGAATAAAATCTCTTTTATTATTATTATTATTATTATTGAAAAAATATTTTATTGGATTGTTATAAAGTGAAATTAAATTTTATAAGAAAAATTTTATATAAATATTTTATTAATTAAATAATATTTTAATTAATTAATAAATTTTTATGATTTCAAAAGTATTAATTTATAAAGATTTTACTATATTTCATATGAAGATGTTTGCTGAAATATTTTTTATTTAACCGTCAATATAATTTTAATCATAAAATAAAATCGAAAAGAGGATCTAAAAATAAAAAAAAAATCTAAAAGAGAATTCAAAAGTAACTTTTTGAATAAAGTATTTTAATACTTTCAATTTTTAATTATAATTACACACAATTTATAAGTTATAAACACTTCCCTTCAAAAGAATATTTTTTATTAAATATTTAAATTTAACCATTAATTAATAGGTAATATTATTAAAAAAATAATTGAAACTTTTATTAATTTTAAAAATTATAAAATTATAATTTTTCAAAAAAAAAAATCATCTTACCTTCGATTGTTGACCACTTCACGATTTATCACCCCATAGCCGGATTTGATCGGAAAGTGTCGCTAGATCAAGATCCTCAAAGGAGGGAGCATCGGTCACGTGCTCCCAGACAGTGATGCTCTCCTGGGGAGCACCGTTGTAGTGCTATCCTGAGGAGTACCGATCTCGGTGGTTTTGGGAGGAATAAATCTGGTGCTCCTGAGAAATTCACGTACATATTCTTCATGGATTGGCGGAAGGTGGGCTGTTTGGTTTTGTTTTATTCATTCTTTTAAAAGTTTAGCATTGTTATTTGTTTGTCATTAGGTTTAGTGTTTGATCGTATCAAATAGATTATATTTTGGGTTTTATAACTGAAAGATATATTTATTTTGGTGAATAGCGTGCAAGTTATTTAGGCTGGTTTTATAAATACAAATAGCCTCTAAGGAGTGGGTTTTTTTTTCTAATATAGTCGTATGATTATGGATAGATTTTTATTATTTTGAGACACAGCAAGATTCTTGGCATGAAAAGAGATAAATAGAATCTCATACTATTATTTTAAACTTTCTGTACATGGAATTATTATTAAATGAATGAAAGGTTTGATTCTTTTGTTTGTAACACTTGCAAAAAGGATTTCGTTTAGCTTAAACAAGGAGGATCAGGAGTTGCTTTTTCACCTTAAACAATACATTAAACACGACAATTCGGAAAGGAACTTGCAATCTGTAAATTTACACAGGTTCAACATTGCAAAATAGAAAGGACTAACAGGACACACACACGAGACACTGAACAAGCTGTGGACTCTCTTACATTTAAGCTTTTAGAAAGACATCTAGAAATGTCACAGACATTTGAAAACGAAGTTATTATTCCAACCTGTCAGGATCTCCATCTTCTCAGCCATTTCGTTTGTGCAAATCACGAAAATAGCTTGCGGTATCAGCTTCAAAGTCGTCCCTGTAAATGCGATGATTCCTTCCTGGAGCTTTCATAGTTTTCTTGCTGCTTGAAGCTCCAGAACTTACCAAACCAGCTATTAAGCAGCCTACAAGAATCGCCCCTCCCGCAGCTAAACCTGCCGCTAACGTCTTCGACTGTGAGGCCTCGGTCCTCAGAGTCTGATCACCATTTTCTGTTCCATCAGTACCGTTGCGCCTTCTGTCCGGGTTTTCATTGCTACCCATAGCAAGAGACTGCAACCAAGAACTAAACACACAAAGAACTAAGCAAAGTTTGCAGAGAAAACAAAGAGGAAGAAATGCTTACCAAAAACCAGATATCAATTCACAATTTGGTTCAATTCTGATACAAAAATATATAGGCAGGAAGTCTTCCCAAAGTCATCGCCAACTCCCACTACAACTGGTAAATTGTCCTTGTCACTTAAGCTATTACAAACATTGCTTAGCTAACACGCAAAGCATACAGAAATATACGCTATCCTGAGTCTAGATCGCTACAAGGCTCATTGGGGTCTATTTCAAAGTACACTACAGTCGGTTTTTTTTTTAGATATTTCATAATAGGATGGGTTTATTATAATATAATTTATCTAGTAGTTACTTCTAATTTAATGAGAAAATAAAACAAAGAAGAGAATTTAAAAGAAACTCTTTTATATAGCGGTCGAGACCTTAAAAGATCAACACTTTAGATCTCAAAGTAAATAAAATTTCTTTTGTTATTATTATTATTATTATTGAGAAAATATTTTATTGGATTGCTATAAAATGAAATTAAATTTTATGAGAAAAATTTTATATAAATATCGTATTAATTAATGTATAAATTAATAAAGTATTAATTAATGTATAAATTAATAAAGTATTAATTTATCAATTAAATAATATTTTAATTAATTAATAAATTTTTATGATCTCCAAAGTATTAATTTATAGAGATTTTCAATATTTCATCAGAAGATAGTTTGCTGGAATATTATTTATCTAACTGTCATTGTGATTTTAATCACAAAATAAAAAAGGGAAGAGGATTTCAATGAAACTCTTTGAGTAAAATAACTTAACACCCTCAACTTTTAACTGTAATTGCATGTGATCCACTAATTTTCAAATTGAGCACTTCATCTCAAAAAAATATTTTTCGTTGAACACATAAGTTTAGCGATTAATCAATCGTTAATATTTTTATTTGTTTAATAGCATAACATTATTAAAAGGATAGTTTTACCTTTTATTGATTTTAAAAATTACTAAATTATAATTTTTTAAGAAAAAATTTCCATCTTATGTCCGACTGTTGACCTCTTTCATGGTTGACCACCCATGGTCGGATTTGATCGCAAAGTGTTAGATTCGGCCAAATCGAGATCCCTAGAAGAGCACCCATCGTGGTGCTCCTTAGGGAGCATTATTTGCGTGCTCCTTAGGGAGCACAGATGGGTCTTCCCAAACGGTAGTGCTCTTTAGGAGCACTATTTTGGTGCTCTATTGGGGAGCATTGTTTTCGTGCTCCAAAAGGAGCAACGATCTTGGTGGTCTAGGGAGAACTACATCTGGTGCTCCTTGAGAAATTTGGGGGTGGTCGATCGAGGTAGGGAACATTGTTGATTGATGATAACTCTATTATATAGAATTATCTTGTCCTATTTTGAGTGATAAAATGACTAAGTCTTTGAGTTTAGGCAAAATTTTGAGTAGTTTCCTTCATTTTTCTCTAATTAGTTAACTCATTATTGAGCAAGTTTACTTTAAGTTATTTTAGCTTCTTTGTATGGTAAAAATGCTTATTTTTAATTATGGCTAAGTAAGGTCCTCAAAAAAGAAGGGATCAAGTGGCAAGGAATTGTACAAGTTGATTAGGTATAGATTTCACCGAATATGTTATGGTATTTCAGGCATAACTCAAGGTACAGAAGTCCAATCAACTTGATTCTTAAACCATTGGAAAGCTAAGAGGAAGTGCTATAACTTTTATGTTTATCACTTCATCCAGTTCTAATATGAGTATAGTCAAAATCAAGTTAGAAATAACTTGAATGTAGTAGTTTTACACTAGGTAGCTTGAAAGAACAAAGCATGGAAACAACCAGCATAGCGCTGTTGCGCTAGGCTCCCAGTGCTACAACACTATCCCAATCAACTAGCAAACTCCCAAGGTAGAAGCTTGAGCGCTGCAATGTCGTGTTTCCAAAACTATAGAGCTAACACCCCAACTGACATAATTTTTTTCACCCTCTGATCTTTTAAATCAAAAGGCTACATGGAGTGGTAAAAGTAAGCCATTTTAAAGTTGAAAAAAGGGCCTTTTCAAGGCTTTGAAGAAGCAACTTCAAAGGCAAAAAGAGCTTTCCACAAGGAGAAAAGAAGAGGAAAAATCTTGAAGAAAAGCTTGACAAAGCTGTAGCAAATTGAGTTTTCACGCACTAGTTTAGTTTTCTCTCTCTAAATCTCTTTGTATAAATGCTTAGTTTTGCTCAAATTTTGTTGTGAGCTATTGAAAGGTTAAACTAAACTTTCATTCCTAGGATTATGGTAGATATTAATGTATAGTTTGGATACTTGATTGACTATTATTTGTTTTGTGAAATATTTAGTGTTTATTCAAATCCACACTTATTTCTCATTATATTGATTGATTACCAATAGGATGTGTATGGACTTTAGATAATACTTAACAGAGTTAGTCTAAAAAGATCATGGTTTAGATAGTATATGATCATTGCAATTAGGAATTAATTGGGCGATTTGTTAATAGGGTAGATATACACCTATTAACCATATACAATCAATTTATAGGTTTAAACCACTGTATGATATCTCGACGGAGAATCATACATGCTTAAGGATCCTAGGCTAATGTTAGTTTTCCATAAAAATAGGTAATTAGTCAATCTTAAGTGCAAATGAAGTATTAATTGAAACCATAATCTTAGGTGCTTCCCCATTGTTATCCAACTCAATTTACTTGCAATTTTTTTTTAGCTTAGTTTACTAGTTTATGCTTGCTACTTTAATTTTCATTTTCAATTAATTTTCATACTAGATTTCTTTAGATAAGATTAGATTGCCAAATTTTAATAATTAGCAAGAATTTAGTTACAATTTCCTATAGAGACAATAACTCATTCCCTACTATATTAGTTGTTGACCATATGCACTTGTATGATGTTTTGCTAATTTGATAAAAGGTTTAAAGCAAATTGTCTTGATAAACTAGTAAGCTAAGGTTTAAAATAAAAAGTTTAAAAAATATTTTAGACATTTCAGTTTAAATGTTAACTTTATTTAATTGATTAGAGTGAAGTATCCACTTTGCAAACTAGTGGATCCATATATAATTATAGTTAAAAGTTAAGAATGGTAGAGTATTTTATCCAAACTTTTTTATGTGGGGGTTGAGACCTTACAAGATCAACCCTTAAGGCTGAAACATAAAAATTATAATCTAGTTCATATTTGCAAGGTGAATAAAATCTCTCTCTCTCTCTCATTTTATTGAGAAAATATTTTATTGGATTACTATAAGGTGGAATTAAATTTTTTGAGAAAGACTTTAAATTGTTTGTAATTTTCACGTACATATTTTTCATATGATTATGGATAGATTTTTATTATTTTGAGAGAGAGCAAGATTGTGCTGGGATTCGACCTCATGCTTAAATATGAAAAACAATCAATAAATTCAAATATAATACAGTAAAAAAATAAAAATAGTATTTAATTAGATAAACAGTCAAATCCTACAAGATCAATATTTGTGTTTTTTATGTAATTTTCAAATAAATTATAAACAGTTATAGGTTTAAGAGTTACATACCTTGTTCTAGATATCGTAATCAAGAGCTAATTAAATCCAAAAATTTTTGCTTCTTCACTTTTAGAATTTGTTAAATCTTTAGCCACTCAAGTGCTTGGCCTCTAATAGTAATCTATATAGTGACTGAATAAGACTTTCTCCAAAGTAAGATTTTACTTGTGCTAACAATTTTTGTTTCTAAAACAAAAGGACCAAAATTCTTGTCGAATCTTATTTTTTGTCAGACAAAGAAAACTATTTTTCTTTTCTCAACTTATGAAACGACTGAAAAGTGGTTGGAGGCTTCTAGTTTTTAGTTTGCTAACATAACATATTTATATAGTCAAACTAATTTGTAACCCTAAATACAATAGTTGTATTTTAATTTAATTAAGTCTCTGTGAACTTAATTAATTTTTCACTTTATTTGACTCTCTTTCAAATAAGACTAACTTAATTAATTATCTTTATTTAATACCAATCATGTCACTTAATGTGTGTGACCCATTAGGCTTCTAATATGTTAGCAATAAATATAAATCATAATCAAATAGCAATTTACTTATTAATTTATATTTATAGATCATAAGTGGCATCAACAATACATTATGACCACCCAAATGTTAAAGAGTCAATTAAAGAATTTGACAAAGCCTTTTAGTGATAAGCCTCTTAGTGCAATACGGTCCTTTAATCAAATATCCTGTATATGTCATTAAGCAAGGCTCGGTGTCTACTTATGACATTCCTTATTAGTTCTCATAATTCATGACTAACCTTATGAATTTAGGAAACTAATTTTTCTTAAATTCACTATGCTTTGACAAAAAACTCTATACAAGTTAATAAAAAATTGAGAACAAGTGAGATACATCCTCTCATATTACTTGGGGTGATGAATCCTCTCTTGACACTCATTCACCTTCGCATTCTTTATGGTATATCCAAAAACACCCTGTTTAAGCATTTAGTTGCTTTCAAACCCGTAGAAGTGAAATCAAAATATGTCATTTCTCATACAAGATGATTTGGTGTTTCAAGTCTAAGGACTAGTTGCATGACTATCACATGAGAACATTTTTCATAGACACTTGAGTGAAATACCAAATGGAGTTCTTATAGCGGGTCATGTTCAGTGAACTTGTTCTTTAACAAGCACCTAAATGTTATCCTCAAGTATCTCATATACTTCAATCTATGAGACCAATTACTTAGTAAGGAAGTTTAACATATACCAGTTTTTGAGCATTAGCAATACCTTATCTTGACAATACAATAATTAAGAACAATTTTAAGAACATTACTTTGATGTATAGTGCATGATTCCTCTATCTAAAAATAAGATTCGAATCTCTTTCTTCCAATTATAAAAAAAAAATTATTGATATGAAAAGAGATAAATAAAATCTCATACTATTATTTTAAACTTACTATATACAAAAATATTATTAAATGAATTAAAGGTTTGATTCTTTTAGTTTTAAAATAAATTATACTAATTATTTTTATTTTATTTATTTCTTAAATGAAACTTGTAATAAGGGTTGGAAGTCTATACCGTGTGGATAGCTGCGTCTACTGCCAATGTCAAAGTTAGGCAGCAAAAAAGGAAAAAACACAAAAAGGGTTGGACTTATAGTCCCATGGTTCCCACTAATACAAATGCTGTGATGGCGACTGTTTTGAAAGGGAGGAATATAAACACTATGTTTGGTACGAGGGAAAGAAATCGGAGAGAATGGGAAAAGGTGAGGCAAGAGCCAAAAAAGAAAGAAAAGTTATTTTTTTTATTAAATCTGCATTTCATTAAAAATATTTAATTTAATCTCTCTACTATCATATACCTTCAAAAGTTGTTAATTTCAATTCACTGATTAACCTTGTTTAAATTGCTAGCTTGACATTTAATCACGATGATGTGACACTGGTTAAAATGATATTACATTTACTAAGTCAATATGGGAGTTTTTTATGTTTTTATAATGTTGACTTACCTTAAGTAAAGTTGATCAATGTTGATGCGACATTTTAAGATTTTTAAAAATTAATAATAGTTGTTATAATAAATATAAAGGTTCGATTTATACGAATTATAACAAAAAAATTAAATCTAATATTTTTATAAAGTAATATAAAAACTAAATGTATAATTTGATTTTTGTTTTGTGTTCGGTCTGAATGATGAAAAATAAAAAAAAAAAGAGAAAGAGGTTAGAGATAAAATTGCAAATAAAATTGTGAATTTATGTTGAATAAATGATTTTCTTTTACTTTTTTTAAAAAATAGATTTAGAAAGAAGGGAAAAGTGCAAATTCATTCATTTTTCTTTTCTTCTACTATTTGTCTCCAAATAAAAAAAAATTATGGAAAAAAAGTAATTTTTCCATCTTTCCTTTTTCTCTCCTACCAAACGACAATTAATGTAATCTAATGATAACGATAATCAACTCTTGAATGTAATTAAAGAGTATGATTTACATCTAAATCCAATTAGGATGGAGACATATAGTACTAGTTGCTAGCTGTTAGTACTATAAAACACACCATAAGTATTTAGTAGTAAACATTCCAGATCCTAAGCCATCACTAGTAAAGGTAGTAAGGTACTCCTTTTGCTTTTCCTTTTTCCTCTGTGTAATCCACTTTGAAATTTTGGGCTGAAATATTATTTACGAAGCAGCCTGTTCAAGTTTGGCAGAAGATCCTAAGTCTATGTGGTATTTAAAGAACAGCAGGAGATTGTGCCATTAAGTTCCAATGGGCTAAGCAAAGGCTCAAGGACCAAGCTCTGCACATTCCAGGCTGCAAAACAGTGTTGAAAACTGCAATAACAATAACAATGACAAACATATATAAAACTTTCAAACCACGATTCAAACTAATATGAAGAGTAGATTACATTTTCAAATTATAATATGTAGTTAGACTTTAAAACCCAAATTTGCAACCCAAGTAATATGCTGAACAAAGCCTAAGAGAATTGAAACAACTATTTCATCATATTTCTTCCTGTTACAGGAGTTATCTGGCATCCATAATTCCACATAATGTATGAATCCCAATTCTCCAGTATTCTATTGGTGCATGAAACATTGGTCTAGATGCTTTGTTTCTTTTAGAAAAGGTTTCGTGCATCTTCTCTATCCTTTTAAAAATTAATTGTCTCAGGAGTTTAGATTGTTTAGGAAAGGAAAAAGAAGTGAACCAAAGGAAAGGTTAAAATTTGCAAATTACATGGAAAAGAAATTTCAAGTGTTTTCCCTATGAAATCATTCTAGCACTATTGCCAAATACTACTTCAAAGATGTACTCTCGGAAACACCTTTACTAGAGCAAATATGACTTTTACAATTTACATTTAGTCTCTAATTTGAGTCTTAATAGCACATGAAATCTCTTCAATTTAAATATTGCAGAACAAATCTATGTATATTAGGAAGAAATGGGTAAAATTACAGTTTTCCAATTTATTTTGTTTCACAAATGAATTTTCAGAGTTGCAGAAACAGCACAACAGGTTTTAGGATTAGCAAAAGCATGAATACAAACCTCTTAACGTCCAATTGGAACAATGATCTCTGAAAACTCAGCACCTGGGGTTGGATCAGAATTACCAGTTGGTAAGCATCGTTGACCATCAATTGTTGGAGGCATATTACCACCAATTCCCACGTTGGCCCTGCCTTGAAGGCAGTTGGCTTCCAACAAGGAGCACTTCTGCTCCTGTTGCCATGCCTGCTCCAAGTTGCACAATACCTCTCCCATACTTGGCCGGTCACTTCCCTTGTCTGCCAGACACTTCCTTGCAATAGCTGTGAACGTCTGAAAGCATTCAGGGTTAATCTGTCCTAGTAGGGAAGGGTCAATGTTCTGATCCAAGGTCCCCATTTGATGACAATGTATAGCCCACTCAGCCAAATTTACCTTGTCATGCTCTTCTTCACTTTCAACCAGTGGTAACACAGCAGGTCTAGCAAATAGTACCTCGAATAGTACCACTCCAAATGAGTACACATCAGATTTTTCAGTCAATCTTTGACGGCGATAATATTCTGGATCTAAATATCCAAAACTGCCCTTGACCAATGTACTGACATGAGTTTCAGATTCTTCAATCATATTTGGTCCAATTTTTGACAACCCAAAATCTGAAACCTTGGCCAGCCAATTTTCATCCAAAAGGATGTTAGTGGTTTTCACGTCACGGTGAATGATAGTCTGCTTTCCTCCTGTGTGAAGATAGTGCAGTCCCCGAGCTGCACCAATACAAATCTTTAGCCTCTGCTTCCATGGGAGTGGTGTTTTCTTGGTGTTGTAAAGGTGGTCGCGTAGAGTACCTCCAGCCATAAAATTGTATACAAGAATCATTTCATCATCTTCCATGCAACAGCCGATCAAGGATACTAGGTGGCAGTGCCGCAGCTTAGAAAGTGTGGTGATTTCAGTTTGGAACTCGTTTAGTCCTTGGTGTGAATTGGGATTTGCACGCTTTATAGCAACGATGGTGTCGCCTATGCCATCAATAATACAGCCCCTGTACACCTTTCCAAACCCCCCTGAGCCAAGTAATAAAGCATCCGAGAAGTTGTTGGTCGCTAACCTTATCTGAGCAAGAGAGAAGTGCGGGCAGTGCTTTGACGATGGTAAATATGCAACTCTTCTTTTCCATTTTAAGTAAGAGCACTGTCGTGATTTGAAACGTAAAAGGAGGAGGCAACCATAGCATACAAAAGGTAGTGCAGCAACCCCCGCTAATATATCCGCAACAATCTTCACGAACTTTGGAATACCAATAGATGAGGTGTCAGATACGTTTCTTGCTTTGAATGGATTAGGTCCCGCAAGAGAGTTGCTATCATCAGATAGTTTGAAGATTTCTAGCCCATTCAAGATTGGCACACTATGAATTGCACTTTTGTTTTGTTTTATGGAAACTTTTAGAAACATTATCTCGTGGTATTTTCTTGAGAAATTCACTAGATAATCTCTATAGATGGGAACTTCCAACTCCTCAGTTAAGTTGATTTCTGCATGATCAGGACTATAAATGTGAACAACCATTTGATTCTCATCCATAAACTTCGAGCTATACGTCATATACAAATGAAGCCTAATGAGGTAACAGAAGCCAGAATCTACAGGGAGTGACCAGGTTAGGTTATCATCAGGAATAAATGTCTTTCTAGCTGTGGAATAGACTTCCTTTGGGGCTGGCACCTCAGAACCGAAGCTAAATTCTGCTATCTTGAATTGGACAATATCTGTGTTAGGAAACAGATGACCTTGGTCCCCAGACCAAGCACGAGACATGCCACTGCCAGTATCATGGTCAGCAGAGATGGACGGACCGCCCACGTTCACCCGATAAAAAGTCTCAAGAGCCGTGTCGTTCATAGAGTAAAATTGATTAGGATGTCCAATGAGTGGCAGTAGCAAATCTCCTAAGTAAAGATTCGGCGGCACCGAAACGACCTCAATCATGTTGACGAAGCCATAGGCATCAGAATAATCTGACGATGGGGTGAACAATATATTCAAAACATGGCCTTCTACAGGAACACAGTATTCCTTGATGATATGCTCAACGTCAAAAGCTCCTTCAGAGTAGGAAGACTTGGAAATAGATAAAATAGTGTAGCTGCCGATACTAACATTAAACAATGCTTTTGAAATGTTTAAGCTTGGATAAGAGATTGGATAAAAATGAAGTCTTACAAGTTTGGGACCCGGGGAGACGGTGAATGTGCTATTGGATGGTACCTTAAATATGCAAGCAGAAGTTTTTAAAAATTCAACGTCGCCAGGATTGGACATCGATACCCGAGATAAAATCGGTCTGCCCATCTTGGATTCATTGTCCTGGATATCAAGTGACATGGTTGTGGATGAAGCACAGCTTAGGAACTCTGAGAAGCCGGGGACTATGAGATGGCACAAGAAGAGGAGACGGAGTAACATAATTATCAAGAAAATTGGATTTCAAAGCCTAATCTATCTGTTTGTGGATGCCAAAGCCTCAAGGTAGAAGGAAGCAATGGTACTCCAATATGGGTGGTAAACAAAATTAGTTGAAGAAAGAAACAATAAACGTTGGATTTCTATACCGTGTGGATAACTCATAAAAATGGCTTTGACTGTCAATGTCAGATTTAGACAGCAGAAAAGAAAAGAACTAAACAGGGTTGAACCGTGATTCCCACTAACATTATGAAAAGAAAAGTTATTTTTTTATTAAATTTACATTTAATCTTTGCACTATATCAAATTATTTGATTTAATCTTTCTACTATCACAGAATTTTAAAATTTGTTAACGTGAATTCAATGGTTAACACCTTTAAAATTTTTTATAAGTTAAAATTGTTAACTTGACATTTAATCAAGATCATGTGACATTGATTAAAATGGTATTACATTGACTAAGTCATAGTAGGAATTTCCATGTTGCTATAGTGTTGACCTACGTTATGGTGCCGTTGATCACTGCTAACAAGTCATTTTGGGGTTTTAAAAATTGATAATAATTATTTTAACAAATTTTGAAAGTATTAAGACTTGATTTATAAAAATTATAATAAAAAGATTAAATCCAACATTTAGATAGAGTATAAGAATTAAATATGTAATTTGATTTTTTTTTTGTGCTTGATATGAATGATAAAAAATAGAGGAAAAGAAAGAGGTTATAGATAAAATTATAAATAAAATTGTGAATTTAAGTTGAATAATTTTTTTTTTACTTTTGAAAAGAAAATGGATTTAGAGAGAAGGGGAAAATACAAATCTATTCATTTTTCTTTTCTTCTACTATTTCTCTCTTACCAAACAAAAAAAATTACGAAAAAGAAAGTAATTTTTCCATCCTTCCTCTTTCTCTCCTAATATACACAATTTATACATTTTTTAGATCCTCAATAGAGTGTATGTAACTAGATTATTACAAAAAAATAACTATAGGATACTCCTTTCAAAAGGAAAATGTAATTTAATGTTAGGATAATCAACTCTTGAATGTAATTAAAAGAGTATAATTTACATCTAAATCCAATCAGGATAGAGACATATACAAGTAGTTGCTGGCTATAAGTACTACAAAACACACCATTAGTATTTAGTAGTAAACATTCCAGATCCTAAGCCATCACTAGAAAGTGTAGTAAGGTAATCCTCTAGCTTTTCTTTCTTCCTCTATGTAATCCACTTTGAAATTTTGGGCTGAAATATTATCTACGTAACAGCCACTTTGGTTTTCACTTGTGAGTTTACCAGGCAAGTTTGGCAGAAGATCCTTAAAGAGCAGAAGGAGATTGGGCCATAGAGCTCCAATGGGCTAAGCAACGGCTCAAGGACTAAGCTCTGCTGTCTGCTATCTTGAGGTTAGCCTGGAGTGCTTATGGTTACTTCATACAAAGGAATAACAGGGTTATTAAGTCAGAATGGTGTTTTGCATAATATATGAACAAGATCATACTCGATCAGGTGAAAATCAAGATAACTTTTGATTGATCGATTTCACCTTTATTTGATCATTTTCTCGACACAAATACTTCTAGTTTTAGTTAGTTAGAACAAAGGGTTTATTGCAAGTAAGATATGGATGCAGAAAATAAGTAATTTTTCTCTCTTTTATTTTGGGAATGTACACATCAAGAAGCCTTACTTGTTGCATGATTGTTCCAGGTTTCTTTCCGATCCTTCTTAAGGCCAACCTAAATGTAAATTAATTAGTTGCAGTGTGAAGTAGATGCTGATTTTCCTGACACAGGAATAGCAGATATCCAAATTAGAGTCGGAGAGGAATGATACATCATTTTTCCTTCCTGGCAATATCTATAGAACATGATGCAGCAGGCTCCATCAACGTCCGGTAGGAATAATAATATCAGAGAGTTCTATCCCTGTTGTGGGATCCGAGTCACCAAAGCAGAAGGGTCGTCCACCACCTGGGGTTAGAGATAATTCACTAGCCGAGGTCTTGTCTGCCACATAATAATCGGTGCTGCTTGCGGAAGTGGTTTCTTTCCTGTTGGTGCAGCAAAGCCTGCTCCAATTCCACAACACATCTCCCATTGTTGGCCTTTCACTACCTCTATCAACTAAACACTTGCTTGCTATATCTGTGTATGTTTTCCAACGCATCGGATCAATTTTTCCTCGTAGATATGGATCGATTATCTGATCAAGGGTCCCTGATTGAAAGCAATGAATGGCCCACTAAGCTAAATTCACCTTCTCATGCTCGTCCTCTCCATTTTCTGCCGCTGGTAACACTGCTGGCCTAGCACATAATACTTCAAACAGCACCACCCCAAATGAATAAACATCTGATTTCTCAGTCAACTTTTGACGCCTGTAATATTCAGGATCCAAGTACCCAAAACTTCCTTTCACTACTGTACTAAAATGAGTGTTTGATTGTGTGAACAAGTTGGGGCCAATTCTTGATAGCCCAAAGTCTGAAACCTAGCAACCAAATTCTCATCTAACAATTTATTGGTGCTCTTCACGTCACGGTGAATAAAGGTGTGGTTTGCCCCTGTATGAAGGTAATGCAGGCCTCGAGCTGCACCAATACAAATTCTGAGCCTCTGCTTCCATGGAAGTGGAGGTTTGTCAGTCTTTTAGAGATGATCACATAGGGTGCCATGAGCCATATAGTCGTAAACGAGCATCGTTTCTTTGTTTTCCAAGCAGTACCCGACTAAAGAAACTAGATGTCCATGCCTTAGCTTTGAAAGCATGGAGACTTCATTTTGGAACTCATTTAAACCTTGGTGAGAATCTGGATTTGCAGGTTTTATGGCGACAGCTGCAGCACCACCCTTAATGATTCCCTTTTAGACCTTCCCAAACCCACCGGCACCTATTAGTAAATTGTTTGAGAAGTTGTCCGTAGCAATCTTCATCTCTGCAAATGAGAAACATTGACAGGTATCTGATGTTTGTTTCTGCATGAAAGCTTTTCTTTGCCACTCTAATTTAGATGGTAGAAGTGGAATCAATAAAGATGGCCACAAATCATATGGGAGCTGTAAGAAAACCAAACATGGAAGAACTAATACCATGTCAAAACCCATAAAACTCCATAAAGCAATCACCAGCTTGATATCCTCTAATTCAGATGATCTGGGAAACTTCCGATCATGACCATTGTTTTTTCCAAATGGATAAGGTACAGCAAGATTGTTGGAGAGGTCAGATAACTTGAATATTTCCAACCCATTTAAAATTGCTAACCCAGATATATCATATGGTTCATTAAGGATCCTATTGCAACAGAGAGATGTTTGATGCCTTCGCTATGCCTAGAGAAGTTTACAATGTAGTCTTTGTATACAGGAATACCAGCACCATGACTCCAATGGAGCACATCTGCGTGGTCCTCAACAGCGTGATTGTTGATAGAGATGCAGAAAACTCCTTCATTTTCTTCAGTCCACCATGAAATATCACAGAAGTGAAGCCTAACGAGGTAGTAGAAACCAGAATCAGCAGGGAAGGACCAGTTTGCAAAGCTACCCCAGTTGTAACTATCCTGGCAAAAGCGTAAACCTTCTTGGGAGCTGTATATGCTGGCACCAAGGAGCTGAAATGAATTGCAACTTCTGATTCTATGGTCCTTGTACTGCTTTCATCACTTACCAGACAGCCTGCATCTTCTATCCAGAAGAGAAACATGCCCGTATCCTCTTTTGGGGAAATTGAATCTCCACCCATGTTCACTCGGTGCATCATCTCAAGGGCTCTAGAGTTTTGAATATAATACCCACGAGAAGGATATCCAATAAGAGGAAGGGGAAAATCCTCTTTTATGTAAGGATTTGAAGGCATTGAGACAACCTCAATCTTGTGCACAAAAGCATAGGACTCAGAGATATGCAATGATGGGGTGAATGTCACATTGACCGCCTGGCCATCTATGTTGATGCGAAATTCTCTAATAGCATAACCAACGAGTAAATTGTGTTCGGAGAACTTGGAAGTGCCTAAGAGAGTGTAACCAGCCACACTGACAGAGAATAATGCCTTGGATATGTCCAAGATTTCATGTTTTATCGGTTGGAAATGCAATCGTATGAACTTTGGGCCAGCAGAGACAGTAAATGTGTAAGTGGTTTGTTTCTGGAAGATGGAAGGGAGAGTTTTTTGGTATTGGAATCTGTTTGAATCTATATTGTAAATCCTAGATACCACTGAAGAATCATACTTAAAATTCAGTGGGAGAACTTGACATCTTTACACTAGATGGGAAAATTGTTGAACAGTCCAGAGAGATGGAATCTGTGGGGACATAAGATGGTATGCTAGCAGAGATGGGAGCTATGGTTATCAGCAAGAAACTAAGGAAGAATGTCAATATTTCTGCAAAAGAGCAATGACCTTATATCTGTGGTTTTCCTCTTTGACTGGGTGGAATCCTTTAGATTGAGAACACACTCCATCAGGTGGTAGGAATAAGGAAGGAAGCTGGATAACATTGTTTCAGATTTGCTACAAAATGTTAATAATCCAGGCTTCTACCATATACTATATATGGTTATGTTGTTTCACTTGTTTGGATTTTTCTTAAATGGTGGAACATGATACATTCCCACCGAGAGCATGACACACGAGGTGGGGCAAAAAGAAAGTTGTTGAAGTCAATGGCTGACTCTTCTGCTGTGTTAGTGTTTCAATCAAATGGCATGAAACTTGATCCTTATGTGCTTAGTTCTACCATGATCAACTGGATTTTTTTTTTGAAAGATGAGTTTTTATTAATGATAAGCTGGAATGCCGTGGGGAGTCTTCAACGTTGAGATTTGAAGACTCCTGTTGGCATGGAAGCTATCATAAGAAGAGAATATTCTGAACAATTACAAAAAGAGCAGCTGCTCAAGGAGTACTTGGCAGCATCTTAACACGGATAATCTAAAAAATAAGCAGAGTTCTGAATAAATCCCTAAATAAAAGTCTAATACTAGTAAAACTCTATCAGAGTGATAAGATAAATGAGTGTTTTAAAACAAACTACCGCCCATCGTGGAGTTCAAACCCAGAGATAACCTTTTAACCGACACAGCAGTATCATAGATGCACAAGGACACAAACAAGAAATAGAGGCCCCACGCAACTTCCTCCTAATCGATTAAGTTCTTTTTCTCTATCTCTTGCTCGACGGCCACCCTCTCATGCTGCACCGTAGGATGCACCAGACCCAGATAAGAGTCAGTGCACGTCAGAGCCCCAAACACAATAAATTAGTCATAGACATTCAAGATCAACTGGATTTTTAGCCATTGAAATTGCAGACTTGTTGTCAATGTAGAGTGTTGCCGGTTCTTCACAGTTAATCATCAAATCTTTTAAGAATTTTCCTTAACCATATAGCCTGGTTTGCAGCTAAGGCAGCTGCAATATACTCTGCTTCTGCAGAGGACTGTGCCACTATACTTTGTTTCTTGGAATTCCAAGCAAACACTGCACTACCCTTTGTTTCTTTACACTTTTCAGGTGTTCCTTCCAATTGATCTTTCCCCATTTATTTATTATACCAAATCCTGATGAGATTTTGTTGACCCTTTTGCTGGTTGTGTTTTATCCAGAATCAAAAAGAAAATAAGAAAACAAAAATGGAAGCATGACTGAGTCAACCGCAGAGAACCCTCTTCCAGGGCTTGGAACTCCCGAACTTCTTGCTCTTACGGTCCTATTTTCTTTGTCCGAGATATAATGCATTACATTCTCATATCATTTCATAGTTGTGATTGGATGAACATCTGGTAAATATCACTGCAATGCGCAATCCGGGATTCATTGCTTCCTCTAATACGGGGCACATAGTTCTGGGGTGTTCATTGTGGTTATGATGATGAATCAAACCCCTGGAATATGGCCTGCAGGTACATGTTTTGCCTCCTCTTGCTTCGTGGCAAGCTTTTGGACCAAAAATCAGGCTTTTGGTTAAAATGCTCAGCTAATGCTGATGGGAGCAAAGCGGATAAAGAATAGTCATTCCATAAAAAAAAAAAAATTCAATGTTTGAACTTTGAACCCAGTTTTGTCTGTCTGCTTCCAAAGACAAAGGCTATCTATCTGGCCCGGTGTTTCCATTTGTCATTTTCTATTTTGAATGCCAGCTATGACTAGCACACTGTCAAAGACTTCCATTACTAGAAGATAAAAAGATTCCTCGTCAGAATTCAACACACAGATTGCCCAAAGGGCACTGACTTACCTTTTGTGGCTGAAAACCTCACTTCGAACTGGCGCAAACCGAAGTGTACAATCGAGAGCCCACTTGTCTTGACCGTTGGATAAGAGGTCCACCAGCACTTAACGCAACTTTTTTCAAAATGGAATAATTTGTATTATTCGATTTGATTAAGTAAAATTAAAATATTCTATAATCAAGTTCAGATAATAAATATAAAATTAATACTTGTCAACGGGTTGAGTAGAATTTGGATAATAATCTCAAGATACTCGCTATCCAAATTCCACCATAAATAATAATATTAAATTTTAGTTTTTGTATATTATTTTTTAATTTATAAATTTCTTACCATTAATGCAATACTTACAAAAATTTATTAATTATTTTAAATATGATTTTAAATTTTAATTTATTTTTTATTAATTTAATTTTTTTTTATAATATACATAAAAATTTATTTTAATTGGGTAATACTTAACGGTTAATGTTTAAAATATTTGGGTACGGATAACAAATCCAAAACTTAGTTAGACATACATAGAGTTTAGGTATCTTATCAAATAAAAAAGATGGAGGTAGTACACTTAAAAAATAACCGATACTTACCCTTTGATATTCCTAGTTCTCTCCCAATCTATTATCTTGCCAATCCCATACAAGATATAAATGTATAAAAAAAAATTATAACAATAAGTTGTTAGAATCTTATTAGATAAACTTATGCTATGTTTGTTCGGTTGATATTATTATTATTTTTGTTCATTGCCATTTATCTTTGATTTTTTTCCTTTTTGTTCATTTAAAATAAAAATAAAAGATCAACTAAATGGATCTTTAATGATCAAGATTATATATAGTACCACATCCATTTAATTTTTCTAACAATTGCCAAAATTAAAGTTGACACATTCTTCCATCTCTTTTACATTTCAAAACTATGTTCTCATTTATTTTTTAAAAATTTGGAGTTCCTTTTTGTTATAATAGTATCGTTTTTTTTTTTCATTTCCTTACATTGTGATGAGTTGTTACATTATAAACTATCAAAAACAATATTGTAAAATTTCTTAAAATTTAGACCATAACAACCTACAATTACATGTCAAATAATTTTGAAATGAAAGAAGTAAAATATTCTAAATACGAAGGAGATGTGCATCTGCATGGGAGCCCACTAAGAACGTAGAATTCGTCTTGTTCTTCTTGTTTTAGTTAATTCAAGCCATATTCCAATAACATGATGGGAAAATTGTATCTTATGGGTCTACATATACAATGACACCCACATTATACAAATCTCTTAAGTAAAAGATTACTAAAAATATTTGCTTTGATTCCTCATAATTTTTCAAGTAGGATAAATATTATTCTTGTTCTAGGAAAATGAAATTAATCATTATGGTTAATTAGTCATCAATTGGATAAAGCAAGTGATTAAATTTATATGTTTACATGTAATGACGAATTTAGGATTTTACATAAGAAGTAATTAAAGGGTAATTATAAAAGTAATCATACTATATATATATATAAAGTTTTATACACATAATAATAAAGAAAATTAAAAATTGAGGAGTGATGGCCACCACCACCCATCACCCCCTAGGTTCTGCCTTTATTTACATGTCATTCATGATTCTTGATTTGAATAAATATTGGATGTGTATGTCGTTTCGTAGAATATTTTCTCTTATCATTGTATCTTCTTAAAAGGTGAGAGTGTAGGTAGGTAAAGTTGAAATCTTTGTCCTCTAATTTACGCCTTGCAAGTTTGTAACTCTCCACCCCCCTCCCAAGGCACAGTAGGAAAAGAAAAATTCTGAGAATTGGAAATTAAACTCAAAAGAGACTGAAACAATTTTCTATTCTTTACCTAACCTTTGACTTAATAGAAAATGTTTGAACATTAACAACCTCATTCGTATAGTCATCTGAAGTTTTGTTTAAGTGCCTTTGTCTGCATGAATTTCGTTGTAGTTTTAATTTTCAATGTATAATTATTGTTTTATTCATTGATAGGAGAGGTTTCGAACTCTAAAAATAGGTTAGAGTTATCACATGTTCATTTAATAATTATATTAATTTCTCTTATTATAATTTAATAGACATGCGACAATTTTTCTAAATTTATCTACCATCGAACTTTTTCATGATAACAAAAAGTGAAATCGTCCATCTCCCTTTATGGTATTCATTAAAAAAAATGCATATGCTTTTTTGTTTATTTTTTATGTTAAAATATATATGTGCCATTATGGATAATCATGTTAGGTACATATACACAAAAAAAATTTACTAAAACAGTACAATGAGAGAGTTTTTTTTTGAAAAAAAAATTATCAAATTTGACCTGACTTGTTGCCATAATGAAGAAAAAAATTTGATTTTTAAATGCTTAACTTGAAATTGTAAATTGATTTATTTAATTTCACAAGTGTCAAATTTTTATACGTACATTTGCTTTTATACTTATCCTACTTAATTAAGATAGGAACTATTTAACTAATATCACAACTTGAGATAAGTTTGAATGGTACATGATTTGATACTATTGGCTTAGATCAATCATGTTTAGACTTAGGTATCAAAATTGGTATTAGAATATGTTCAAACTCAGTATGTTCACATTACCTTTCTATGGTCTTAATGGCTGTATATGGACTCTGACTGTGATTGATGGTAACTAAAAACAAACATCATAATTGTGATTACAATGTGTGTGATCTTTATGTGAAAATTAAGAAGCGGAAGAAAATATGATATGTCATATCTCATGTGTTTAGTATAAATGTGATTAACGAGATCCACAGAAGAGTTCAAGTCATTAAATATTACTAAACCAATGGCCTTGACTTTGAACAGGACTTATAATTAGATTTTAGTGATGTTTTTATATTTCCAATTCATTTTCATTGAGTCCTTATCAAATTTGATGTGATTTAACTAAATTAGAATCCTTTATTGATGACCATAAGTAATTGGATTATTACTCTATATGCACACGTTCTTTGATAGGAACAATGGGAAAAAGAGACTTTGACCAATTTTTAATTTACACCTAAAATTGACCTCGAAATAGAAAAGATTTTGAGGAGATGACTGATCAGAGAGTCTATTCTCATCCTTGAGCAGCAGCAACTTCGTTTCAAGGGGGAAAAACCCCACCAATGTTGGTTACATCTAACCCACAGTCAACACATTCATGGAATATTCCAATGGCTTAATCCTTTCTAGAAAAGAAATCTTTTCCAATTTTGTCCCAGTGTGGAAGACTAGAGAATGACTCGTTATCATCATAATTAATGAACTCTAACCCACGAATTGCTAGTGTTCTCTTGTAATTGGAAGATAATCTTTCCTTCCTTTTTCAATTCTTTAATCGATCTGACTCTATGTTATGACTGTTCCAAGGAGAAGTTACGTTCCAGGGTCTCAATCAACTCGACGGTCAGCAATGAAGAAATTTCGTTCCAGGAATAATACCTTGCAAGGGAGCATCCGCGTGCTTTTGAATGTAACTACGCTCTCAATTTCAAGTCAATTTGAAAGGCAAAAGTTTCCAAAGGGACCAAGACAATAGTTAAATTTCAGACAAAATCGGGGAAGAAATATCGGACTAACGACCCCTTTACTCTTGAGGTTTGCTACTATTTAACAAACTAGTCGTTGGATGTTTCGGGTTATGCCTATCTTCTTCCTTGGAGCAGTTGTCACATTGCTTCTATGAAGATAATCACGAATACATACACTTCATGGCCATCACTTATTTCTCTTCTTCACCTCAGTTTCTTGTTCAATTCCTTGAAATATTGTATGTGTACTAACAACTCTTCCCATTCATCCTCGGACCAAGTAATTCTTGACTGCGGATCTTCCAGGAACTCATCCTTTAATAATAAAAGTTGGGTTGGGGATGTTTTTTCCCCAGATTATTATGAAGGAACGACGATTGGCCGCGTGATCTCAAACACAACAGGCAAGGTTCCGGAGAGTCCATACTCAACAGCTCGCTTCTTTCGCTCTTCCTTCACCTACAGTTTCCCTATGTTCCCTGGCCTCAAATTTATCCGCCTTCATTTCTACCCTACTTCTTACACTGCCACAGACCAAATCTCGAAGGCTGACTTCTCTGTCACCTCGGACAATTACACTTTGTTAGCCAACTTTAACCCTTCTGTTGTGGCAAACACTTTGAAATCACCTTATTTCACTAAGGATTACTTCCTTAACTTAAAGAAACACTTTCTTAACATCACCTTCGCTCCATCACTAAATGCTTCAGACGCTTTTGCGTTTGTAAATGGGATAGAGATTTACTCAATGCCCCTCAAACTCTCTGATTATGGAGTAAATGAAACTTTCAATGCTACCTCCATTCAAGATGAACCTGCCCTTGAGATACTTCACAGAATCAACGTAGGTATTGATAGTCAAAACGAGCCGTTCTGGAATGGGCTGGACGACCGAGTATATATTCAGGGTTCCCAAAAGGGTACTCCTATTGAGGCATATGATGATCCTATAGCCTACAATAAGAGCTCTTGGACGTTAAGTGAATATGGAGCACCGGGGGATCTGTACAGCACAGCCAGGACAATCGGTGGTAGTGATCAGGTTGCCAACGGGGGCTATAACTTGACATGGACGTTTCCTGTTGACTCAGGTTTCAAATATATTGTCAGGCTTCATTTCTGCGAAATTCAATCAAAAGTAACAAAAGTGAATCAGAGAGTGTTCAAGGTGTATGTCAACAATGAGACAGTGGAAAACAGCCTGGATATAGTTGCTATGGCCGGTGGTCCATTGATTGCAATGCATAAGGACTATATCATCATGGTTCCAAAAGCGAAAGAAGAAAGAACGGGTCTGTGGCTTGCCTTGCAGCCTGACATTGATTCAAAGCCCAATCTTAGTGATGTAATATTGAATGGAATTGAGATCATGAAGTTGAGTGATACTAGTAACAATCTTGCAGCTCATGTTCAAGTAAAGAATGGAGACAGAAGCAAGCATATTCCATCTAACATCTTGCTCGGGAAGATTCTGGGTTTGGTTATTGGAATTTGTTTAGTTTCTTTGATTGTCTATCAGGTGTCTCATTGGTTTTTGCTACGTAATGATGAAAAACTCTGGAAAACAGTCAGCCTATTTGTTAAACCTTCAAATCACTGTCGTCAATTCCCTTTAGAAAAGATAAGAGCTGCCACCAACAATTTCAGTGAAGCTCTTTTGCTCGGTTGTGGCGGGTTTGGTAAGGTTTACAAGGGTCTGCTGGATGACGGAATCACCAAAGTGGCAGTTAAGCGCAAAAATCCTGAGTCCCATCAAGGAGTTCAAGAGTTCAAAACTGAAATCGAATTGCTCTCCTCATTTCGTCACATGAACATCGTGTCTTTGCTTGGATATTGTCAAGAGGACAATGAGTTGATTCTGATATATGATTACATGGCTCATGGCACTCTACGTGATCATCTCTACGAGACCCAAAATCCACCACTTCCATGGACCCAGAGGCTCAAGATTTGCATTGGTGCTGCACGTGGATTACACTACCTTCACACGGGCACAGAGCATTCAATCATTCACCGGGACATCAAATCAACAAACATACTCCTGGATCAAAACTGGGTGGCCAAAGTCTCAGATTTTGGCTTGTCAAAAGTAGGCAAGACCGCGGAATCCTATAGGAACCAAGTCAGTCCTGGGCCAAAGGGCACGTTTGGATATTTGGACCCTGAATATGGCAGATACAGAACATTAACTGGCAAATCAGATGTTTACTCTTTTGGTGTGGTTTTATTTGAAGTCTTATGTGCAAGACCTGCTGTTAGTCGTGAGGCAAATGAGGATGATCAGACTAAAGTGAGCTTGGCTAGATGGGTTGTTCATTGCTATCGAAGTCAAACAATTGATCTCCTGATTGAACCATACCTAAGAGGAAAGATCATGTCCGAGTGCCTTACCATGTTTGTGGAAATTGCAGTCAGGTGCCTGGCCAGTAGGCACATAGATCGGCCATCAATAAGTGATGTTCTCTGTAAACTTGAACAGGCATTGCTGTTGCAGGAGAAGGCTGACAGTAATTTGCAAACACAAGATGCATGACAAAACAGTGATAGCATTGATATTTAGAATAGAAATTTGAATGCTACAATAGTTTAGTTTGTCAAGATGATTGATTGACCATAGGTGAAATTAGAAGTTACTTTTCTTAATTGTACAGATGCAATGTAAATAGAAATTACAAATTTGTGTAGATATTACCGCACAATTTTATTTGATCCATTATCATATTCTATTAAAGCAAAGAAAGAAGCATCAAGGAGAAAATATCGACAATATATATATATAT
>NW_018397266.1:419807-421176 GCF_002168275.2 Theobroma umbraticum
ATATATATATTCATCAAACAAAGTCCATTTTATTAGTTTTGAATAACTACAAAAGCCCCAAGATTCAAGTCCTTGAATTAGAACAAAAAACATTCACCTAAAAGCACATAAGTAGGCACCATCCAATAAATATTTGCATACAAAACATCTGAAACAGATAAGAACAACACGTCCCTCCAAAAGTAACCACAAGAGCATTTAGTAAAAAGATATACAAGCCAAAGCAGCCATATACAATAAACGAAAAGATAACTATTAGGATGAGCTCTGCAACCAATTGGGATTGATTAAGGCTTGATTATAATTATGTAATAATATCATTCATATTGAATGATTAGAAGTTTTTTTTCATTAATAAAATATTAATTATAATAGGTTATATGTTTAATTGGATGAAGTCTATGAGATTAATATGCTTTGCAAGGAAACCGTAATGAATTATAATTATGAAATCCCTATACATCAAAGCATAATCTTTAAATGTTCCTAGTCGATGCATCATTGAGACTAGACATCAATGATACCTAGAGATTAGTATATTCTATATTTTTTTTAAGAAGTAAGCCACTGATCTCATAGGTTAAAGTATAGATATACTTAGAATTATAATGTAAGTGCTTGCCTAGGAGAGCAAGTTCATTGAATATGATCAGCCATGAAAAGTGTATTTGGTATTTCACTTAAGTATCTATGCAATACTTCTCATGTGTCAATCGTATAAACATTTCTTAGACTTAAGATACCAAGTTGTGGAGTGTTATGCTTTCATTTTATCCCTACGGGTGCTTAATCAATGATGCCAAAACATGATGTTTTTGAGTATAGCATAAAGCATGTGAAGGAAAATGAGTGGTTAAGATAGAAATCATCACTCTAAGTGATTTAAGGGATATATCTTAACAGTTTTTGGTTGATATTAGCTTATTGAAGTCCTTGATCAAGATGACGTAAAGATTATAAAATGAGTTTCATAAGTCTTTATAAAGCTAATGATCAAATTTCAAAAACGAATATGGAGAGCAATAAGAGTAGACACCGTACCATGCTCTTAACATCTCTGGAGATATATAACGAAGGAATAAATTACACCAAAAAGGTTGATCACTGAAAGATTAAATCAAACCATCTTGACTCTTCTAACATCCGGGTGACCATGATAGATTGTTATTTAGATAAAGTGACATGATTATATATTTTATTTATTAATTTAATTATGTACTCAATTTGACAAAAAAGAGATTTTAGGAATGTGAGGCACAATTAAATTTGTTAATTTTATTTTCACTATGTTTTTATTTGTTTATAATGCATGATTAGCCCGCGCCTAACAATAATAGCTCCCCTTATGTGGGAATTAAAAAAAAAAAAA
>NW_018397266.1:421276-445485 GCF_002168275.2 Theobroma umbraticum
ACAAAAACAACCCACCCGAAACAGAGCCAGGAGCAGACCCCCCATTCAAAACCAGCCACCCGAAAGATCATGCAACATCCCATTCCTCTTCCCCCGTCCCCTCCACAACCTCAAAACAGAAACCAGAATGGAGAGTGCAAGCCAATCAAAGAACTCCGTCTTCCAACATATCCCAAATCCAAAAAACGACCTCTCATGCAACCATTCCGCATTAAAAAGGAAACAAACCCTCCCAATAAAACCGAACACAAGCATAGGAGTCCAAAAAACCTCGCCTATGAAAAATTTTATATATTTATTATCTATTTATTTTATTTTTTATTTTTTTATTATTTTTAATGAAATAAAATGAGATAAAAATTGCTATTATATCTTATTGTAATATCTGGATAGTAAAAATAGTTTTAAAATAATAAAAGAATAGAATTCATGATTTAATAACATTTATATATATATAAATATATATATATATATCTAGAGACAGAGCTAACCAACTATTATTGAAAGTTAAAGATGAAAAAAAAATGTATAAAATATAAATAATTAAATATAATATATAAGATAAATAATTTTTTTATATGATCAGTATTATTTAAAGATTAAGTACTCAAAGATAATTTTTTTTAACTAAATATAAAACATCAAACACATAAAAAATTATCTTATATAATCAAAATTAATAAAAAAATATATTAATAAAATTTTAAACAATAATCAATAATGCAACACTACAATTAATATTTAAAAATTACATAATAATTTTTTTATTTTTAAAGATTAAAATCATTGAGAACACATAACAAAAAAAGAACATTACAAGTATAAGATAGAACTACACACCAAAAAAGAAAAAATATATAATTAATGATTGTAAAACTTTAGAGAAAAAAATTTATAAAAATTTAAAATATATGATCAAGTAAAACAAAATTATAAAAAATAAATAAATATAATAAAAAAAATTTATCTTTATATAATTTCACAATGAAAGAAAGAAAGGGAAGAGAAAGAGATGAAAAGAGGTATAAAGAAATTTAAAAAAATTGAGAAAAATTTAAGAATTATGATAAAGTTAAATGAATTTGTAAAATCATTTTATTATTTTTAATTTATATTAATAATTTAATAAAATATTATTTTGAAAACTTATTAAAAATATATAAAATATATATAAATTTTTGAAAGCCACGACCTCCCATTGTGAAGGGACACTCCACCTAAGTAATCAATCATTAAAGAAATATTTTGAAGAAATTAGGTATTAAATAAAGCAAGCCAAGTAGAAATAAGTAGAAAAAATTGCAGAAACTTTGCTTCTGAAACAATACTATTCAGTATTCAGAAAAATTTTCTGAGACTGAAAAGGCCAAAAAGAGTGAGTGAAAGACAGAGAGAGAGAGAGAAACCGAAAGAAGAAAATACCTTGAGCGGCTACATAAATAAGCAGAGTTGGGGTCACTTTCACTTGCAAACTGCAACTCCGCGGAAACAAGGTAAAGGAGAAAGCTCTGACCGAAAATGCAGAGCGGATGACTAAATGAGCTGCTATTTGTTTTGGATGGCTTCTGATCAAAAGCATAAAAGGGGCCAGAACTTAAATAAGGATATGTGAGTTGACTTGAAAAGACTTTAAGCAAGGTCTTGCTTGTTTTTTGGAAAGTTAAGACTGATTGATTTCATGATAGGACGAACCTTACTTACAGAAGATAGGAAGTGCTCAACTTAGAGGAGATCAGCTGGTCAGTCACTAATCCTGGAATGGCTTACAAAAATACAGCCATCAGCGCACTTGTGGAGCTATACAAAATTCACAGGACGTTAACCATACAGACCCTAAAACAATTCTCAGCACCTCTGCGAGAAATAGAAAAGTAAGATTGACAAGTTAGAACAGAAGTCTTGCTTGTTTATGTATATATATATACACATCACAAATGAGATTGCAAACAAAATTGTAGCTTCCAGTAATCCAATTCCTCACAATTGTCAAATAAATATGCCAACGCAGCGATTTATTGTTTACAGTAAACCATTAGAGAACGGGATGGAAAGGAGAAACAGAGAAAAATGGAGGTACGGAAGAAACGAAGAGGGGGATAATAACCAGTACCTGTGTGATGAGTGATGATCTTCTGCTTTCCTTTTTGTTTTGGCTTTTCTCTTTGGGGTTGTTTTTTGCTATCACATTTTCTTGTGTTTTGGTTTTGTATACTTGTAAATAGAAGAAGAGCTGATACTCTGTTTTCTTTATGCCTCCTCTGTTTTTGGTTTGCCTTCCACCGACAAGTTTTCCACTATCTGTTGAAGGTCTTCGATATGTAGACCAATAATTAAGGGTTAAATAATGCAATTAATTCTTATAGTCTAGTAAAGTTGGAGATTTCGTCTGTATAATAATTTAAAACAACTTAATCTCTATCCTTTCTAAAATTGATAATATCAATTTAATTATTAATAATATTTAATTTTTTTATTATTTATATTGACACAATATTTTTTTATTTATGTAACATTGAATATAATGATATGGTATTTTTTATACATATTTGACAACATTTTTTTAACAGCACCGTTTAAAATAAAATTGTTAGCTTTTGTCTCATAACACTCATTCCCTAAATTATATTTGTGATTTATTTCTTTTTTAATCTTATTTAAAATCATTAGTTCACATTGGATAATTTCATGTCAATACTTACAAAACCCATATTGTTGCTTGGTCATGTCATATTAATACTATGATTGCATCATTCATGAAATATCATATTATTATTATCATATTATTAAATTTAATATTACATTAATAAAAAAATACGACGTAAATATTACTAAATTACATATAAACATAAATAACAAAACTTTTTTAATATATTAAACTAATATTATTAATTTTTAAAAAATTATAAATTTAATTTTTATAAGTTATTATATTAAATTTAAATTAACTATTTTGATAGAGTATAAAGAATTAATTGCACAAGGAGCGTCAAATCAATGCTCTATTATGCTAGCTACATCTACACTGGCCGGTCAAAAGAGAAAAATGAAGAAAAAAATTAAAATAAAAAATTTAAGTATGTAATTATATAATATAAAATATTAATATTTTATATTTAAAAATTAATTAATATTTTTAATATTTTAATAATAATAATATTTAAATTATAAAATTATTAATATAAAATGTTAATATTTAAATAATAAATTATTAATATTTAAAAATAAATAAAAATAAAAAATTATATATTATAATAAAAAATTTTATCACTTATTTTTTAATTATTTTAAAATTATTTTTACTAATTAAATATTATAATAAATTATAATAATAATTTTTAGTTTATTTCGTTGTATTAAATCAAACTCCATCATAACTATTTTAATTTTATTTTGATTTAATTTTAATTTTATAAAATAATTATTTTATTTTATTTCATTTTGTGAACCGACATAGACTTCTTGTAAGTGATCCGACAATTTTTCTACGCGATTATTCCGCTGATTGAACCTAAAGGACGGTTTGATTGGTGGTACTGACTAGTATTTTTCTTCTCACTCCATTGTCCAACGTGCTATGCAGGTTAAGCGAATATGGCCCAAAAACATTACTCACGTTCCTCACGTTCCTCACGTTCTGCTATGACCAGTGACACAGACTTTTGACTCCAAGGTGATAGGCCGATCAGTTTCCTAGTTCATTGGAATGAAAGCAAAAGAAAGACCAAGACTTTGATATTAACACACCACAATTTTTCCAAAGGGGTTTGGCTTTGACTTGTGCTACAAGGTTGGAAGGAAAATACATGAAAAGGCCAGTTTTTCTTCTTACCGAACAAAGGAAAGTAAGGAAAAATGTTGCTTTCCCCGGTGAGATTAATTGAATACCCACCAACTATACATCAACAGCTCGGATCATGAAATTTTCAGTAATTTTTTATATTATTTTGAGTTCAAATTATTTTAGATTCCGATTAGTTCAAATTTCAAATCAATTTGGTTAAGCTTGTCGATTCCTTTTAAATTAATTCAAATTGAGATGAATTAAGGTTATATTATAATCATTTATGTTAGGTTTATAATTTTTTAATTAACTTAAAATTTAACATAAAAATATAGTGTCAATTTCAATCACTTCATAGTTTGGACCACTTTGAATTCTTGTCATTTCAAATTTAGATTACTTTGGATTTTAAATTAATTTGGTTTAGCTAGTTGGTTTTTTTTTTACATTAATTCAATTCAATTTGAATTTAGGTTATAACAATTTATATTAGGTTTACAATTGAAATATTAAATAAAAATAATATATTTTGCTTAATTTAAATTCCAATTCATTTCAAGTTCAAGTTTGTTTTCTATTTCATATATGTGAGTTTTGAATTTGTTGAGTTATAGATTTAAATTAAGGTGGATCGACTTTGAGTTAAGGTAGATTGGATAAGCCTTTCGAGTTTGAGTCGAGTTTGCAAACTCTAAGCTACCAAATGCTAGAACTTTGATAATTAATTTAAACATGTAGGTTTTTGCGTATTTGTAGTGACAAATCTATGAAAATTTGACTCATTTTAAAAGTTTTAATGCCATTTGTTTAAAATTTTAATGTCATAATCCATTTTGATAATGGAAACATGCACCAGCATTAAGTATAAAAAAAAATTCACAAATTATTCTGTTAAAAACAAAAAAAAATACTACAATTAAGCATGCAGACAAAACAAAATTAAAGGTTTGTTTTCAACGAAATCTATTTCATTCGAAATTTTAGACGAAATATCGATTAATTGGCCTACTAAGTATTACCAACAGAATTCTGACGGAATAAATGTGGTCGGAAGGCGGATGGTATTTGGCGCCAAATAATTGATTTGTTTATGGTTGAAGTTTGAGTCTGACACTAGTAATATTTTAGTGAAACAGGTGGTCATTGAAATTGAAAGAGTGTAAAAATAATCACAATAATGATTCACGTGGAGCCAAAATCTCAGGCATCTGATTATGCTGTCTTCAACTTTCGACCATATCAAACTAATGATGCAGCTTTAACCTTCTATTAAGTTTTCAATTGATAGAGTTGGAAAGAGGAAATCAAGAGAAAGCAAAATGACAACACCGGGAAATCCAATAATCGTTCTCTCAAGCTTTTTCTGTCTGTGCCTGCTCTTCGTTCTCTTCAGGTTCCTACACAGGTTGTGGTGGACTCCATTTTACATACAATATCTACTAGGTTCGCAAGGAATTAAAGGCCCTTCTTACAAATTCATCCATGGAAACACCAAAGACATCTTGAAAATGAGAAACGAAGCCTTGAGCAAACCCATGGCTTTATCACATGATATATTTCCCAGGGTGCAGCCTCATGCTTATTCATGGATCAACAAATATGGTATGATTTGCTATGAATTCTTTTTTCCAGACTTCCTGTTCCAAGAATCAATGAAATAAATTTCTTAAATCATTTTCCATTTGCTTTTTTCTTTTTTTTTCCCCCTGGGAATAGGGAAGAATTATCTTAATTGGAATGGTGCTCAACCTCAACTAGTGATTACAGAAACAGCGCTAATCAAAGAGGTACTGAATAACAGAGATAGGGCGTACCTCAAAGTGGGCCTCCCTTTCTATGTCATGAAGCTAATGGGAGATGGACTCGCTACATCTGAAGGTGAAAAGTGGGCAAAGCACCGGAAATTGCTGAACTATGTTTTTCAAGGGGAAAGCCTTGAAGTAAACTCTCCTACTATATCATTAAAATTTGGTTCTGGGTTCAGTTCATTTTTTCCATAGCAAAGTTGGTGGAAAATTGACTTGGATTAAGATTACTATTGCAATCATGACAGTTAATGAACTTCTCATGTGGATGAGATTGGGTTTTTTTGCAGAATATGATTCCGGAAATGATAGTCAGTGTTGAAAAGATGCTGGAAACATGGAAACATCACGAGGGGAAAGAGATTGAGGTGTTCGAAGAATTTAGGTTATTGACTTCGGAAGTGATATCAAGGACAGCCTTCGGGAGTAGTTACTTAGAAGGGCAGAACATTTTCGATATGTTGATTAATTATTCTGTGATTTCACGAAGGAATGCTTTTAAAGTAAGATTTCCAGGCATCAGGTAACTTCCACCTATAGCCTAATCCAGTGCACATTGTTATCTAACCTTTACCATCCATTCTCAGATTTTTAGAGCTTACACAGAGTTTTTAGAATGAATAGTTGCTTGATTTGGTAGTAGAGTTTCTTTTGGATTTCAAATTCGAACTTCCCCTATACTGTTAATCAAATTTCGAAATAGAGCAATGTTATTTCCTTCTGCAGTAAAATCTGGAAAACGGCCGATGAGATAGAAGCAGATAAGCTTCTGAGAGTGATGCACAGCTCGGTGATGGAGATTATCAAGCGAAGAGAAGAAAAAATGAAAAATGGAGATGTAGACAGCTTCGGTACTGATTTTCTTGGATTACTTTTAAATGCTTATCATGATGTCGATGAGAACAAAAGGCTCCATGTGGAAGATTTGATTGATGAGTGCAAGACATTTTATATTGCTGGACAAGAAACTAGTAATTCATTGCTTTCATGGACTGTCTTGCTTTTAGCAATCCATACAGATTGGCAAGAGAAAGCAAGAGCAGAAGTGAGTGAGCTGTTTGGTGACCAAAATCCACATCCTGATGGCTTATCTAAACTAAAAACAGTAAGATAATTAGTTATTAACAATGTTGCTCAAAAGCTCACTGCACTTAAATTAATTACACATCTGAATTCTTTTTTTCCATGAGCAGATAACCATGATCATCAACGAGGCCTTAAGACTGTATCCTCCTGCAATTGGCTTTATACGGAAATGTGAAAGAGAAGTTAGATTGGGGAAACTCATTCTCCCTGCCAATCTGAACTTGTTCATTACGAATTTGGCAGTTCATCATGATCCTCAAATCTGGGGAGACGATACTCATGTGTTCAATCCGGAGAGGTTTTCAGAAGGGGTGGCTAAAGCTACAAACAACAACGTGGCTGCCTATTTTCCTTTCGGAATTGGGCCTCGAACTTGCGTTGGTTTCAACTTTGCAACGGTGGGAACAAAGGTTGCACTGGCCATGATTCTGCAACACCACACCTTCACCCTCTCCCCAACTTATGTTCACTCACCTGTTCTCCATTTTACACTCGTGCCTCAACATGGAATTCAGGTGATCCTCCACTCTTTGCAGAGTTAGGAGGGCCCGAGTTGTTTAAATAAGTTACTTTCGTGTAAAACTAATAAATTTTACACCATTTTATAACGTTATGCATAATTGTTGAACATGCGTGGAGATTATGAAAAGAAGGCAGTCCTATTTAGAACTTGTGGAAAAATGTTAAGGAGAGTCTTGCAGTCTATTCCAAGTGATCTAAAGCATCCATATTAGTCTTTTATGTGTACAACAGCATCTTGAGGATAAGCCAAGTATGTCATCTGTGATTTTAATGTTGGAAATTGAAACTGAATTGCCACACCCCAAACAACTTGGTGTTTTGTTTCAGAAAAGTCCACTGGAAGAAGATTCTTCATCAGACAAGCACGTATCTTCTTCGACAAATGAAATGACTCTGTCAGTATTTGATGCTCGATAATTGATTAACTGTACTGTATACTTAACTCTTTCATCTCCAAGATGTGATTGACATTTCCTTGAGCTTCCTGTTAGTTCTTGTATAGCAGAAGTCTGTAGGTAAAGGGTAGAGAGCTTTCTCTAGTTTCATTGCTTAGGTTAGAGAAGGAAATTGCTATTGTTCTTTTTAAAGCAGTTTCCCTTTGTAATTGTATATATTTTTCATTTTGTACAAGCCAGATGCCAGTAGAAGTCTTTAATAAACTGCTAAAGACTTTGAATGGCATGGTGGCTTAGTGTTAATAAAAACACTTTTCAAAAAAAATTAAAAAATCGATAGTTGAATTTAATAAATTACTTCAATATGTCATCACATAAAAAAATTTCAAATCAATTCAATATTTTTATCATATCAATTGATAATACTTTTTTTAATAAATATTTAACAATTAAAAATTTTATTATTATCAAACAAATAGTTTGACAATTTTGCACCAACTTTTTTTTTGGTTAGAAAATCAAATTTTGTTATTAAAAAATTTTTTATCCAATAAAATAACCGCATGAGAGTATAGGCAATTTTGTCATGTAATATTATAGCATTATCTGCCACTGAAAGGGGAATAGGTTAACATTACTGCTGGTGCATTGAGATTTAATGAGGATTGTTTGCCAGGTCTTGGTTTTTTTTTTTTTTAGGTCTTGGTTGATGTATATGCAGAACCCAATCTACTAATGGCATATGGTAAACCATTGCAGCACTGCTGTTTGCTGAATTCCTTTTCATATTGATTACCTCGTCTCTTTGGTTGTTATTGTCATTTCTTTTACATTGATCATGTCAGGATCCATAACTGCAGTATTATCTCCTTCTGTTGCAAGCTGCAACAGGTCAATGACTAAATAGAAGCAAGACATGGTCAGAAGATTATATTAAGGTAAAGTGTGAAGTGTCAAATGTTGGTTACTAGTTGTCTTGTAACCTTTTGATGTAGGACATTTTTTGCGGGTGTTTGGAAGATATGACTGTTTTTTACTCCCTTTTCTCGTTCAGAGAATAGGGTATGCTTATGACATCTTCTGCAGTCTGATTTTGACAGATTATACAAAATATATACATATGTTGCGTAAAGTTATACACTTACTACAAAATTCTATAAATGACAATAATGCAAGAAGTATTCGAGTTTGCGATGGAAACTATGAATGTGGCAAAATTAAAAGACACGTACATCTAATTTTTAGACGAGAATAGAGTACTGATCATGACACGGGTGAATTGTTGAAATGCAATGATTCCAAATGAAGCCGAAGGCCGGCTTCTAGAGCATTTGGCTTAAGCCCTCGAAGTATTTATATCTGATCCTAACCGTGGAAGAGACAGAGAACCAAAAAAGCTTAATATCATAACAGGAACATCTGAATTCTTTGTTAAGAGACGAAAATGAATTCCACAGCAAAGCTTTTGATCCTTGTCACGAGTTTTTGTTGCCTGTTCTGCCTCATAGCTCTACTGAGGGTCTTTCACAGATATTGGTGGATACCTTTCCGAATACAGTATACTATGAGTCTACAGGGAATCAAAGGACCCCTTTATGAGTTCATCCATGGAAACAACAAAGCATCTACCGATATGAAAATGGAAGCATACCGCAAACCTATGGCGGCCTTGACTCATGATATAGCTCCCAGAGTGCTACCTCAGATTTACTCCTGGATCAACATCTACGGTGAGAAAATTGAAGATGTTTTTCTTGAGGAATGCTTCTAACTTCCACTTCAAATGAAAGATGAATCCCTTCTTTTTTCCTTTTCTTTTATTAGGGAAGAATTATCTTACCTGGCAGGGAATTCGACCTCAACTGGTGATTACAGAAGCGGAACTAGTCAAAGAGGTTCTGAGAAACAGCGAAGGAGCTTTCCCAAAAAAGAAGGCCGAAGACTTTATTCATAAGATACTTGGGGACGGGCTTGTGGCAACCGAAGGTGGCAAATGGGCCAGGCAGAGGAAGTTGGCAAATCATGCATTTCATGGGGAGAGCTTAAAAGTAAAACTTTCGAATACAGTCTACTTTACTGCAAAATATTGCTGCGATTAGAGAACTTCTAAGTATTCTACATTAAATAAATGCAAAGTTCTGGTGATCTTAGATAGTTTCTTACAATGTGTGGAGAATTGTTTTGGCAGAACATGACTCCGGCAGTAATTGCTAGCGTTGAGGCAATGCTGGAGAATTGGAAAGGCCATGAAGGCAAAGAGATCGAAGTGTTTGAAGAATTCAGGTTACTTACTTCGGAAGTTATATCGAGAACAGCTTTTGGTAGCAGTTACTTGGAAGGGGAGAAGATTTTCGAGATGTTGATGAAGTTATCGATAATTGCTAACAGAAATTTTCATAAAGCTAGGATTCCTGGCATCAGGTAAGTTCCTCTAAACTCAATTAATCTAGACTCTTGAGTTTGTCCCTGATTTCAAGAGAGAGGAAATACATAAAAGCCATCTCACGCGATACCTTTTGTTTGCTTTTACAGCAAGATTTGGAAGACTGCTGATGAAATAGAATCAGAGAAACTTGCTAAAGGGATTCATGATTGTGTGATGGATATGGTTAAGAAAAGGGAAGAGAAAGTACTGACCGGAGAAGCTGATAACTTTGGCACTGATTTTCTGGGATTACTTGTAAAAGCTTATCATGATGAGGATGAGAGAAACAGGCTTTCAGTAGAAGATTTGGTAGATGAGTGCAAAACATTCTACTTTGCTGGACAAGAAACCACTAATTCCTTGCTCGCATGGACAGTCCTGGTTTTAGCAATTCATACAGATTGGCAAGAGAAAGCAAGAAGAGAGGTGATTGAGGTATTTGGGAACAAAAATCCACATTCTGAAGGCATTGCCAAACTAAAAACTGTAAGCAACACTGCAATCTCTGACCATTTCAATAGCGTACACTACTAGCATTTAATAAATTAAATCGTGAGTTATAGTTTGATCTATTTGTTTATGTTTTGCACACAGATGAACTTGATCATCAATGAAACCTTAAGATTGTATCCTCCTGTGGTTGCCACCGTTAGAGAAGTTGGAAGAGAAGTTCATTTGGGGAAGCTCGTTCTGCCTGATAATATAGAGGTTCTGATTCCCAACATGGTACTTCACCATGACCCTGATTTATGGGGAGATGATGTGCATCTTTTCAAACCAGATAGGTTCACAGAAGGGACTGCCAAAGCTACCAAATACAATGCAGCTGCATTCATTCCCTTTTCATTGGGACCTCGATCTTGCGTGGGTATGAGCTTTGCAACCACAGAAACAAAGACTGCTCTCTCAATGATTCTACAACGCTACACCTTTACTCTCTCCCCATCCTATGTTCACTCTCCATTTACTCAACTTATGCTTCAGCCACAACATGGAATTCAAGTAATGCTTCATTCACTATAGAGTGATGCCTAAAGTTCTTAATAAGACTAGCTGCTTCTAGGTTAGCATAGCTTATTCTGGAGTGTGCAGCTATTAGTGTCCAAGATGGTAAAATGTTAAATAGTCTTCAGTAATGGTATTCAATGTACTACAGCACTTAATTATCAGCGATGTGATAATAGTTGTCAAGTGTATGCAAACTAGTTTTGGATCCTTATTTCTCAATCCAAGTTTTTAAATCGGGTGGTTCCTGATATGCTGTCAGAGCCTTTCAGTTTAAAGTGGTTCAAAGCGTAAATCACAAATGTACACTGGTACTGCCCTACTCCGGAATCATATCCCTGCTCTTGATGCATGGTCCACCTCGGAAATCTAGCTCTTCCCAACTTCCAATGAATTACTAGAGCAATCAAGGTGAATGGCGTGAAACAGTTAACTTCAGGGTGGATAAAGCCTATAATTTGCCCATTGATAACCAGTACCAAAAACAAAGGCAGAGCCCAAAATTTTAAAAATTGTTTTCATATTATATAAGTTTTTTTTTTTTTTGCATAATATAACAAAAAGCTCCTAAACTATTCAAAAAAATTTAAATAAACTTTTATACTTTTATTATATTTAATTAACTTTTTATATTTTTATTTTGAATCAAATAAATCCTCATATTTTTTATTGTGAGTCAAATAAACATTGATTACTAATGATTGATTTAATCAAAATGTCATTTATTATTTTATATCTCGTAACGCTAATGTGACATACTAAACTATTTTAATTGATTATGATATGGCATGTTGGCATATCATAATTGATGATGGCATATCATATTAATTTAGTATAATAACTTAATCATATGACATTTTTCACCATTTACATTAATATCATGTCAATGTCATATAAATATAAATTGATAAATAACATTTTTACTATTAAAAATTAGTAGATCATTAGTCATATGGGTTTATTTGATTAAAAATAAAAATACAGAGGTTTGATAGAACACAATAAAAGAATAAAAGTTTATTTGAATATTCTTAAATAGTTTAGGGGCTTATTTGAGCATTATGCCAATTTTTTTTAAATAAATTTTCTTAACCGATCCATTCAAAATAATTTTTTATTTAGTAATTAATACAAATAAAGAATAACAAAATAATTTTATATGCTTGACTCAATTTTAAAGTTTTTTATTTTTTTCAATTTATATTATTATATTTATTCTATTTACTTATATGTTTTAAATCTCTATAGATTTTCTTTCACAAATTTTTACGTACCATCAATCATATTTTTTTTCTTTTTTATTATATCATATGTGGATTCTATCTTTTATTTGTCGTATCCTTATTTTTTATGTTTTGTGGATTTTATTTTTATAATTTTAATTTTTAAAAATAAATAAATTATTATGTAATTTTCAAATATAAGTTGTAGTGTTGTATTGTTGCTTAGAATTTCATCAATATATCATATTTTATTCAAAATAACCAATGCATTCTAGCATTTATGTTGCAAACTTTAAGTAATAATAATATACATACAAATTGATAGAATGAAATAATCGTATTTTTTTCAATACAATTTTATTTATTATATTTATTTTTAATGGCTCTCAAAATAATTTTTATTTAATAATGAGTTTTATTCTTCAAACTATTTTATTAAGTTTTAATATAAATCTAAGCTTATCATAACATATTATATCTTAATAGTCCAATCTAATAGCCTATCATAACATATTATATCTCAGTAGTTCAATTCAATAAGTTAATATATTAATTAGCAATTTAAGAGGTAAATAGAAAATAAGATGAGAGTTAGGATACCCAAAGTAAAGAGACAATTTATTTAACTTTAAAAATTTATTTTCTCTTCCACTCTTGCACATAAAGAGTGAGAGAGACTCTTATTATAATTTCATTCAGTCATATATATAAATAATACAATCATTATTGTTAATGTGCATTTTTTTATATGTTTAATGTCTTTTAAATTTTATTTAATTTTTTAAATAAGTGATAATTGAATTATATATAAAGTACCCTTTAACTGTTTAATATCTCTTTTTGTTTGATCACCCTTTTGAAAATGCTCTAGCTCCATACCTGACGGAAAGCATCAGCAGCATTTAACACATAAATCCAGACAATATATTATTGATAGCAGTTCAATCTCTCCTGAGTATAATTAACTTCCAAGCACAAAAGTTTCTGCAATGTCTGAATATGGACGTTCTAGGTCAATTTTTCCTAGAACTAGAGAGCACAAAGGCCTTGAAATTTCCTCAGGTGTCCAGGCAATCATCACAAATCAAGGCCGGGAGTCAGTGTGTTGCAGCTGCATATTTGGACAAAGAGATATAGATAGGCCATTTAACATTAATCAATGTCATTTGTTTCTGTTTTGCTTCCCTTCAGCAAAATCTAGGATTAGGCACACTTGATTGGTGAGCGTATCTCTGGTTAACGAGTAAAACAAGAAAAGATAATTCAGATTGATTTTAACAAGGATCAATCATTTTAATATAAAACAAGAGAAATTAGGTGGGTTATAGTTTTTTATCCTTCCCATCAGTTGTAAGACGTGAGAAATAAGGATGTATTGTCTAGTTCCTAGTAATGCAGAAGCTTCTAATACAAAATATTGTAGCTAGCCAATGTCTGCTTTGCCAGCTCCACCGACTGTGAGAAAAGATGAGAGCAACTCATTTGGGCTCAGAACAAGAAAGAGGAATGAATTAGCTTTTGTCCAAGAAAGTAAAACAGGCTGAGGGTCCTGGATCTTATCTCACAGAAGTGATGGAATAATATTTAAAGGAAAAATATTGAAAACAACACAGGGTCCTAACTAGTAAAGAATCATCTGCACAATCCAAAATCCAGTCCTCCAATAGTCAAACATGTGAGTATACCTTTCACTCCAAAACAAACCCCATGAATTTGTAAAGATCAAAACTTTTACAACCCAAGTTAAAAATAACCCTTAACATATCCTCCAAATTGTGTTATGAACTTCCTTAAAAATGGGCATACATAAATCTGTGATGGAGATGGTTAAGAAAAGAGAAGAGAAAGTAGTGATTGGAGTAATTGACAGTTTCAGCAGTGATTTTCTGGGATTACTTGTGAATCCTTACCATGATGTGGATAAGAAAAGCAGGCTTTCCATAGAAGACTTGGTATGTCAGTGCAAAACATTCTACACTGCAGGACAAGAAGACAGTCCCGGCTTAAGCAATTCACACAGGTTGGCAAGAGAAAGCAAGAAGAGACGTGGTTGAGGTATATATTTGGAATAAAAAATTCACATTATGAAGGCGTTGCCAAACAAATTAAAAACTGTAAGCAAATCATATCCTCTAACCCTTTCTGCGGTTTACAGTACTGAGCAATTATTGAATTAAATTTATCTTGTACACAGATGAACTTGATCGTTAACGAAATCCAAAGATTCTATCCTCCTATAACTGTCACTGACACTGTCAGAAAAGTTGGAAGAGAAATTCAATTGGGAGAGCTCACTCGATCGGCCTGTTAATTTTAGAGGTTCTCATCCCAAACCTGGCACTTCACCGTGACCCTTGGGGAGATGATGTTACACTCTCCCCAGCCTATGTTCACTCGCCAGTAACCTTCTCATGCTTCTACCACAACATGGATTATTCAAGTGATGCTTCATTCTCTGCAATGATGCCCGTAGTTGTTAATTGAATAATGCCTCTTCCCCAATAGCTCAGCTTTTAATCCCCAAGATGGTCAAAATATTCAAATAGGTATTAAATTACAGCTTTTTCTAATAATGATGAATAAACATTCAATTAAGTCTTTGTCATCTACGTTTAAAAGTCCCACATTTACCTACCCTGCGGTGAGAGCGATAACCTCAAAAGAGATTGAAATATAATTTTACGCCCTCTATCCTTCACCAAAGGATTTAAATATGTTTTATCCATGCCATGATGGAGCAAGCTGCAAACAGTCCAAAAATAAACGAAAGCCAGATGTTGATTGATGATGATGACTAGAAGATTATGTTAATGCAAAGTATATAATATATCTGATGAGGACATTTTCCCAAGGTAATTGCAACCCTTTTTTCCTTAGGTTTTTCTTTTCCCGTGCAAAGGGGTGATTATGACAATTTAATTAATTTTATAATAGAGTACTGATAATGATTTTGGCTATATATCTACTATATCTTGTATTATAGGACAAAGTTATACACCTACTACAAGATATATTTTCAATTTATTTTTCATAATTTTTTTTAATTTTTTTGAGATTAAAATCCATGGAACATAACGTGTATAATACAATTTGAAATTTTAATATAAAATACATCAAAATTATTTTTTTTTAAATTTCATGAAAATCAAATAAAAAAATAAAATGGGGCAGGAGGACTATATATGACACAATATTGTTGACTCACACCATTTACTTGTTTTACATAAGGTGATGTGCAAGAGTCTTTGGCTAAAACAAACGTGTGGAAAATAGTCTTGAACATGTAAAATTCTTATCACATTCTGCAGTCAGTCTTTGACTAAAGTAAAAACCCTCACTTGGAGGTCCTTATCTCTTTTGAATTCTTACAATAACTCGTTAAAACTGAATGACTTAATACCTTTCAAAAAAAATTGAATAAACTAATACAAGGCAGAAAGTCCTAATGTATATACCACCTATTACCCAGTGAACTCTAAATCAATGCTTAACATCTATTAAAACCAAATTTTATCAAGTTGAGTTCATTGTTGTTCACATTAATGCATGATATGAATTGATTGTTATACCCTTTTTCCTGTTCATAGGATGAAGAACCCTAATTGTTATTTATAATTAATCTTTATTTATTTCATTGATCATATAAATGCCAAAATTGTTGCCAAGTTGAATTCAATATAATCTGCAGTTTGGTGATTGGCATAACATGACTTGTGAGATAAGAGAGTACGTCACCTACTATTATTGCATGACAATTCTTCAATAAGAGTCATAAGACCGAGGCATTAGGCAATATGTATCGCATGCCATGAATATTTGTAGTTGAATTGGTAAGCCTTTTACTTAAAAAGTGAATGCGTTTTTCTAAGGCAATAATTTCAAATGGTCAAAAGACTTATTCAATTCTTGTACTCTTCAATTTTGTTTAATTTAATCTCTATACTTAAAATCGAAATAATTTAACTCTTTGATTTTAAAATTTTTTTCAATTTAATCCTTCTCCTTAACGGCATCTAATTTTGTCATTAAAAGGGATGATATCAGTGATGACATCGACATTGACATAGCACATTTTGATGATGTTGTATTGAGATGATGACGTGGCATATCACGTGACATTGACATAATAATGTGGCAATGCCTCTGGCACTAATATGATGACATGGTATTAACATGTTTGCATGTCAGTGCCACGTAACAGATCAAAAAAAATTTCAAAATAATAAATTTTGCAACGTCAAAAGAACTAAATTGAATAAAAATATATAATATAAGGATTAAATTTAATAAATTGAGATGTTGAGGGACTAAATTAAAAAAATATTTAAAAAATACAAATCTCTAAGTAGATTATTGATATACTTATTAATAAGCCAAATATTTAAGTCTAAAAGATTTATGGTGTTAAAAAGTATATATAAATATTTTCTTACTTGATTGTTTGATTCTAAAATATTTATATTAATTTATATTTTTTTGTAAAAATTAAGTTTAAATTCTCCTTGTACAAAAAAATTTCGAAAAACTTTCATACCTAAAGTCAAACTTAGATGAATAACTTACATTATATTCTAATAAAATAATATAAAATAACTAAATAAAATTTTTTTTTCTTCTATTTATAATAGTATAAAATTTTGAAATTTATTTAACTTAATTTTTAACTTGAGTTAAACTCAAATTAGCAAAATACGTTGATTTAGTTATAACTTTCACAATTTATAAATACCTATTCTTTTGAAATTATTCAACTCATTCCCAATTTACCTTTTATTTAAATTTACTCAAAGTTTCTTATAAAACAATTTTATTTAAATTCAAATACTACAATCAAATTCTGTTAAATTTAAATTTAAATAATTAATTTAGATCTACAAAAAATTTGTCAATAAAATAAAATGGTACAAATATTTACAATTATACTGAATTTTATCAACAATAAATATAATCTTTAATCTAGGAAACTTCAACTTAAAAAATATAACTTGAAATATTAAACAAAATAAAAACATAAAAAATAACTAAAAAATTCAAAGGGTGGAGCTCAAATTCTATGATTATAATAAGAGATTTGTCATGTCTAAATTAAGCAAGTTAGAATGAGAAATTATTTTTATAATCATCGCTAACTCCATATCTTCGTTCTTCATTTTTTTACTAAATCAATATATTTTACTAATTTAAATTCACATCAAGTTAAAAACTAAATTAAATAAATTTCAAATTTTATACTATTATAAATAAAAATAATTTATTTAGTCATTTTATATTATTTTATTATAATGTAATATAAGTTATTCATCTAAATTTGACTTTAGATATGAATTTTTTTTTATAGAGGGAGAATTCAAATTTAATTTTTATAAATTACTATACATATTTTAAAATTAAATAATTAAGTAAGAAAATAGTTATATATATTTTTTAACACCATAAATCTTTTACACTAAAATATTTAGCTTATTAATAAGTATATCAACAATCGACTTAAAGATTTATATTTTTTAAATATTTTTTTTAATTTAGTCTTTCAATATTTCAATTTTGTTCAATTTAGTTCCTATACTATATATTTCTTTTTCAATTTAATCCTTATGACGTGATAAAATTTTTTATTTTGAAATTTTTTTTGATTTGTCACATAGAGTTGACATGTCAACATGTCATTATCACATCATCATATTAGTGTCATATAATATTGTCACATCATCACGTCGATACCACGTGACATACCACATCATCATTTTAATTTTATATCATCAAAATGTGTCACGTCATATGATGTCATTATCTTTAACAGTAAAATTGAATACCATTTCAAAAAAGACTAAATTAAAAAAAAATTAAAATTAAAAAATTAAATTATTTTAATTTTGAGTATTGAAATTAAATTAGATAAAATTAGAGAGTACATGGACTAAATAGGTCTTTTGACCAATTCCAAATGGCACCAAATGAAAAGCCGGCTTCTTCATACAAGCAAAATGCCTTCAGCCCTAAACGTGCATAAAAGCAAATAACCACAACACCTCAAATTGTAGTGGATTAGGAGAAGGAAATGAACACCTTGGGAAAGCTTTTAATCCTTGTCGCAGGTTCATTCTGCCTTTACTTCCTCCGAGCTCTGCTCAAGGTCTTCTACAACTACTGGTGGATCCCCCACCGGATACAGAATATACTGAGGTCACAGGGAATTAAAGGACCTCCGTATGAGTTTATCCATGGAAACAACAAAGCAGTTGTCCAAATTCAAAGGGAAGCATCAAGCAAACCTATGGCCTTGACACATGATATATTTCCCAGAGTGCTGCCTCATACTTACTCCTGGATCAACACATATGGTGAGACATGATGTCATTTTCCACTAGGATTTCTAACTTCTGCTTCCAGGAAGAGATTTAACTCTTTTTTTTTTTCTGTGTTCTTTGATTAGGGAAAATTTATCTGACTTGGAGTGGAGTTCGAGCTCTGCTGGTAATTACAGAACCAGATCTCATCAAAGAGGTGCTGAAAAATAGTGAAAAAGCTTTTCCCAAGAGGAAAGTTACATATTTCGTTAGCAAGATTCTGGGGGACGGGCTTGCTACGACCGAAAGAGAAAAATGGGCAAGGCAAAGAAAATTGGCCAATTATGCTTTTCATGGGGAGAGCTTGAAAGTAAAACTTCCTATGAAAACCACTGTACTTTGCTGTCATAGGCTTGGTGATTGAATTATTTATTGTACTTGAACATTTGCAAACTAAAATTTTGGTGATCTTCCTATAGTGATACTTACAAAGTGGAGGATGGTTTTGGCAGAACATGACTCCAGCAGTAATTGCTAGCGTTGAAACAATGCTACAGAAGTGGAAAGGCCGGGGAGGGAAGGAGATCGAAGTGTTCCAGGAATTTAGATTATTGACTTCAGAAGTGATATCCAGAACAGCTTTTGGTAGCAGTTACCTGGAGGGCCAGAAAATTTTTGAGACGTTGATGAAGTTGTCAGTAATCGCGGCCAGAAATCTTTATAAAGCCAGGATACCTGGCATCAGGTAAGTTCCTCTAAGCTTTACTCTGGAGAATAATAACCCGAAGGCTCTATTCTATGCATAAAGCAGTAGGTCTTGGTGGATTTCCTTTTTTTTTTTTTTCTATTCTGGTTTTTTCCATATATAAGGCAGACTTTGGTTTGCTTTTGCAGCTACGTCTGGAAACCTGCTGATGAAATTGAATCGGAGAAACTTGCGAAAGAAATACATGATTCTGTGATGAAGATTGTTAAAAAAAGAGAAGAGATAGTACTGGCTGGAGAAGCTGACAGCTTTGGCAGTGATTTTCTGGGATTACTTCTAAATGCCTATCATGACTTGGACGAGGAAAACAGGCTCTCCGTTGAAGATTTGGTAGATGAGTGTAAAACATTCTACTTTGCTGGACAAGAAACAACTAATTCCTTGCTTGCATGGACAGTCCTGCTTTTAGCAATCCATACAGATTGGCAAGAGAAAGCACGAAGAGAGGTGATTGAGGTATTTGGTAATCAAGATCCACATCCTGAAGGGATTGCCAAACTAAAAACTGTAAGCAAATTTCAAGCTCTAGCCACTTTAATAGCATACACTAGTTTTGAGCATTCAGGGTATTAAACTGGGAATTTATAATTTGATACCTTTGATTTCTAATCTGTAAACAGATGACCATGATCATCAATGAAACTTTACGATTGTATCCTCCTGTAAATGGCATGGTAAGGAGAGTTGGAAGAGAAGTTCAATTGGGAAAGCTCATCCTGCCTAAAAATATAGAGTTCAGCATCCCGAACATGGCACTTCACCATGACCCTGAATTATGGGGAGATGATGTTCATCTTTTCAAACCAGAGAGATTTGCTGAAGGGATTGCCAAGGCTACCAAATACAATGCGGCGGCATTTATTCCCTTTGGAATGGGACCTCGATCTTGCGTGGGCATGAGCTTTGCGATCACAGAAACAAAGACTGCTATCTCCATGATTCTGCAACGCTACAATATTGCCCTCTCCCCTGCCTATGTCCACGCACCTTTAGCTCTTCTCACACTTCAGCCACAACATGGAATTCAGTTGTTGTTTCATTCACTGCCTAATGATGCTTAAAGTACTCAGCTGTTAATCTCCCAAATGGTAAAATATATAATCAAATAAAAACTGATGATAACCAGTTCCCAGTTATGTTCTCCCATTTAACTGTATTTGCCTGCCATGTATAATGATATAAGTATTAGGGATTTCATGTTTTGGCAACAAAGAAACAAAATTATCTTCTTTTGAGTACTAGAGCGTGATATATCCCTGCTCTGCTCCTAGTAAACAATCTAAGGCTTCTCAGCTTCGAAATTCTTGTAGCAATTTTGTGAATATCATGAACCAAAGAACCTCATGGCATGGTGAATAAAACTCTTGAGATAAATACCAAATTTATCACTATATTATGGCTTAACCTTGAATCTTGAAATTCTGTTTCAATTGCATTAACTTTTGTGACTATACTTTTATTTCAAATATTTTTGTTTTAGTTATTTTTGAATGAAAAATAAAGACGAAATATTTCATTTATGGAGTTTAATGGAAATAAAAATTATGATAACAAAATACAATACAATTAAAGTGTAGCGACATAATTCAGTTTTTTTTTTTTTTTTGTGTGAAAAATGTTATGAATTAAGCCAGGAATGTCGCAAATTACCATGAACACACAAGGTTACATAGCATGCATACAACAGACAAGGGTAGTTACATTGGGACAAACCACAAAATGGACACCTTGGAGCAACCTGAACAGCTACAAACCAACAATTGTTGCTGATTAAAACTTGGGAATTCTGCTAGCAATCGTATCACTTCCACAATTTGACAAACTTGTGATCATGACCGGCAGAAGAAACCAGCCCTTTTCACAGGTGATGCAGCCAATGCAGCTATTACTCCTCCATGAGCTAACAAAAGCCATAGCCTTATTCTCCGTCATATTCCATGAGCTGACACAATTCAGTATTGAATCATCTTATAATGATAAATTTGGTATTTTTCCTTAAAACCCTTTACTCCGCTGATAACCAGTATGGACAAAACCAGCTACATTTGATATGTAATTCCAGGCAATATATTGATAGCATTTCAATCTTTAGTATAATATTCCAAACAAAAATGCTTCTACTCTGTCTGCGCATGGATTGTATGTGAATAGTTTTTAGAAGTAGATAGTAATATAGCCTTGGAAATTTCCTCACCTGTCCCCTGTCTGCCAGACAATCATCAGAAACCACACCACAGCAACAACACAGTATACTGCTGGCCTGCCTCCTGATTTGTAAGTGAATATTTTTTAGAGTTGGCAATCGAGTATAGTTTCCAATCAAGTCATTTCGAGTTCAAGTGACAATGAGTTTGAATAGTTTTGAATTCAAATCAATTTAAATTCGGATACATATTTAAATGAACTATAATCAAATTTGAGTTACTACTACTTGAAATTGAACTTTCGAATTAAAATCGTTTGGAGTTCAAGTCTTTTAACTTTTTATCAATTCGAATTTAATTGAATTCTAATTCAAATTTTTTCAAATAAATTTTTAAATTTGAATTCATTTCATCACACCTCCATATATACACCATTCAATTGTGTCATTCATTCTGTTTTCGTACCCTTTGGCAAATCCTAGAATTTTGGCATACTTGATTTTGTACTCTTATCAAGTTAAGGAAGCAAAGAAAACATAACTCAGATTGATTTTAACAAGGATCAATGACTTTAATAAAGAAATTACATATACAAGGAATCAGCACTATGATAACTCTATCTTCCCTAGCTGTAACTTGTAAGATGTGACATTGGCAAAGGTAATCTAGTTTGTAACTAATGTAAATTTATGACATGTTCTGCCTAGTAATTGAGAAGCTACTCAGAAGAAATGAAAGCCATTGCCTTCTCAGCCTCGACAGTTATGTATTGGACACTTCGTATAGATATATTGGGCCTGATTAGAATCAAAATTTAGACTCGATGACACTTTCAAGTTGAGTCTAAGGCTCTAAGCTAAGATTTCAAGGTGAAAGCCTAGGCCCAACCTTAATTAACCTTAATTTGAACATTGATCTTCTCATGTTCAACAAGAGAACTAGAAGCAGTAGAACTCTTGGAGGCCGATGCATAATCTTTGTTGACATAAATAGGGTTTTGATGAAATTCAAGTAATAGGTAAAATTAACTTTAAGAAGAGCTTTTTAATAAATGTTATCTTTAAAACTTATTTCGTTCTCATCATTTAGTATGCAAAAATGAAATAATGCAAATAATCTTAGAGATATAATGAAGTCAACATCTAAATTCATTTTTGCACTCTGTAAGAGTAGACACTAGATATATTCTAGGATTTACAACATTATTCAATCTTAGAGCCTACTTTTAGATTATAAGAAATTTGGATTCTTTTGATAAATGATGGGGACTCAAGCGTTTATATTTATTTTTAAAACATAACACTTATCTCTCGATTGATTTTTCTGCACTTGTCTTATTGGTTTTAGTGTCTCAAAATGGTTAGTAGCAAGCTCTTTATGTAAGCTTGCAAGTGTTTCTTCTTTGAAGTCATAACCTTTGCATCAAGGCACTTTTTTATTTTAAAGATACCTTTGCAATTTGTAAGATATAATCATTCAATAAATGTATTGTTTCAATAATTACCTAAAGAGAAGATAACCATTCATTCTATAAGACATGATCTTTAAGCTATAATATGAAAAGTAACTTTTCATATAAGAACTTTTTAACTGTGATGTTTTTCAATTATCTCATTACTTTCAAATTCAAAAATATTTTTCTAATATATCACTTTACTAAGAAATATAACTATTTACATAAAAAACTTACTTATAATCCAATAGTCACACTATCACTCTCTATGACATAACCTTAAAACTTAAGATAGCTTTTCATTATTTGACATAATTTTTGAACTATGATAAATTTCTATTATGTGAGAACTTTTTATTTAAAAATACACCAATAATCTTTCACCATTTTCAAAATTTTCAAATACCAACAACTTTAAGAATTTTGTTCATAAATGAAGATATATCACAAATTTCAACCTTCATTTAATTAGTGTGATTGGTTTTAATCTAAATTGAATAGTTGATCAAGTATTGAACTATCGATTCTTCGTTTGACTAATCAGATCACTAAACACAAGCAAACTTCCTTACTCACTTTGTATCTAGTTTTGCTAACACGTTTTATACCTTTATGTTTTGCATCCATTCATGAGTGTTATCAGAGTCAAGCCTTTAGCTCTTAAAAGTAGTCACATTTCCACTCACATAGATAGACCTCATCGTAAGTACCCTATAATTATAGTATTTCAACATATACATGTTATGAGTTTATTAAGAACTTTTATTTAAATTTACCTTACACATTATAAGAACCAAACACTACCCCTCGGGATGAAAAATATAAATTAATACTTGCAATTGCCATGTAATAGAATGGTCAGTACCCAAAACTTGTAGGTTAGCTGTAAGCGTCACAGTGAACTCCCGCCATTGGAGATTTAATTGATAGGATTAAGATCATCCCTCTTATTAAAGTTTTTATTAGCAAGTATCCTTTTTAGACTTTTGCATGAGATTTTTATCTCATACTTTTCTCACGGCTGTGTATTTAATTAGCCGCATCCCTACACCTACTTTGCAAATGGATTCTCCCCTTCATAAATTGTTTGGCAACCAACCAAATTATGGTAAGTTGAGGGTGTTTGGCCGCCTATGTTACCCACATTTAATAAATTGTTTGAATATATCGATAGATTGGACCATAATTCTAAATGCAGAAGTGGCCCGCTTGTAAATGTCATAAATCTGATATATCCCGGGGATGAACTTATCAGAAAATCTATTTTCCTTGTCAAGTTCTGCAAATGACTTCCATGGCAGCAAATCTATCAGCCCT
>NW_018397266.1:445495-445588 GCF_002168275.2 Theobroma umbraticum
TCTCTGTGCCTGTATCTGGTCATAGCTCTGATCAAAATCCTACACAAGTATTGGTGGACACCACTTCGGATACAGTATGCAATGAATTTGCAA
>NW_018397266.1:445863-445973 GCF_002168275.2 Theobroma umbraticum
AACCTTCTTTTGTTTCTGTGGAATTAGGGAAAAACTATCTTTCTTGGGCAGGTACTAGAGCTCAACTGTTTATCACCGAGCCTGAGCTTGTCAAAGAGGTGTGGAAAAGT
>NW_018397266.1:446276-446610 GCF_002168275.2 Theobroma umbraticum
GATTGCTAGTGTTGAGACGATGCTGGAAAAGTGGAAGCAACTTGAAGGCAAAGAAATTGAGGTGTTTGAAGAATTTAGGTTGTTGACTTCAGAAGTCATATCAAGGACAGGTTTTGGCAGCAGTTACTTAGATGGGAAAATGATTTTTGACATGTTGTTGAAGTTGTCTGTCTTGACAAACAGAAACATGTTTAAAGCTAAGTTTCCTGTCATTAGGTAAGTTCCTCTTCAGGTTATTTTTGATTTAATGAGAAAGCAGACTAACTAGAAGTCATATTATGCAGCTTTTGCCCAAATGGTTAAACTACTCTTGTATAGCTAGGTGGATTTTTGT
>NW_018397266.1:446630-447548 GCF_002168275.2 Theobroma umbraticum
TGGTGGAAATTTGTTTTGCTTTTGCAGTAACTTCTGTAAAACTGCTGATGAAATTGAATCCGACAAACTTGTAAAAGGAATACACAATTCTGTGATGGAGATAGTTAAGAAACGAGAAGAGCAAGTAGTGAATGGAGAAGCCAACAGCTTTGGCACTGATTTTCTTGGATTACTTGTAAGTGCTTACCAGATGCAGACAGAGAACAGGCGACAGTAAGCAGAGGATTTGGTTCGGATCGAAATCAAGACATTAGCACTGTGCTGGAACAGATAACAACTAATTCTGCACTTGCATGGACAGTCTTGCTTTTAGCAATCAACCCAGATTGGCAGGAGAAAGCAAGAAGAGAGGTGATTGAGGTCTTTGGTCACCAAAATCCACATTCTGAAGGCATTGGCAGACTAAAGACTGTAAGTAAATCTAATCATTTTGGTTGGACACATCACTGAACATTTAGTAGATTTAATTTTTGAAAATCAGAATACATTTGATATGTTTATTCCTCTTCTGCTGCATACAGATGACTATGATCATTAATGAAACTTTAAGATTATATCCTCCTATAAATAGCATGGTAAGAAAAGTTGAAAATGAAGTTCAATTGGGAAAGCTCATCCTGCCAGCTGATTTGCATTTGGTTGTCCCAATCGTGGCACTTCACCATGACCCTCAGTTATGGGGAGATGATGCCAATCTCTTCAAACCTGAGAGATTCTCAGAAGGGATCGCAAATGCCACCAAACATAATGCAGCTGCATATATTCCCTTTGGATTGGGACCTCGATCTTGCGTCGGTATGAGCTTTGCAATGACAGAAGCAAAGACTGTCCTTTCAATGATTCTACAGCGATACACCATTTCCCTTTCCCCAACCTACAGCCACTCACCATGTACCCTTCTTTTGCTTCAGCCACAAC
>NW_018397266.1:447648-643544 GCF_002168275.2 Theobroma umbraticum
AATGCAGCAGTACTATTTTTAAAAGAAAAATGAGATGACATATCTTACCATCCATGAACCAACTGCCATCAGAGGATATGTAGGCTTTATTAATGATAAGGTTAAGATCAGTAAGGATTTGTACAACTTCAAGAAGGATTCCATGTTTGTTTGCACTGTCAACCTGCATCACAAAATGGAATAAGTACCTTAAAGAAACCATAAAAAGTGGTAGATGGTCAAAGAGTGCAAAAAGAAAAGAAAGAAAATCGGAAGGTCATACCCGTATCACAGTTGCATTCTTGCAGGCTTCATTATCAATCACAACCCTAACAAGGATGGTAAGTAAATATTACTACTTCAGGTTTCTATTTACTCTATTGAAAGTAGAAAAAAGAATATATTTTTTTGCTTACCTGGGTGGATTCATTCTTCTAATGAATTTCTCATATTCATCATCCATGGCATGGGAAAAGCTCATGTTCATCTCTAAAAAGAAAATAAGAAGAAAAAAAAGAATCAACCAATGACAGAAACCAAGGATAGTACTCAAAATACCAGCGCCCAATCAGAAACCCAAAAAAAAACAGGAAAAGCATATGCAAAACCTTAAAAGGACTTGTTTTTTGGTGAAAGGCCTAAAAGGGAAGTCTTGAAAACATGTATGAAGAGAAAGAGGGTAAGGTGAGAGAGACAGAACGGAGGGTGTGAAAATATTCAGGAGAGAAATGAAAATAGAGCAATTAAGAAGAGCTCAAAAGAAACAGAATATTGACAATACCAAGCCAAAAAAACGCCAATCAAAGACTTGAAAAAGTCATTAAACAGATACAACGGAAACGGCGAAACCCCATCACCCCCCACCGCCCCCACAAAAAAAAAAGATAGTTCTCTGTTTCCATGTGAGTTTGGTCAGTGGGGCTAAAAACTCTGGAGCACTACACATTTACCCCTTGTAAAGAAGAAGAAGAAGGGAAAAAAAAACCATTCCCAACAAATCAAAGCCATTGAAAACCTTGAAAAAGAAAAACCAGTAATCGGAAATCAAGCACAGATACTGTAGCATAAGATTCTGGCTGTAAAAACTTTGAAAATTTCCAGCGACACAAAAACAAAACGTAACTAACAGAACCCACACTCTCAAAAACAGAAAAAACAGAGAAGATAGAAGCAAAAAAGCGCCTACCCATTATTGCTTTTTTTGAGAAATTTGTGATCTGGGGTAATCAAAAGTTGCTCTCTTTCTCTGATTCTCTCCTAACAAAGAAGGCTTTTCTTTCCTTCTATTTTGCAATAGAATGAATGATAGTAAAGCAGAACAAATGCAGAACTCTATTTATATACCCAAAAAAGAATCTTAGACTCCCCTGAATCCCCCCCACTCTCATTAAGGTAACCAAATAATTGAAATATCCCGAAAAATTACAAACTTTCTTTAATACAAATAAAAATATTATTTCTTCTTGAATCAGAATCAGACACACCCCGACACGATACTCCAAAAACCTGCAACTTCTGAAACTACCCCCTTGACACTCTCTCTCTCTCTCTCTCTCTCTCTCTCTCTCTCTCTTTTCCTTTTCTTCTTTGTTTATTTTTTTTTCTTTTTCCTCTCTAAATTTTGTACTGGGTAAAGAAATTTCTCTAATATGGGGAGAGAGAAAACAAAGGAAGGCGTAATTTAGCGAAGGGTCACCGCGGCGTACTTTAGAGGATGGAGGGTAGGGACGGTGCTAAGGTGCACCTGTTTAAGACGGAGTTAATGAAACAATTAACCCACGTGTTTAATCGACGGGCGGTGATCTTCCAAGGTTTGTGGAGTGAACCGCGGTTGTGTTAATTAGCTGTCTTGTTAGGATTGGTTGGTTTAGGTTATGAGGTCGTCCTAAACTCCCCTAGCGCCCCCCCGCTCCGTACACCTTGGATTTAGGGCCTAAAAATCTATCCACCAAATCCATTTTCTTTTTTTTTTAATTTGATAAATTATTATTACATTAAATTTTTACTTAATTATTTTATTTTTATCATATAGAAATTTAAAAAATAATAATAATTAAATATATTTTAAAATTATAAAAAAATTTAAATAAATTTTTATTCTTTTATTACTTTCAATCAAATTCGTATACTTTTTATTTTGAATTAAATAAGTTTTTATAATTAATTATTATTAATAAAAATATAACTTATTATTTTATATCTATATAATATTAACATAACGTTGATGTATAAGATAAAAAATGTCACATAATCATTTTATCATATCAAATTAATATGTTACGTCAGTATTATTTGTGATATGTCAACATGTTATATTATCATCAAATATAATATGTTAATATATTATATCAACACCACAAGATATAGAATGAAAAATAACATTTTGATTAAGTCAATCATTAATCATAAAAGCTTATTTTACTCAAAATAAAAATATAATAACTTATTTGACTTAAAGTAAAAATATAAAGATTTAATTGAACGTAATAAAAGTATAAAGACTTATTTAATTTTTTAAAATAATTTAAGAGTTTTTTCGAATATTATGCTTTAAAAAAATTAGTTTATGACATGTCGTCTAATATTACGTCTGTAAAAAAATGTATTCATTAGCTTATGTCCCCTAGCTTAATTATGGCTTAAGTAAAGGTATAATACTCACATAAGTCCATAAACTAGTCAAGAACATCATTCAAGTAAATCTTTATTATTTTATTACGTTCAATCAAATTCTTATACTTTTATTTTATGTCAAATAAACCTTTATAATTGATAATTGATTAATTGATATTAATCAAAATATCATTCATCTTTTTACATCCACATGACACTGACATAATATTAATGTGGATGGTGAAATATACTACATGGTTATATTATCATGCTAAATTAACATGTCACACTATCATCAATTATGGTATATTATGTTAATATGTTATATTAGTGTCACGCGATATAAAATGATAAATAACATTTCGACTAAATCAATTTTTAGCTATAAAAGTTTATTTGACTCAAAACAAAATTATAAAGGTTTATTTAACTTAAATTAAAAATACAAAGACTCAATTGAACTTAATAATAATATAAAAATTTATTTAATTTTTTTTGAATAATTTAAAATTTTTTAAATATTATATCATAAGTAAGTAATAAAAAAATATCTCAAGGTCTAAGTTGGGATAAATTTGCCCTCTAAAATTTAAAATTTGACATTTAACTATTCTATATCTTTTTCGTTAGAATTTTCTTTACATTGTGAAGAATAAAATACCAGAATAGTCCTTATTTCATTAAATTAACATTAATAATACAATTAATCACTTTTTTAACCTCAAAAGACAAAATTATTCTACCTTATATCACAAGATAATCTTTTATAATTTATCCTTATGACTTTGTTTTTAGATCGACATGATAATTTCATATAACACACTGTATTTTAATTTATTAATTTTAATTAATCCACACAGTAAAGATAATGAAAACATGTGGACTAAATTGTTGAGTAGTTTCTTTTTTTTTTCTTTTATTAAATAGAAAAGAAGATGCATTGTTGATAGGATCATAATCATCATCATCATTCATTCCTTAACTAAACAATTATTGGGTTTTAACTATATTAATTTATTATTATCTTTGCAGTTGAGCTTAAAATGTGGTCTTTGACAAAATCATTAACTAAAAGAACTTCTTAGCTTTTTATCTAAATCATTACCTAGTTGGCTCTTTTTTTTTTTCATTTTTGAGTATTTTTTTTTTATTTATATGCTTGACATCTATGATTTATAATTGAATATTGTATATATGAATAATAATAATAATAATAATAATAATAATAATAATAATAAATGTATTTAAAATATACTAAATAAAAAAAAAGTAATGGAGAGGATCTCGTCTGCATTGAGAATATAGTGCTACAAAACCTTTCAAAAAAAAATATAGTACTACCAAAGGTTTAACTTTTAGGATTTTATTTATACTGATTTTTTTTTGTTTTAGGTATATATATTTAAGAAATTCGAAAATAGAGAAGAGATTTGTAGTTTAATTATCAATTCTTCAAAAAAAAAACCATTAGATAAAAAATGAATTTGTGTTAATTTTATTTATTCCAACTTTATTTCACCAACTTAGCTAGTAGTTCAATATCAAACTCAAATAACAAATCAAGTTCAAGAAGTCTAGCACTTTTCTTCAATTATTGCATTTATACAACAATCATACAATATGTACTTATAATAAAATTTTTTGAGAAAAAAATGTATAAATGTATAATTTAATTGAATCGAGTTGAATTTAAATCTATCAATCAATAATTTTTGTAGATTGAATTTATGTATAAAAAATGAAACTCAATAGAACTTCATTGGTTTCATCGGTAATACTATTCATTATTGATGGATTTTTTATAATTTTTCAATGAAATATTTCAAAATTTGAACAAATGCTCCAATATATTTGACATTATAATATCAGAATAATGTCAATTTACCCATATATATATATATATATATAGTTAAACAAAACGATATGAAAACAATAAAGGCAAATTATAGGGCAACACATCATGTTCCCTTACCCCGAAAGCTCAAAACAAATCGAGACCATGTGCACGAAAATCAGCCGCCAAAGTTTTAAATACAGCCTTTTTGGTGGGATATGAATGCCACCACATGGTTAGGCAAAGCCATGCTGCATTGCCCTTGCCTCTGACCTCTCTACCTCCATAATTAATATTTATATTTATATTTATATTTATATATACATACATGTTTGGGGCACCATCACCCCACACTCGCGTGTCTTAGGGTGTGCATGCCGGGCTCTTGTCCCTCTCCTCTCACTTGCCCACATTTGCTTCCCCTTCATCCCCTCATTTTATGGCTTCTTAATTTGATTTTTGTTTTGTTTTACCAACAATGGCCATGATTCCTTCTTAATCTGCAACTGCGCTGCAAGACAGATAGTTTGAAACCTTTGAGACTGTTCCTCTTTCATTTTTTTTTCCTTATCGTTTGTAGTTTTAAATTTGGTCATGTTTGTCCTATTAGGTGAAAGGCTCAAGGTTGGGAAAGGGTCAGGGATTTGAGAATAAAATACCAGCTATGCTTGTTGCATGGTGGTGGTGATAGAGATTCCAACTATTGTCTTTAGTCAGATATGTGTGTTGTGTTCTATCATTGTTTTCAATAACAGTTTGCTCTAATCCCTAATGACTTGATTAAACGATCTATTTGTAAGATACCAGGATTCATTTATGACTTTGTTCAGCTTCGGTAATTCTTTTGATCGATAGATGATCATGCACTTATCATTGATGCAAATGTTCAAATCGTTACTTAATGTCTTAGTTTCTCGTAGGTATTGCTCTGCTCCCCATGAATTGATGCTGGAAAAGGATGTGAAAGCAATGTAATGTTATTCCACCAAAAACCTGACCATTTATACAGCGGTTGACTTGAAAGGGGCAAACAGGGTCAGGGTGATGGTGATGGGGAGGTTGGTGGTGTTGGTGCTACATCCATTGGATGAGCACTGGTTTCAAATTAGGCAGAAATTGCGTGTGGCAGGTGCTTGCCAAGGTACACAATGAGTTTAACAATTTACCATGCGCAAGCAGCAGATCATGAGACCGGAAGAGTTAAGCAGGGATGGTGGCAGGATAGAACCAAACTCTTGGCATTTGTCTTCACGATACTCTACATTACTATGCTTTTCCAATTTTCATGGGCTTGCTTTCAGACCATGTAACCTCATTGCAAAGTACTGTCCTAATCAGCCATGTCTGAGGAAATGCACTTCGTGCATTACCTAGGTGAAAGAAAGAAAAGATTACTGGTCTTGGAAATGGCATCCCTTTTCACAATTGCCCAAAGCATTCGGTGTTAATTATCCCAGAAAGTATGATTGGCACTTAGTCTTTCTCTTATCTTAATTTCTACTAGGAGTACTATTTTTATTTCTATTTTTTTTCTCTGAAATATGCCAGCGTATTTTATTAAATGCTATGAACTTTTTTAATCAAAGGATACAAATTCACTGATACCCCATCAGTCAAATAGGGTTTATCTTACCAATTATTCATCGGAAGTTAGAACATGGAGATTTTTCTATGTACACTCTCTATTACATTAAGTAATGAAAAATGTCATAAATAAAGCATGGTATCAAGTATTAAGAAACTGATTAAATTGATCATGTCTAAGCCATCTATGCGCATAATTAGGAGGAATAAGGTCAAAGGTTTAATCCTTTTTCTTCTCTACACTTTTTCTATATATATGTATGTAAATAATTAATATACAAGTCAATTGACATATAACTTTTTAATCGGATCAAAGATGGTAATAAAAAGTTTTTAATTTTTTATTATTATATATAGATAATTTGATATATATATTCATGATATTATATAATTACCTTTTAATCATTCTTTATCTAAAACTGTAAATCAATCATTATATACATGTACGCATAAAATAAATAAAAATGTAATTATATAATTTCTCTTTGACTCTTATTATATAGATTAGGGATCAACCATGTAGATTCTGATTCTCCTTTGGTGATTCTTTTTCAATCCCTTAATTCCCTAAATGTTACCACAATCATTAGTGACAATATCAAAACACAATTCCCATCATCCCCTTATCATCAAACCCAAAATCCCTTCCAGTCCCAGCTCTCTCGAAAATCGCAGCCTTCCCTTCTTGCCCCTACCATTCAAGCTACAGAGAACCACGTGACACTCCCCAAAACCATCATCCTCCCAACCGCCTTTTTCTCCCAAAGCTAATCTTAACTAATAACTACCATTCCACCTGTCCCTTAATCCAAAGGATTACTTAATTAATAAATTTATTTATCTTAATCGAACATAATTAAAGAAAAAAAATTACGCTAAATGACATATACTACGTGACAAATTATTATATTTTCGAACTCGATATGATTAAGAAAAGGAATTAAACAGTTAACCGCAATTAACTGTTACTAATAGTTTCGGTCAAAGGTCAACGCGGAGGGGGGACTGAAACTGATATACCGACCGACCTCTTTGTTAGTATCTTTTTTTTTTAATTTATTTTTTTGTCTTTTTGGTTTTTAACCTCTTTGGGAGTAGCAAAGCTGCACGTGATATGAGGCGGACCGCAGGCCCCCGTGATCGGAAATTACATATGGATCCAGCATTGCAGTCACGCACGTAACACGTGCGTCGCTAGTGATATTCTTCTGTTTTTCTTTTTTTAAATAATAATAATAATAAAATAGTAAAGGTCTCTTGGAGCATCCAAAGGGTCGTCGCCAACTCAGCATCCACGTCGGTCGAAAGCTTAAAAGGTTAAAGCAGGTGAGTGCGATTCTAACGTAACCAAGATTGAGGTTGCCATTTCCATTCCGCAATTTAGATTTATTTATAATATTATTTTTAAAAAAAACCAAATAAAGAAAAATAGAAAGAAAGGTCAGCCTCAGTTGATATTTTTGTTATAATTATGTTTAGTTTTATAATTTTAATATAATTATAATTTTAATATTGGAGATTTTGTCCCTAATTTCCCTTGGGAGAGATGGGATGTTTGCTTGGTGTTTGTGATAAGTTGTTGCAAAATCAGGTTTCGACTTTTGACCCCCACTTTGGGGAGTGAGGGATCCTTTGTTCAAAGTCTTGGAGAAATGACACAAAGATTGGAAAAACTCCACAAGATTTTGTCCTTGCTTTTCTTTTCTTTTTGTTTCAATATTTACAAGATATGACATTTTTTTTCTTTTTTATAAATTGAATTTTTTTTTTTGCATTTCAAAAGCTTTAAATTGAAGTTCATATATAAAATGAAACAATTATTACTTTAAAAGATTTAAGTTAAAATTTTATATTTAATACACTATTAATATATAGTATTTATTGATCATCAATTAATTATAGTAACAATCTCCTGATTCTTTGACATTGATGTAATAAAAAAAATAATGTCAACATTTTAGATTTAGATTAGTGATATACTAACATTCCATAATAAAATTTATTCAAAAAAAATTTAACATTTGACTTTATAATTGATTCATACTTTATGTCGAATTCTCGGCTTTTTAAATATAAAAAATATAGGAAAAAAGAGTCAAAATTTCAAATTTATCACATTTGGTGGAGGAGGTGAGGGGTTTACAAGATGGAAAACGCGGCCGTGTATTAAATGAAACGACAAGTAGGCCACGTTCTTTGGGTACAGTATCCAGAGTTTTGGAGGCGTACGAAGGAAAGGAACAGAAGTGGTTCCACAGGGCCGAATCCCGCAGTCTCCCATGAAATATACTATAGGGACGTTGGCCCATAAGCCGTCTTTTGTAGGTATCCCCATCCCTTAGCCACAACAGAAAGAAAAAGGGGGAGAAAAAGATGGCTTGTGTCCGAGGCTGTGGGGCAAAAAGCACAAGAGTGGGTGGAGCTCAATGGCTCATTGTCCCCATCTCCACCGCTCATTTTGTTCAACGTTTTCTTGCTCAAATGAAACAAAAGTTCATTAGTTGGGCTTTATTATGGCCAAGAATTGCTCACCGTGTTATCAAGAGGGCGTTTGAGGATAAAACGTTGACTAAAATATAAGTTAGGCTTAATGTTATCAAGGTGTTTACGATGTCCACCGTCGATAACCTAATGATCAATAAATAAAGTGTAATGGTTATTAGTGTATATAATCTTTGCGATTGTATTTTATCTAAAATAAGGTTAAAAATTTATATGATGCATTTAAATTTTTAAAAATATTGTCAAAAGATAAAAAGAGTATTATTAAAAAGACTTTTAACAACATTGTTGAAAAAAAAAACTCAGAAAAATCAAATTTGCTATTGTGTGACTTCTCCTCCTGTCGAGTTTCAACTCAACTAGGTTGCATATACTACAAATAAAACATTAATTTTTTAAAAAAATTAATCAAAATATTTTGATGAAATTAATTTTATTTCATATCGAGCCAGTTTTTTTATGGAAAATTTTGTAGAAAAATTGGTTATTTTTTACATAATTTTGAACTTACACTCTAAATGTTTTATCAAAAGCCTCATTTACATAAACACCACTCAGGGTCATGAAATTTGCACGTCGTGCCGCTTTATACCAGAGAAAAGAACAACAGAGCCACGAGAAGGCACATGTGTATATAGCGATACAAACCACCAAGTCGATGGCATGCACGTACGAATAAAACATCACATCAAAGGGTTTTCATTTCGTTGTTACCTAACTTTCTCAAAGACCCTAACTAACTGTAATTACCATCTACTTAGATGTGGTCGCACGTCATCATCGCCATGATCAACATGGAAAGAAGGTTCTTCTGTCTTCCTCCCTTTCCCACCTGCCAAACCCTGGCTGAAGTCATTTGTTGGTTGGGAGGTCGGTCGCATGAGATCTATGTCTTTAATTTTCATCTTTCTAAAGGAACACCGAGTGCGGTATATAGCGATGGATTTAAGAATTTAGATTAAAGCGTAATCATATAAAACTAAAAATCTAGTCAATGATTATCGTGGTATATAGTTTATTCTAACATCAATTATTGTAGGCATAATTAGGGTTTCCAAAAGCAAGCTGTTTCGGCCTTTGAGAGGTACAACTGTTTTTTTTTTGGTGGATTTTATCACGTGTGACAATGATTATTAATGATCGGTTGGTACCATCCAAATATATATGGTTGGGATTGTTATGCTTCAACAATATTATGTAACCCTAATTAATTAACAGATTCATTATCATAAATTAATGAAGAGTAATAAAACTGGTTTTCTCTATACACAACCTAATGATGAAAGAGAACTTCTTAGACCATGATTTACACGTTCTAACACTCTAATTAATCATAATCTCTCTCATATAGTCTACCAAAGTTACAATTAATAGTGGGTGACTTGAATTTTTATGTGAATTGTCCATTAATTATACCAACATTCAATGGAAGATGGAATATCACAATTTCATCCCGTTGATCTTATTCACATACTTATCAAGACTACAAATCACGACCAATAAATGAATCAAGCTCACATTAGTGTATTATGAGCTTACACTAAGTGTTAGCACGTGGTGATACTAAACGTACATCTTAAGATCAAGCATCACATGTCCAATAATTTTTTGAATCCAAATTACTAAAAATTAATGATTTTGAATCATTCCTTTCTCTCTCTTTTTTTTGTTCCTTGTAAGGACTTGATCTTTATGATACTTATCAATTACATTCATATATATATATATATATATATATATATATATATATATATATATATAGATGAATGAACAACTGAGGTATATCATCACCATGCATATTGCATGTTCCGGCAGCTGGGGAGGGGAGCATCTAGCTCCATACTGTTTTCGTATCTTAAAAAACCTAGTGAGGATGAACTATAAATTATCTGGGTGACAAAGCCCATCAAAGATGTAACAGGAGTCACTTTCTTGAAGCACAAAGCCTGACCCTAAGCCCACTAACATTCTCACAACTTTAGCGGGACTTTGCAACCAAGGTGACTTTTAGCTTATACATACCTTCAAAGTCCCAAATTGAAGGCCAAATGTGAACTCTCTTTAAGGCTGAATTCTCACAAGGGCTTTCTTACCAGCAGCCCAGAGGCCTTGTATAATTCATTATATATATATATAAAATAAAGGAAATACAAATAAGTTGTCTTTTATTTAAAATTGATTTAATAATTCATGCCATTTTGAGAGAGAATGACAATGGGGCATGAACAAAGAAAAGGCAGATTATAGTAGATAGCTAGCCTAAAATGACAACCCTGAATCACGCCACTTCTCTTCTGTAATCTCATCTAATTTCAATAGCATCTCCGGCGTGAGATGATTCTTCCAATCTCCAACCTCACTACGCCGGAAAAATACATTGGTGTCATGTGGGGACGATGGTTTCCCACCTTTATTCACTCCTAATTGCTTAGAGCATCGAAACTACACAATCTCAGTATATCATCCACCATACCTCTGCTTTCTTCTTCCAGGGAAAGTGGGCACGCTGTGAACTCAGCGATTCTCCTTAAATGGATTTCGGGATGCTCTTTCATTTCCTCATACTGCAAAAACGGTAACCTTTGAGGGTTTTCCAGGCTCTCTTTCCAATTGCCTAAAGCATGTTCCCAAAAGGGTCCGTAAACATTCACTCCTCTGCAGTCTGCAGAACTTGTCAAAGGTCTCTTCGAGTGGATTGGTGCCCATTTCCTTGGTTCTTACCTTGTTAACGAACTGCCAAAGGGACACAAAATTATCCTTGGGGTTCCTACGCAGATACACGAGCTTGCAAGCTGAGTTCTTCAGACTCTGGCAGTGACACAAACGGTAAATGAGTTGCAATTAGCCTCGGAGAAGTGCTGGTGGTGGTGGAGGTATCGTCGGCCTAGTAATTGATGCGTGGTTCAAGCTCCAAATCGAGGACAAGAGCATGAGGACTGTTCGTAACCTAAGGGTGATTTATAGGGTCAGGATATTTGGCAAACACAATCGCCTTTAACCAAGTCGTGCCAGACTTGGGAGTAGTGGCAAGGAAGTTGTCACTATCTTGAGCTTGAAAGTTCCTTTGGCAAGTGAGAATCGTGGGCAAAGTCTTGCTTGAGTGCCAGAAACCTTGAAATTGATAGAGAGGATGTCCAACCCAACCTTCTTCGGTGGGCAGTGACGATATTAACTGCTTGCATTCTTCAGTGAGTTCCTCATCTTGCAGGTACTTGGGCAGAGAAAGACCAGTTTGAGGTGTTTGCATGGCAGTGAGAGCTTGAGAATCAGAAGGTTATTGACTATAATGATTCTAGGCAAGAAGATTTTCAAGACTATAGTATAATTAAAAATATGGTTTGTAGAACAACTTTTCAATAAAATACTGGCATTCTCTAGAAGCTGTTTTCTTGTCTACATGTACACATAAAGGGGTAAACTCTTTAGCATATGTATTAAATAAAATAATGCATGTGTTATATTTTTATTAAATTTTTTCATCCTCGTTGTTACTAATAAAGGAGCTGGTGTACCTATGCTTTGTCTTTGATTCTTTAAGAGTTTTACTTTAAATAAAGGAGAAATTATACCTATATATGTTTTGTCTTTGATTCTTAAGAGTACTACTCTAAATGAAGGAGCAGGTGTATCTATGTTTTGTCTTTGATTCTTCCAGCGCTTTGGCAAATACTTTCTTTGTAGTTAATAAGTCTAGGCTTCAATTTTGGATCAAAACAAAGTGTGATGTATCTTTCAAATATGGTTTATTTGAAATCAACTTTAATAAGAAGACATGGGTGAAATTCTGAAATTCCGACCAAAGACCATTTACTATGCAAACTTAAAAAAATTTAGCTAATTCCATGTGTACGTACCCAAAATAAATAAATAAATAAATAAAACAGTTTGAGACCTAAAGGTTTCACGGTCTTCTTTGTCATTTGTCATTGGCCATCGCATAGGTTACATGAGGACTTGAAATAGACGATTTCAGTAGATTTTTACTAGGTTTTTCAAAGAACATATGGCCAATGATCCACTCATACTTGAGCACACAGAAAAACTTCAACGACAACTATTAGAATAATCAAACCACAGAGTTCTTTTGCACTGACATTTGAGCGAATAAACACATGTTTTTGTCATTAAAGAAATGTTGCACAAAGGATAATGGAGGTCAATTTTGATGAACTGACCCTAGACATTATTGAAAAGCCAGGTACTTCAGATTAAAAAAGAGACAATCAGGCGAGCTAGGTGGGAGACCTAAAAGATTAACCCAGAGTCATGCAACTTGTCTTGAGTAATTTGGTCTAGCTTTTCCATCATCTGAGGGGTCAAATGATTCTTAGCATCTCCAACCTCACCTCGCCTGAAAAATGCCTTGTACTCCTCGCCGGAGGCTAACTTTCCAGTTTTGTTCACCTCCATATTGCTCAAACTATCAAAGCTACATAGCTTCAGTATCTCATCCACCACGCCATTCGTCTCTTCTTGCGAGGAAAATGGGCATCCCAGGAACTGAGCCAGTCTCACCAACTGAACTTTCGGCTGCTCTTTTATTTCCTCATACTTCAAGAACAAGACCCTTTCAGGCTTTTTCAAGCTTTCTTTCCAATACTCCAAAACATGGTCCCAAAAGGGTCCGTACAGGCACACGCCTCTGCAGAACTTATCGAAGGTATCTTCTAGGGAATTTTCACCCATATCCTTGGTTCTCAGCTTGTTCGTGAAGTGCCAAAGTGATACGAAAGTATCCTTTGGATTCCTACACAAATACACAAGCTTGCAAGCCGAGTTCTTAACCGAGTCTGGCAATGACCCAAGGGGCAAGTGAGTTCCAAATAGCCTTGGAGAAGTAAATGTTGTAAAGTCAGCAACCCGGTTATCAATGTAGAGCTTAAGCTCCAAAAACGGCACAAGGACGTGAGGGTTCTCTGCCAGTAAAGGGTGTTCAACTTCAGGGTTAGGATATTGGACTCTATTCATCAAGGCAAAAACAATGGCCTTCAACCAGGTTGTTCCTGATTTGGGGGTGGTAACAAGAAGGATATCAGTATCCTGAGCTTGAAATTGGTTTTGGCAAGTCAGGACCGCTAGTAACTGACGGGTAGTGTGCCAAAAACCTTGATATTGATGGAGGTGATTTGCAACCCAACCTTTCTCAGTTGGTAGTGATGCTATAAGCTGCCTGTGTTCTTGGGTTAGAACTTCTTCTTGCAGGTATTTGGGAAGAGAAACAGAAGGTAGATCAGTGGGTAATGGACAAGATTCAAGGTTAAGTACAGAGGGCATGGTTATTGCTTCACTGGCTTGAGGGTAGCAATCCTTTTCAGTTGGTGATAAGGATGCTAGCTGCCTGAATTGTTGCTGGCGGCCCTCCTCTTCAACGTATTTTGGAAGAGAAACAGGAGGCAGATCAGTAGGCAGTGGACAAGTTTCAGTGATAGGCATGGTTTCTTGCCCAAATCAGCTAAGTTGGCGACTCGCTAGTGTTGGGCAGATACTTATAGAAAGGTTTTCTCCACTGTGAGCATCGGACAAAACTTTGAAACAGTGCTCTTTTAATAACAAAAGAAACCACGTGGGAATAATTAAAGTGGTGATTAAAGCGAGTGGGGGACTAGGCCACAAATTTTACTTTTTTAGGGGTAATGCATTATATATATACACAAAGGCAAGACTCAATGAGTCTCTACGTACATATCAGGTTGTGAATTCTATAACTTTATAGAAAAAATTGTGAGTGATAATTTTTTTATAAGTTTAATTCAAAAATATTATTTATTATAATTTTAATTATTTTTAGTTAATTTTTGACATGATTTGCTAATGATACCTTTTAAACAATTTCAAATAAATTAAAATAGTTTCGGTTTTCTCTATCTCGAGATCTAAACAAAAATTTTAAAATTAAATTTGGATTTTTTTTTCTTGTCAAATACTGTTTATTTCGTCATCCAACTCTTTTTTATTATTTCAAAAAGTAAAGATGACATCAAGATATATGTTTTAGGTTTTTAGATTTATTAGTTAGTATTCATAAAATCCCAAAGTTAAGCCATTGAAATTGATTGCACCTTTCTGTAAATTTGAACATTGTAAGACTTTGGTATCTTAAAACTAATTGCAAGTAAACAAATTAAATAGTTATTAGGTATAACATTATTCATTTTTTAATATTATGTTATTGAGTTTTAGGTATTGTGAAACTGATTTTTAGACATTGTGTGACTGATTTTTAGATATTACATGAATAAGTTGTAGGTAATGCGTGATTGATTTTTAAGTCATGCCTAAGAACTAATCACACAATGCATATCAATCAGTCACATAATGCTATATCAATCAGTCACGTAATATTTAAAAATTAGTCACATAATACCTAAAAACAAGTTATACAATGTTTAAAAACAATCAAAACTACTGAATTTTATTTAACAATATAAGTAACTTTAAATAACACACTATATTCCATTTAACAATATAATCAACTAATATGACTATTTAGCGAAAAATGTTCAAAATACTCAAAAGTTTTTCTTCATGTATCAAAAACTATTCTAAAATGCTTAAAATATTCAAAATGGTCAACCACTTCAAAATGTTCCAAATGCTTAAAGATTTTTCTTTTTGGTAAGGAATATTTTATAATTAAATAATCTGACGAGAAAAATTCAAATAATATGACTCAGTTTCAGGCACAGACCTAAACAGATGGGTCGATTTCATTAAAAGTAATTTTATCCAAAATTAATGTTAAAATTATAAAGAGCACTGTTTTTAAAAACACTTTATTAATTTATAAGTGGTATTTGGAAAAGAACCCTTCTATATACTATTTCTAAATCAAATATTGATATTAATTACTTGCTGCACCATATCTTGCTAATTGAGTCAAGATAACTAATTTTATAGGTACTCGATCAAGTCTTGTTTCTCACAGATTTTTTGGTTTTTGAATCCTTGGCCCCTATACTATTTTGTTGATGCCTACTGGCAGATACATCTTGCTCCGCTTGTGATTGCTTGATGACCCCTGGTTGCTTGCTGGTATTGGTACTCTTTTATTAGCCTGGCTCCAACATGCTCGGCCTTTCCTATCGTGTGATGTCGACTGGAGCCCTTCACCTTTGCTTTGTTTTGTGATTGCTTGATGCTTGCCACCATTTGTACTTTGTTTTGCTTGCACTAGGTTGTCTTATTTTTCAGCTGTTTGTACTCCTGCTTTCGATGCCAGCCCTCTGCTCCTCTACTAGGTGGTTTCCGAATGTCCACTTACTGGTTCCAGACCATTGCTTGGATTAGATCATCGATTCCCTGCCTTACTAATGTACCCTGTTAAGGTATCCTGTTAAGGATGACTGGTCTTTGAGCAGTGTTGCTCCTACTCCGCCCCTCTCATAGCTGAACTCTTTTGTACATTCTATGATATATCACCTTATTAATAAATAAATTTAAAAATTAAAAATACTTAAAAATAAATATTTATAATTTTAAAAATATTTCTTTTAAAATTTTTTTTGAGCTTTTATTTTACAATTTTATGAGACGTATTTTGTGAATAAATCATCAATATAAATATTAGGATTAATATTTGATGTAAGGACTGTGTATAGTTTCTATGCTTTGTCAAGCCATCAGATCTTGACACCTAATTATTGAGATAAAAAGGATAAGATCTACCTTCTATTTTCTTCAAAATAATAAATTCCAAAAGGACATCAAAATTTAATATAAACTTTTTTATTTTTTTCTAAATAATAAGTCGCTGTGACCTAAAACCTCATAAATGAAGTGACAGGATTTGATGACCTGATAATATATAAACGTTATGCACAAGTGCATCAAATATTTTCTCTAAATATTATAATTCTAACATTGCATCAAACATAAATCATTTTTAATATTTGTGTCTTAACTCGAGAGTCAAGAGTTATTAAATTGGAACAATTTTCAACTCGAGATTTTTGTATATCAAATAAAAAGGAAAAAAAGTTAAGAAATAAGAAGTTTTCACAAATTTTTCACATTTCTTTGATAAATCATAAATGGGACAACATAACTTTATGATAAATCATACCCATTTTTGAGTTAGCCATTTTAATATACGAGCTTGTTTTTATTATAAAAGTACATGCCTACATTAATCTATGCCAAATAAGCAATAATCTCTCATAAACTTTTAATTTTTTCCAATAATGATAAACGTACCTACATTAATCTATGTCACACTATAAATTGTTTACTATCACATAAATATGAGGAAGCTTAAAGAGTAAAAGGAAATCCAAATCCAACCATATCACCCTTAGGATGGTAATTACCAATCAAATTACCCCTTAATTGTTGCAAACAAACATCAATTGATAAAAGAGGATTGTTAAAGATAGTTGCATCATTTTTCCTCTTTTTCTTTGTAACTTTTATGTGTGATTAAAGGAAAAAAAATTCCAAACAATGGCTAAAGGCACTTTATTCTTACTTAACTTTATACAATATTAATGATTATTTTAAGTAAAAATAAAACTTGGGGTTTATATATATATATATATATATATATATATATATCTCTCATGGTCCTCAAAGTTGAGTAATATGCCCATAAAAATGTGCAAATAAATTAACTACATCTAAAGCACAACGATTAAATTTAACATAATTTAATTAGATACGTTATAAAAATATGATGCGATATATGATACCAAATACCCCCGAAGAGAATATAAGGAGAGAAAAAGGAGCCACTTTACAGCTTGGGTCTTTCTGCTTTGAAGATGCACCGAGGAGTTATTATTACGGCCTGCTCCAATAAAGATAAGCTTGGGTTTCGCTTTTGAACCATTTGCAGTTGTCACTGTTATACCCACACAGCATTTTTCCTTCCAGTTCTATGCATTCCCTTCTAATTTGATTGGAAACAGAGCACTATTGTAATTGTATGAACCAGAACAGTGGAATCTAACTCTTAGAATAAGACCTGACAAAGTGTTAAAGCTAGCATGTTCTGATATATGTATCACGACAACTAGTGTTCCACTAGCCAGCCAGCCAGCCAACATCATTCATCTGCAGCACCTCATCGATTGCTGTCAAAGATCAATATCTGTCCCTTCTTCTGTGAGAATGGGAAATGTTTGAAGGGTATTTCAGCATGGATGGAGGAGGGGCTTCTCTGGCTTGTACCTGCAGAAAAATCTGAGCTGGTTGCTGCGCTTGCTTGCATTTTAGTACTAACTCTAGACTAGCGTGAGCTGTTGCCTTTGACGAAAAGCGGCACCCACGATTTTATACTTTGTGAAAGATTCACGGTGTGGTGGCTCCCATGGCCTCTCATTGTTGGAGTTGGGGAAGTGCCTCGCTGCTTCCAAGATTTCATGTTGAAATCTATCAAGGGCCCTGAACAGTGCCTTGGTCATGATTGCAGCAGATGAAGCGGTCAGACAACTAGCCATGCCCGCATCTTTTGATGTTAAGCTAAGCCATATCATTATCATCAAGGGCTGTGGTAAAATGATCTCGAATATTGATTAGAATAACAAAAATAAACTCAAATTATCTTTATCTTGTGATTAACATCTAATCGGGTTTCATATTTATGAAAATATTCTCACCTCATATTCTGTGATTGACAATTAATACGAGAATTTTTAATAATGTTAAATAAAAATATATTATATATTCTTTGAATACTAAACCTTAGCAAAGGACCTTATTAGGAAACTTATTAGCAAAATCCTAAAGAAGCTTGGTCCTTGGAATTCAACGCTCTCATTGCCCTATAGAAGCTTTCGTTCATTTCACGACAAATAAGATTGGAAACAAAAGAAAAAAAAGGGGGGGGAGGGAAGAGAACAATTTTTAGAGAATTAATTAAACAAAGCAAAGATAGAAAAATATTGATAAGGGAAAGATGAAATGTAATCCATACATTGAAAAGTCTTAATTTAATATCAAATGTATCGAAATCCTAGTTGGTCCTTGTGTCGAGATTAAGCTCCATTATGGACTTATGGTGATGTGATATCGATGCTGCCGAACAGACTGTTTATGAATTCTTTCCCCAGGAAGCATTAGCAGAGCCTAGGCTGCAAGGTAATTCTAAGCAGCTTTAACAGAGTGCAGTGTATGGCAAAGCATCAGCCTTAAAGATCTTTGGACTGACAGCATCATTCTGCACAAACAATTCCTGAAGTGCTTCAAAGTCTTTGCATCTAGAGCAAGAAACCTCTCCTCCAGCCAAGAACTGTAGTGAAGAGAATTAATGAGATTAACAGCATGCCACATGTTGGGAAAAAGACAAAGAGAAGGAAGAAGAGGCTAAGTGAAGCCGAAGTTACTTTCATAATTCCACTTCAGACACCCCCAATAAGAAGGAACTTGGATCGCCGGTTCCTAGAAGCGGAATGTACTCTGATCCTCTCACACGGACACTAAAGCACGCTGCAGTAACAACTCAAATAAGGGATCCAGCAAAAGAACACAAATATTATCATGTGCATACAAGTTCTGGATGGATGAGTTTTCAACTCTTTTAAGATCCTTAGAACTTAAACACACACATAAAAACAGGAAACACATGTAATTCTTGGCATAAAATAGAGCATAACTGTATAAATTATTCATTAGTCTAATAAAGAAATCTATTATAATATAATAAATGATGATTTTGGGCAAGAAAACCAACATCAAATTACCATTCTCTATTTTCACTACACTTTGGAGCATTGTCTCCATCTTTGTCTTCATATCAGAACTATCATCCATAAATGGGACAACAAGAGTCAATTCCCTGTAAATATCACGTACAAACTGGCATATCCTCTCAGCAAATTCAACTTCACCATCAGATATTCGACCAATTGCTAATCGCATCAGCTCTCCTGTCAAATCTGCAAGCTGTAAAAGAAGAGTAAACAAACAGCCCCTTCCATCATACATGCACATCTATGTCTGTTTGGTTGGATGTGTCATACTTTTGTGAGTATGCATGTAAACTTCGGAATATCTAGTCCAGTAATTTAGAAGCTGGAATTAAGTAGGCACTACTTTAACAGAAGATATAATGATATATGACCATATTTGCCTCAATTGTTTTCATCAGCCTGTGCCTTCATAATGCAGATACGATAAGTAAAATAGCATAAAACTCAGGCAGCTACCCCTAACAGATAGTCAAGGAGATTAATTTGCAAAGGCTCGAGAGATGGATCACTAAGTGGTAATAAACTAGCATTTATCTCATCAAGATTCAAAAGAGTTCCGGTTTGGCAGAATTTGAAGAATGTTACAGCTTCAACATACTCTTGTACCTGCAAAGACACAAGCATAATAAGGCAACTCACTAGTTTCTCTTCAACATTAAAGTATAAGGAGAAAAAGATGCCACCCCGGGAGAGTATGCTCGCCGTAGTTTCCAAAAATCAGTCCCTTGCAACTCTTTCACCAGTCGGGATATATGCTGATCTCTCACTGCTGCTAAATCCTTTTCTGCCTTTTCCAAAACTTCCTCTCTGTTGTTTTTACTAATTCTGTCATGAAGCACATTGTAGTTCAGAAGTATAACCGATGCAAAGTACATATCGATATGAACCAAATAAAAACAGTTCATTTCTTGTGAAGAAACAAACTCATAATGATAAGGAAAATAGATATTAAATAACAGCAAGTGGAACAATGCATTTCAATTAACTAATTGCATTCTGAACCATACAAATACGCAGCTTGCAAGAGAAAATATTATTATAGCATTAAAATCTTAGACAAAAAATGGGGGTAGCCAAATAAATCTCAATATTACCTGTGCACCTGAAATATGACTTTTTTACTATTCATAGTCACATCACGACTGGCTTTTACCACCCTTTCCCGTTTTTCATTCTACAAACACGATTGAGGTTTGATTAGTCATTGCATAAAAGCATCTTCAGCAATGAAACAAATTCATGTAGAAAGCCACATGATGCAAGGGAACTTTACAGCTTATACTAAACGTTAGAAATATGAGCTTTTTGGAGAACGTATCCACATTGCACGTATCCAACTTCCCAGCAAACTCAACTCTAATTCACTTGCTCAAAATATCTCGACCCCGAAGCTTCACTGCCAGAACAAAGGGGCCTAGATACGAGTTTAAGTTCATAATCAAAGTAGTTATCCATTATTTCCTATAACAGCCATTTCCCCAACTTTGTCCCGTGGAAATGAGGGCTTTAAGCTTTAAAGTTGGTGTTTTAAGGTTTTCAAGGTCAGCTGCTTCTCTTGGTATAAATAATCTCTAAGTTGTAGTTCATGACCCTAAATTTTCGAAAAACTCTAAATTCCTATCTAAATATTTTCAGGGTATTCAAGAGACCCAAGTCAGGGAATGCGAAATGAAGATGAAAAGGGGTGAAAAGAGAAAGAGAAAAGAGAGGAAACTCACAAGGGCATTGAGGTAATCCGCGTAGGTGGAAAAGGCGTCCTTGATGGAGAAATGGGTGCTCACTGTCCTTGCTCGTTTCGTTGAGCCCTCCAACGGCAAAGAGGCATCAGCAGCTGCTCGATGTCGGAGGGCAAAGAAGGAATTAGCCACCAATGATAAACAAACAAACAGAAAAAGGGTTCAGGGTTTGAGTGATTACCAGGAGGGAGGCGGTGGGGTTTGAACTTGGGAGCCATCAGCCACGACACAGATATCCTGCGGAATAATGCTGCCGAGGAATTCAACATCTGTTCCCTTTGCCACCTATACCTCTGTCTGCGCACCCTTTTTCCCACAATTTTCATTTTCTATTTTATTAATTTTGCAAATTAAATTTATTTTTTATATATTTTAATAAATTAAAATTTTTAAAAACATCAAAAATATCTTATTTCAGTGCTTATATAATATAAATATAACATATTATAACACTCAATATAGAAAATATTATATGGTTAAGAAAATGAATAAAGCGTTAGTACTATGCAGTATTATGTTTATTCTTTTGACTATCTATGATTTTAAATAAATATGGATTGAGACATAATGTTTTAATTTTATTAATTATATAATCTTATTATTTTCAAGATTTTCATTTTCAATTTAAATTATAAAATTTTAAATACCAGAATATCCCCCCGAAAATATTTAGTTTTATTTTCGTTGAAATAAAGGAAACGGTGCCGTGCGGGTAAAAGTAGAATGCTAAAACAGGATGTCGTTTCGAAACTCACTTGCCTCGAATACTGGCTCGGTTCGGGGCGCGCGGGCACTAGCCTCCGTCTCGTCAAAAACCGTTGGCTTCCACAACCGGTGGGCGAAGCTGCAGCTGCTTCTGGTTCTGAACCTGACCTCTTTAAATTCCACAAATCCGACGCTAAACAAAATTACTAAGGAATAAGAAAAATGGTGACGGTGATAGTAGCCACAACCACCGATCCCGCCTCGATCAACCCAGCCACCGCCCTCTTGGCCATGCCCGGTTGGCTCCCCGGTCCCTCTTTGTTCCAGGTAGCTGTTAGTATAATCACATTAATTGATAACACTATCTTGATCACGTGATCAATGAAAAATTTATTCTCAATCTTTACCAGACACGACGGTGACTTTGTTCGTTTATATTTGTCAGGACATCATAAGCTTTACTAATCGAAACGTTCGATTACTTCAACACAACAAAAGCATAGTCGAAGAGGATGATTTGGATCGCCGTTGGGAAGAAGCCACCGGGGAGGCCGTCGACGAGGTTATTTTCTTCAGCAAACACACCGCCGTATCCAACCGCCCTGCTCTCACTGTTCACCCGATCGGTATTTTTTGTTTGTTTGTTTAATGTTACTTTATTTTTTTTATTCTTCAGATCAAAAGCTTACTACTTTTTTGTGTGGGTGAAATGTAGGGGTGCCTCATTTGCGTGAAGGAGATGTTCCGCCACAGGGTGGGAGGCCCGGTTGGGCGGCGCCGCCTGACCCAAGGATAGGGCCATGGCTTAGGCTTTTGAAGATAATTGCTCAGTCTCATAATTTGGTTCCTGAATTTGAGGTCAATTTAATTTATTGATTATTGCTTACTATGTTGTTAAGTTACCTATTTTTGCTTCTTATTATTGTTTAATTTGGTTATAGATAACTTTGGAGGGTACCCATCATGGACCTATAACAACCAAACCAACTATGTTCCTTGAGATTGGTAATGCGGTATTTTCTTTTTTGGTCACTAGTTTAGAGCTTCATTTATTTTATTTTTTTTTGAAATAAAAGGAGAAACATTAGAGCTTCATTTACTTCAATATGACCATAGCTGTCCTAAAATTTGCATCCAAATTATATCTTGAAGAAAATTATGCTGAAATTTGAAGAGACAAACATAGAAATGAATGAATAAATGGAAAAGCGGCTATCTTTGTTGACATGGGATGGGATGAATGCTGGATTTCGTTTTATGCAGTTAGGATAATGTTCTTATGCGATTAGCAATTCGGATTTTATTTTTTTAAAGTGCTATACATGGTGAATCTTTGCCAGTTAGGATGGGATTGTTGTTTTATGATGAAATGTAGTTAGTATAGGTGTACATACATGCATTCAGAATGACTGAGAGATAAAATTGATATCTAGACATGGATTTTGTTTGACATTTTCTTTAAGTGCTACTTCATTGAGAAGAACTTTGTCCACAATTGATTTTGAGAAACATGCATTTCATTTTTTAGCTCTGTCACTCATCGAGTGTGCTACCCTTCATCATGTTACTTTTTTCTTTGCAATAGATTGCTAACCAAAAGGAAGAAGAAAGAAAATCCAGTTTATGTTTCAATGTTTAGTTGATTTCAACCGGAAGAGTCATTTAAGCTGTTTTGTATTGTGGCTCATAATTTCTTGTCTGCTTCATGCTGATAACCTCCCTGTACTGCAAAAAATAAAGCTCCTGTCAGATGAATTTCTACAATGGGTGTTTACAATGTACTTGCTTTCCTTTTTCTCTGTGTTTAATATGTTTTCTTTTTGGTTGATGTAGGCAGTACAGATGAATACTGGAAGAGGCAAGATGCTGCTCAAGTCATTGCTCTAGTTGAGTAGATATTTAGCCTTTCCTATACCAAGACTTAGTCATTAGCATGCCCCAATTATTATCATGCCTTTGTTTTTTTCTTTTTCTGGAATTTTATATGACATTTTGGTGAATTTATTCATGTTCGAAATTAGTTTTAACCCTCCCAATTTACTTAGATAAGACAATAAACTTTGATGGTTGATCATGAATAACTTTTTTTATACTTTCAATATAACACATTGAATTTTGGTAGTAAGTAAAATAGATAGTTAATTAGAAGTGATAGGCTTTGTTCCCTGACATTTTTTTGTTTGTGCTTTGAAGTTAGTTTGGAAAGGACTTGGGCTTGGAGGTGGTGATGAAGTCGGAAAATGGGGCAGGTACTGGCCAAATAACTGAAATATGTAGGCTTTTCTTAACCAATAATAATGCTGGCTTGATGCTCGACTACTATTTGTTTTGCTTAAACTCAGTTATGCCTGAAGACATCCTGTCCTGATAATATTATTGGTAGACAAGCAGTTATTTTTGCCTTATTTTCTGACATCCCCTTTTTGGTTTAATTTTTGGTAACAAAGAGTTTATTGTTCATGACAATATGCCTTTGCATTATTAACATAACCCACTGTTTATAAATTTATGTTATTCAAGGGAGAATGACAATAACAAAGTGCTTTTTGGAATTGGTGGTGGACATTATGCTCCTCGACACATGGATATAGTCATGTAAGTTACTGTTATGGATAACTTTTCTTTGTTTATATGCTACTCGTTCTTGAAATTTCTTCTTGTTACCACATTTTTCCTGTTATGCTAAACTTATCAAATGCCTCTTTAAGTTTTTTGTTCTCTTGGTTTCCCGGAAAATGAAAGGGCCGGCTATTGCAAGAGGCTTTGTTCACTATTAATAACCTTTTCTTTGTATGTAAACTACTAACTGCAGAAACAGTAGTGTTTGGGTGGGCCACCTGCTTTCTGGATATTCCTTGCCAATGGAAGATCCAAGTCACTCAAAAGTAAATGGAAATACGGAAGTTATTGGTGGAACCTGGAGAGAATCAATTAAAGTTGCATTTGCGGCTACAAAATCAGCTTTCCCTGGTGGGGAAGTTATGGCACATCTTGATCACAAGTATGTTAACTGATAAATATTTTGCATGACCTCATGGTTCTTATGTTTTTGTTTATATGTTGTGTTATTAATGTAGAAACATGTTCAAGTATTTGGTTACTGTTAGAAGCAATTAAGGACTGAGGGTCTCCAGGAGTTATGCAGCTATATAGGTTTTAGCTAGAGAGAGAGTCTACTTAACATCTAAGAGGCGAGCTGGATTATTTTGTGCGAGAGATACTGACTTGGTGTTAGTGAGAATTGAAGTTTGGGCTGGGGACATTAGCAGATCAGAAGATAAAAAAGGAATATAAAGTAATGAAAAAGAGTCTTTTGGTCGCTTTCCCCATCTGCCTTTCCCTGTGTTCCATTTCTTCTTTTCCTGAGAAAGGACCTTAGATCCTGCTCACCAAGCCACTTTTGAGTTCCTTTTGGTGGTTGCTCATAGCGATTGAGATGAACACATGTTTTTAATCAAATAAAATAAACACTTTCTGCTCACACTTATGGGAACTATTGCAAGAAAAAGAGAAAGAGGCTGAGGGTGGAGTTGGAAGGAGAGAAGGACTAAAAGCAATTATGCCTTAGTTTCTACAGATCATATCAAAGTTATGAATAATATCTTAAAGTTACAATTTCAGCCTCTGGATAACTAAGTGATGCCATTTGGGATTGGTTCCAGTGGATTGTGGAAGGGTTTTTGGTAGATATTTTAGATGCAAGTCATAGAGCACTTCTCTAGTAGAGATACTAAATAAACCTTCTTGGTTCTAAATTGTTTCTGAAACCCAGTGCTCCATTTCAGAATGGATTGTGAAAGTATAAAAAATACGAAACAGGGTCTACTCTTTTATTTGGTTATTTAATTTAACAAACTAAATGTATTATAACGTTGACTCCTGGATTTTCTGTGGTCACTTGGAATAGTGTTCAGTGGCTGTTTGGGATAGTGGGCTAAATGATTGTTGAATCCATTCCCTTGTCTTCGCTGCACATTTGTTTGTATTGACAGCTGGTGCAAGTTAATGAGGGATTAAAGAAAATAAGGGGTCGAAAATCAGGAGTAGAGACTAAATGTTTTTCAGTTATTATCTACTACTTTTATTCTTTTGGTCATGAATTATTTCTGCTATTGAAACTCTGCTGCTGGAGAACATCTTAGATACTGTAGCACAACACCCCTTGATGCTTATTCCTGATTTCAGGAGTTTCAAGAGCTGGCAGAAAAATGCAATTACTGCATTTTTAAGTGAGCAGAACATTAAAATTGGCAAGCCAAACGACTTCATTTGATTGCTATTGGTTTCTGGATGGACTACTTTTCCCTAGCAATAAATGTGCTAGGGATTTTTGTCGATGCAGAAGAATTGATTACTATAGAATATATACTATAGTTATTCAGCAGCATCCAAACAATTTTGGTAGGAAGCAAGGGATCCACCACAGTAAAGGATGAATGACAAAAGAGCAGCCTGTGCGAGGATGATCAAAAAGTCTCTGCTGATATATAAATGCTTCATGCTTTGTATTTGTTTTTAATGACTTGTTTTACTTTGTCCGTCATGGTTACAGCTAGTTGAACAATATCATATAAGTAATTAAGAAGTTTTGTATTTATACCTTGCTGCATTTTTGCAGTTAAATGCAATAACAAATCTTTTATCATGAATTCCTATGGCATTATTTGTTAGCATTAAGCTTATGTTGATTTTTAATATGGGGTGCTTTCTAGATTGCATGTTTTCGTTGATGCCAACTATCTCTAGGAAATGTCAAGAGCAGAATATGTAGACCATATTGGACTGAGATTTTGTATTAGAACTTGATGTCCACTGTATCATCAGGCACTCGTGATTTTTTCTCCCACCCAATCTAGCGACGTCGTTGCCGCTATTAGTTGGCTCAGCTTGCCTCTCTTTCGGAAGTGCTTGGTGTGGGTCGGATCTGTTTTGCATTTTGTCATAAAATCATTATTCTCTCTCTAAAAGACTAACTCAATAGAATGTGTAGTGTTCATATTTATAATTCTCTCATTTGCTTCAATATCCATGCCTCAGTATGTAAAAAATAAAATACACGCACTTATTGTTGTGTCAAATATTTAGAAGCATGATATACAAACTAAAATATGTGATTCATTGTTGTATCAAAGTCTCATAATGAACCCATATGACGTGAAGAGAGCCACGGTTTTCCTGCAAAATTTAGTACCATCTCAACTTGGCATCATCCATTGGACTCCATCCTTTTGGAGAAGTCTTCCAAAGCCTAAAGATAAGTCAGTCCAAATCTCCTAACAACTGTTAAAAACCTAACTAGATTCTGGCCCTTCATCCCAATCGGCAGCCTTAGGGATTTGCAAGCGAGAGAAAATCAGCATTTTCCTATTCATGACCATAGCTTTTCCATGTTCTCAGTGCCTACTATTGCTTTCAATTCATCTCTTTTCATTCATGCTGTCAGGTGGTTACTTAGGCTTATAAAATTTGACTTGATTAGATATTTCCCAATTCTCAATATATTATTTTAGATATGTATCATCATGAAATAAAAATCCTTATTACTAGTATTTGTTTATTGTTATTATATCTATTTTTTGACTAACAAGGCAGTGGCTTGAAGCAGGCATGGACTATGATGGCCAACATGAAACTTGCCCAATTTGCCAACATTCCTTGGGCTGCCAGGAACCCAATACTCTTCCCATCATTGACTTCATTACAACCGTTGGATCAAGCAACGAGGTATCGACATGAACATCCAAACCAAATGAACATAGGACCTTGAAAGCATACATGGAGTTGTCTGTAGTCAGGTGACAACAGCATCTGGCTTTATCTTCCTCGGTAAAATCCAAAAAAAAAAAAAACCAACAAGAGAAGAGAATTTTGAAAGGGGAAGGGGTTAAGCAAAATTCATATCTATGAGTTGGTAGACTTTGACAGACAAAAAACCACAGGAATTGGCCGACCAAGTCCCCTTCAGAAATGGGGTTTCTGTCCATTTGTCAAATTTATGTTGTTGAAATTGAATTGAGACCCAACAAATAAGATAAACAGAACTCAGCAGCTTTTGTTCCCCCCACCCCTGGAAGGCCTCACTTGTCCAATTCATGCCTGGTTTTGTCGTTTTGGATAAGACCTTGCTTGGCTTCTTGCTTGAAGGGGTATTATTGTTTTCATTTGAGTGATTCTGGGTTTTGGGGGAGCTTTATTTCATTTTAATGTCATTATGGTGAACAAAAGGGAATTAATGAATTAAATCTCTTACCATATTGGTAGATACGTATCAATTGCTTTCATATTATTTACATCCATTTCAAGCCTCATTAATGTTGCAAATTTATTCCCCTTTTTTGCACATTTTGAAGCATCCCCCATGAAAGAACCGAAAATGTTAACAAAAACAAAAAAAGAAGTAATTTTATGAAAAATTGTCTATCAAGGAAAAAGAGATTTGAATTTGACTTTTTAAATACAAAATACATTCATTTATTAAATATTTAAATATTTTTTGTATACAATGATAAATATGGTATTCAATTGAGTGAAACTTAAGTCATCTCGAAAGGGACACTAGAGTTTAAGAATCTAAAATTCAATTTCGAATATAAAACAAAATTTATGAAATGAAAAAATAAAATTATCTCTAATTACGTAACTCAAAATTATATATATATATATATATATAAAAAAACAAAATCAGGTCATGAATTAAAAGGTCGATATTGTTCTTGTTAATAAATTAATACAATAAGAAAAATAATTGTGTAGGTCATAGTTAGATAGTCAAGTGAAGGCTAGGTCCATGGAGTCATGGAATTTGCTCAAAACTTTCATAACCATAAAACGAAGAGGAAAAAACATATGAAAGCCATGACAACAAAACCGAAAGAGATTTTTTGTATTAAAAAATTGCTTAGTTAAGTACAAAAATCCTTAATTTCTGCAAATGGATATTAAGTGTGAACAAGGAACCTGGTAAATCTTTTCTTCTTTCTTACGAAAAATACCATAACTGTCTCATACTTGTCAAGACTGTATCGATTCAAAGCACTTGAATTAAGCTCGAATAAAAATTAGATATTTTATAATTTTATCGTAATTAATAAATTTAAACATGTGGCTTGGATTGAATTTGACTAAATGGGGTGGTATTAAAAACATATTTGCATGGTAGAAAACGATGGATGGACATATAGAATAAACAGAAAACACTTGGGGACCTTGAACTTGCCCCCAATATGTATGGTAAAATATTGTATAATAAGAATTGGTGCATGTGAAGCTGAAATTAATTAGGGTTTGCTTAGGATCCCCATGAAAGAGACCTTCCTTTTTGTCTTTGCTAGGGACTCAAACATGGAGATCAAGTGTATAATAATGATTGGAATATTTTACTGTACCACCCAAGGTGGAGATCAAAGGAGGAACATGGCTTTACTGCATGCTTGATCCTCTATATGTTTAATTTTAGAGTTTCTTTTTTTATAATATTGGGATAAGGAAGAACATCTGTCTTAAAAATACAAGAAGATAAGATAAACTAATTTAATTTAAATAATGAATTAAAGGGTTTAAGCAAAAAAATTAAGATTAAGGTTTCGTAATCTATTTAGAAGCTTTTGATTTAAATTGTTCGAAATAGATTATAAAACCCAAAATCTTTATATATAAAAAAACGAGTTGGTACGAGAATATAAATTGATTATAGTAATGAAAAAAAGAAAAGGGAATGTAGGATTCCATCTACATCTACCATTTTCTCTTGATTTTTTTTTGGTGGCTAGGGAAATGTTGGGTTTGTTGACATTATTTGATTGCCCAAGATTGTATTTCTTTTTTGGGATAAAGAATGAAGTAGTTATGAGAGCAAGTTACCTACACAACTAGCTCTCCAAAGGAAAGTTTACTTAAACTCAAACCTCATACTTACCTACCCTAACCTACTTCCATAATCCAAAGCTAAACATTATAATAGGACAACTCTGAAATTTTTCATAATTGTTATTCACGAGATCAAAAAATTAAAAAAAAAAACATACCATGATGTGGACAATAATATGATCATATCATATTTTTACCATTCACATTAATATTACATCAGTGCAACATAAGTATAAATTAATAAATAATATTTTAATTAATTATTAGTAATAAAAATTTATTTAATTCGAAATAAAAATGTAGTTTTGATTGAGTGCAATTATGTTACAAATATATGATTTACTTCTTTGATTTAATTATTATATATAAATTGGTGTAAGAAAAAGTATTTAATTAATTCCAAAATATGTAAGATTTTTGTTTATCTACCATCTTTATTAGGAAATTCTAACAAATAAAAATCAAATGTGCAATTTTAGTGGACCAGTGAGTTAGTGACACGTAACAGATACAAAATAGTACGGGAATCGAAACTGTACCTAATTGTACCTCGTCATCACCAAAATCCGTTGCGACTCCATATTTTGCCTTTTAACAGTCTTACGTCATATTCATGGGATCAGCGCCCCCTTTCCGGTTCAAATGTCCACGTCCCGACAAAAAAATAAAGGAGGAGGGTTCTACCTTCCTCTCGGCTCACGTTACCATTCCCCGACCTGGATACACGTGTACTCCAACCAACCTATGAGATCATCTCAATCGTGTGGTGCCGATCCCAAAAAAAAAAAGTCTTAATGATGAGCGTCTATCCAGTGCACCACACTTCTTTTCACCACCTTACACCCATCCCTCCTATCCGATAAAATATTATTACGTATGCCATTTTTTTTCCAATGATGAAGTATAAGATAAAAGTTATAATTTAATATTTGACATATTATTAATTAAAACGCGTATTGTTATCAACATAAAAACTTTACGTTTAATCAAAAAAGTTTTATTAAAAAATAAAACAAGAACACTCTCTAAAACTAGGATACAAAATAAAATTTTTTCCAACGGAGTTGAATGTATACTATTAAAATATATAAAATATATTATTAAAGTTTTAAATTTACTATATTTTATATGATGGATTAGTTATAGGCAAAAAATAATAATAATCGTAAATCAAGCTTTTAATGGTGATGGTAAAAATTAATGATGCAACTTAGATTAATTTCTTTATGCAATCAACGGCTGATCCCGCGGTTCCAGAATGAAGCCGGTCGTTGAGGATCATTTATAAAGTGAGAGAGAGAGTTTGACTCGGGAAAAGTGGGGAGGGTGAAGCTGGACAAGGTGGGGACCCACACGGAAAAGATACTAAAACAAAGTTAGTAAATAAAAAAAAAGACAGCTCAAGATCTCCTCTAACAAACTAACACGTGTACTGGAAATCATCGTCTCCTCTTCATCATCTTCACTGGATTCGCAGCCACAGCTTCGACTTCCCCTTTATCGTTTCTCTGCCGTTCTTTTACTACAAAAAGAAAAATGAAATAATAACAAATCTCCGGTGAATAACCATACGAACACTGAACTGTTTCCAGTTTTGACTCAAGAAGAGCGAGCTCAGGTTCTCCGACATCTCTGCCAGCTTCAAACAGAAAAAAGAACAAGAGAGGCAAAGTCAAAAGAAAAGAGAGTTTGTTTTGGCTGTTGTTGTTGCTTCGGCTGCTGATGCTGTTGGTTGGAAGGAAATTTTGGAGTTTTCTTTTTATTTTTATTTTCTGGGAAAGTGAACAGGCAAAGCGGCGTTATCGGTGTGGTTAATACAGTCCGAAAAATGGGGTGGGGATAATTAATGCTAAAGCTGAGCCAAATAAATAAGGGGTTGTGGTGGGGGTATCTCAAAAACCCTCTAAAAAAGAAAAAGAAAAAGGAAAAAGGCAAAGGAAAGAGAAAGAGAACGAGAAAGAGCCGTTTGTTTGCTTTGCTACAGCAATTAATGACAGATAGGTGTGTAGTGTTGACCCTTTTTGTTACGTATTTTCGATAATTACAACTCATTTCATTTATTTAATAATTAAGATTTTCTGCTTCTCTCTCTCTCTCCCTCTCTGCACATTGATCTCCATTTATTAACTCTGTTTTTCCGCTCCTTACTCTTTCTCCTGGCTCCTTTCTCTGTTGTTAAGTCTCTTAAAAGCACCCAGAGCTTCCTTCTCTCTTTCATTCAAAGTTGGGTTTTGAGCTTTGCTTCTTTTAAAGCTTCTTAATTTTGATAAGAATTTCTATTCAGGTAAAAAAGAATGTTAATTTATTGTTTGCTCTGCTTCCTTTCCCTTCGAAAGGCTCTTCCTTTCTCTCAGATTCCCCTTTGTTTCATTTGTAACCTTTGTTTCATTTGGCCTTTTGCAGTGAAGATTGTTGACAGTTCATGTATTGAATCACAGAAAGAAAGAAAGAAAGAAAGAAAAAAGGTACTACAATAATTTATTTTAATATATATTTTTTGTATGATTGTTTCTCCTTTTTGGGTTTTTGTATTTGTTGGGATCTGCTTCAGATCTTTGATATTCTCTCCTTTTGGTTTTTACTACTTTTTTTTTTCATGAGTTTGAGCTAAACCAATCTGGGATATTTTTGGTTTTAATAATTATAATAGTGGGTTAGATCTGGTTAGAGCTAGAAAACAGAACAGATGGTGGCATTGTTGAACAAAACGGAAAGGTTCATTTAAGGGTTTTAAAATCAGTTTTAAACTTTTTAGTTATAATTTAGTGGTTGAAAGTTTATGTAAGCTTTTCCAAAAGGTAAAAACTTTTTTCTCTCGTCTTTTTGTATATTGAGGACTGACTAAACAAAAAAAGATTCCGCATGGTGAACCGAAAGGTTTTTGATCATGGAGCAATCTGTTTGTACTTTTACACTGTTTTTGTTGTATATAATTGGATAATTATTTGTGCTTTTTCTCTCTTTTTCTTTCTTTTAGTTTGTAAAGATGACTGTGGTTTGGAATTTTAGGGCTCTGTTTTTGGTGCATATAATTGGATAATTGCTGGTTTTCCAAGCTAATAAATGAGCTTGGGTTACATGGTTCTGCTGATCTGGTTTATATTACTTTTGGGACTGGTATTATTTGAGCTTCGCTTTTGAATTTTATTCGTTTTTCTGGCTTTCTGTTTTTGTCTTTGAAGATCATTAGTTTTTAGGTTAAGGCTGTTCGGTTCATATCAACCGTCGTCTACTCCTCTTTCAATCTCATGTTTTTCTATGCTTGCCAAAAAGTTTGAAAGCAATCATGGAGGTGGATAATGATTCCTTCTTGAGTAATTTAGCTGCACAATGTTTCTGACAGGGTGGATCCAAACTGATTATGTGGGTGCTTTGCTTTAGAGAAATTTTCATATTCCATCCTTTTTGAGCAACTTTATATTTAATATGTCTCTTGGTAGCTGTTCCTATTTTCTCTTTTTAGGAGACTCCAATAATTTCAAGTTTGTTGCTGACCTAACTTGTCCTGCATTTCATGGGCAGGGTAGCTCTCAAATGCCATATGGTGTATGGTTGAAGATATCACTCTTAGTAATCAAGAAGCCAACCAATGTAAAACATGAAACTTGGTAATAACACCGTTTCCAATTTTCCTTCTCTTCATCTCTGTCTCTCCTACAGACATCTCTATTTAAGGTCTTCTTTGCAATCTTATGCTAGAATTAACAGCCATTTGTTGTAACTTTGCTTTCCAATTTCTTCGTCTACTGGAATTTAGTTTTGCGTTTGTGTTGGGGCTTTATTTTATGTTTAACTTATGGGTAATCATTGCACTGTTTTATAAATAATTTGACAGCATGAAGGTGCTTAACATGGCTACTAAATGGTTTCAAACATCTTGGTTTACATTTTCATCTTTCAGATGTTATTGTCTCGTGCATGTTATTCTGCCAGCCAGATTTATATGTGAAGATTATGGTGTTTATTGAATACTTTTATGTACTTGCAGATAATGAACAAGTGCTTTGTCATTCAACTATAGGCCACAAGAGTGACTCAAAGCCTTGTTCCTTCATAGCTGACACCAAACCTTTTGAGAACAAAGACAAGCCTCTGGATTCCACTGGATTGAATGCGGAAGGAGTTGTGAAGGAAAATCAGAATGGAGTTGTGCATGATATAAAGGGAAATGATGGGCATTCAGATCCCTCACTATATCTAGATAATACAAGAGATGGATGGCCAGCATCAAAACTTGATTGTTCTATTAGTGTAAATGACTTTGCCAATGGTAATGAAAAGGAGGTCAGACATTTTATGACATCAAATTCTCACTCTTTGAAGAATATGGATTCATTTCAGAACTCAGTTTTTTATTTAGACAAAAGTGTTATGGAATGTGAACTGCCTGAATTGGTAGTTTGTTATAAAGAGAGTACATATCATGTTGTCAAGGACATCTGTATTGATGAGGGAGTTCCAACACAGGACAAGTTCTTGTTTGAGACTGGCATGGATGAGAAGATTGACTGTAACTTTCTGCCTTCTGAAAAGGATCAAGATAGTAAACTGATGAAAGAAAAATTGGAGACAGATATGTGCATGCAAGATGTTTCCATGTCTCCAGAAGAAAATCAATCTGGCAAGGATATCGACAGTGAATGTGGTTCTAATAAAAAACTTGACACTGATACATGTATGCAAGATGTTTCTTTATCTCTAGAAAAAAATGAGTCTAACAAGGGAATTCTGAATCAATGTGATTCTAAGGATTTGATGCTGACTAGGGAAGTGAAAGATGATGCAATGAAAATGGTCACAGATGATGTCTCTAAAGAGTTGTTTACCCTCGGAGAGTTACTTTCAATGCCAGAATTGAGCAAAGTGAACCCTGAAGCCATGTCTTCCGATTGCAAAAGTGATGGAATTGAACAACAGTCTTTTCAGGTAAAACTTATCTTTGTCAAAGTTACTAAATTTCAATGTAGCATACCAAAATTTCTTGTTATAATAGTATGGACTCATCTATGTATGCAATGAAATTTGCATTAGTACGCTTTATCACCTTCTATATTTTTGCATTCATGTTTGAGTTCAGCATTAAAGGCACCGTGTTTTTATGCGAAAAGTAAAAACAAGAAGAAAAATCATAATAATTTTGTTTTCCATCAGTTGGGCAATAATTAAGTTAGAAATCCATGAACATCTGACAAGTATCCAGATTAGTGATGATAGTTTTCTATTAGGGGTTCAGGAGAGAGAGGGATTTACATCTTAGGAAGTAACATGATGTGTTTTGGCTTGAATGCAGAGCTCAAGCGAAAAGGAAGTCATGGTGCTGCCCCCCTTAGTTTCTGCGGTTGAAGAATCAAAAAATAGCAATGAGGAGGCAATTGTATCTGTTCCTGCATTGGTCTCTACAACTGAAGAATTAGACAGTGGGAAAGGGGAAGCTAGCCTGATCAGTCCTGCTCAGGTCTCTACTTCTGAGGAATCAACCGGCAGCAGCCTTGTCAATGAGGTGTCTTGTGATAACAAACTGGAGACTGGAAGCATAACATTTAACTTCGATTCTTCTGCACCAACAAGCAGCAAAGATGAGTGTCACCACAATCTTGACAGTGAACCTCTTGGGACCGGAAGTACACCCAAGCTTGAAGTTGCAGCTGATCAGTCTATTTCAAACAATCTTCAACAAGGAATTGGAGAGTCTAGTTTCTCTGCTGCAGGGCTGGTAACAGGTCTGATAAGTTACTCTGGGCCAGTAGCATATTCTGGCAGTCTCTCTCTTAGATCAGATAGCAGCACAACGAGCACTCGTTCCTTTGCCTTCCCAATGTAATTTACTGGCAAACTATTCGTCTTTTGCTCCTAACTTTTCCTTTTATATTATCCAATTCATAACCAGTGATCAGCTGTTTTGATTTTGGTTTTTCCTCTATGCAGATTGCAGTCTGAATGGAATAGCAGTCCAGTAAGAATGGCAAAAGCTGACCGGAGACATTACCGGAAGCATAAGGGTTGGAGGCATGGCCTCCTTTGCTGTAGATTCTGAAATGTTCTATTCTATCCATAGGTCATACATCACCAAATTAATTATTTTTGCTTAGCAAGTTATATACATCATCTCCCTTTCCCTCGCTTGGCCTGTAATGTGCAGTAGGTTTAGAGTGTCATGCTTAGAGTTTTGATCTCGTGCATGCAAATTTGAGCTGTAAGCAATATCTTATAATTTTCATATCATTGTAGTATTTCCTTTTTTGTTTTCACCTTGTTCATAATATCAGCTTATATCAGATAAAGAGAGTTCATTATTCATAACTGCTTTCTTACTATTGCCTCAACTTTCCCGTTCAAAATATCAGCTCATTTGCTAAATTCACTCAGTTACAAGATCGAATAGCAATGTTCATGTTATAGAATTAAATCTTAAACAATGCAGGATAATATTTCCACTGCCATGTTATTTTGCATTTCATGCTCCTGCTTTTTCCCAAAGTAAGGGCTGTAAGAACACTAGTGCAGATGATGTTAAAAGTCAAGCTGGAAATGCTGGAATTGACTTGAAGTGAGCAGGCTCTGCTCTAACATCTGAGAGGTTGGCCCCTTGATGACACCCAGGCCTACTTGTGGGTTTATTCGAATTTGGAATCAACCGTGACAAAGCTGAGCACTGATGGCAATCTTTTCATCTTCTTCTTTTTGGTCTTAGCAATGCTTACAAGTTTGTATAAAACCATAAATGACCTGAAACGACCATCCAATATGCAATGTGACGCATGACTTGAACATTTTTATTTCGATACTGAGTTTTTTTTTATTTCTTGTGCAACCTGGCCAAATGCCTGACAGGGTTTTCAATGTCATCGCAAGTTGATGGCAGGGATGACAGTTTTCTACCATAAAACAGTGTCATTTATGTACCATAATCCCTAGAAAGATGCATACGCAATTAGATGAAATGGGGGATGCATTTAAATTGTTATGTTTCACATCAGTTCACATCAAGGTATTGTATGCTTTAGTCGTTTAGACTTATTATTTTTTTTCCACAAAAAATGTTGCGGAAGTTATAACAATCTGCCATGTTAGCATATCTACCGGGGATTAGGTAACTGATTTGTCAAAGGCTTGCTATTGGATCAATGAGATGGCTATGAATCAAGCTAGCTAGGGTCTACTCCTAGGCTAATCTAAGCCTAGGGAAATCCCTTTCTTGTCCTTTGATTTCTAGTTCAGAGGTAATTTTCTTGGATAGTCAAGTAGGTGTCTTTCCATTGTACCAAACCTCTTGCCTGCTTTTATTGCCTAGCATTTGCCCATTGGGCATGGTTGGGCCAAACCTATTTGCCTAGCTAACTAACCTTACTAATTATATTCGGTTTATGATTATGACATAGTTTTTACACCCAAGGATTAGCTTTATTTCTGATTATCTTTGATCATACCCAAATCTAAAATAAAACAAAAAAGAAAAAAAGAAAAGGACTATGACTAGGTTTTTCTATGAACAGTGAACATGGCATTGCATATTCTACTCAAGGTTACATTTTCTTGCAGACATCCTGATTTGTTTATCATCAATAATTTATCATATGATATCTGAATTCGATTTTACGATAAAGGTCCATTTTTTATATCTAAAAAAAGTTGTAAAATAGTATTTGTCTGATCAGTAGAGGACAAAGTTGAACTCACAGCTGCTATAATTTCTTCTGGTGGTCAAACATTCAGGCGCCCTTTGCACACTCTTGTCCATTTCTTTAAAATGGTCTTCCATAGATTTACTGCGCATGCACGTGTATTGTCTTTGAAACAAAAGGCTTCTAACCAGTAAGATTATTTTGCTGTCTCATATTCCAGTTTCCAACTACTGATTACATTTGACTGCGTTGGGTATGAATGTTCTGGCATCTAGTCTTTCCATAAAGTTTTTGTATACAGTACACTTTGTCGCACACTCTTTAGTTCCAACTTCGGTACGGAAAAAGGAGGAAAGGGTTGTCGGGGTACGTATATGCCAACACCCCTGGAAAGTGGTTTTTTATCAGACAAATTTAGGATTTGAAGCAAAAATATGCGTATACAGGCTTTAACCAGTACTTTTCTTTATCCCCATTAAACAGAAAGAATCTACAAGCTGAAGTGTGCAGTGGCATGTATGAACTGGCCTGCAACTTTTTAGCTAAAGAAATGACTTGCCATGATCAAATGATCAAATATTCTGTTTCTCTTTTAGGCAAAGATATTAAGGGGTATGCTGTCAAAAGCCCATGAATTACTAAAGTAGCAACAAATTGGGTGCTTTGATGGCAGATATAGGTCAGGCTTTGCTATAATGTAATAAAACAAAACCAGGGGTCCTACTGTAGTTGTTGACAAAAACCAACCCAAATGGTATGATCCCTCCTAAAAAGTGAGTATATGTTTAAGATTTTTCCCTGAACATGTTTTGGGACTCTGCAATTTTTGTGCTTTGTGTCTGTTCTCTCTCTCTCTCTCTTTGTCTGTGGGGCTTTGGTTGATATAAAAAGAACCCACTCTCGGAAAATCACAAAGCTGTAGTTACACAAAAACAAAAATCTTCAGAGAGTTGAAGTCATATGGAGCTGTCGGTAGTCATTGCTGTGCTTTGTTTTAGCTTCTTGGCATTGCAAACTCCTTGTACTTCCCTGCAAATCCAGCTGCAATCATCAACTGAACAAGGTAAACCATAAATGGTCTCTCTATCCCTTGTCTCTGTCTGGTCTTTCTCCATTATTTAGTAAGTTTAAGTGCTTTTATCAGGAGCAGCAAAAGGAGTTCAGCTTTCTCTCCCCACACTGCCAAGGAAGCTCAGATTCACTGAGGAATTAGTAGCAGTAAGAATCTGTATACAATCTTAATAGTATAAAATTACCATTATTCTTAGGCTAGTCTGCCTTGTGTTTTTGAATCAGTTTAAAGGAAATGGAGCTCAACATTCAATTTCAAACACCAAGCAGAAGGAAGATATTTCAGGTGACATATCTAATCTGTATCTATATTCCATTAAGTTGGATTTTTTGATCAAAAAACACTGAAGTGCATGCATTCTTACTCCAAGTACATCTCAGCAATGAACAATGAACATTGCTTTTACTTGGGTGTCTTGTAGTCAGAAACAGAAGGAAAATATAGGGTGACTCCCCCTTCCTGACATGAGTGAATGTTCCTCCATTACTTTATGTTTGAAAAGTATACTTGACTTGACTTATACTGAGACCATCCAAAATCTAGGGTCAGCTTGCTCCGAACCCTTTGACTTCAAACTCAAAAACTGCCAAAATTTCCTCACTTAACCCAAGACTCTTGCTTTAACGATGCCATTTACAAATATCTGATATTACAGAATAGAACCAGCTAGCTTTAATAATGTATGTAGTATTAGCAGCAAACAGGTGAAAAAGCAAGAGGAGTAAATCCACAACCAAGGGTATATGACCCTGATTTTGAACCTTTGATCATACAGAATTGAGAAAGTTGTGTGTCTATTTATTTTATTAATACTTTTGGTTTGGACAGGGAAAGCATACCAGAAAGAGGAAGCTAGAGTTCATGGAAGTCGAGGCACAAGGCAAGAATGGGTGGAGGGCCCCGACGTTTCACAATATTTTACGATGGATTATTCGAACGTAAGAAGACGACGACCCATACATAACAAGTCACTGCCGGTTGGTCCTTGAAACATGGGGGATGATACCCTTAGTTTCTGCCTGCTTGCTGCTGCTGCTTTCAGTCTCCCAAGAGTACAGAACAAACTTTTAGGATCACAATTTTGTTACAAGAAACACAAAGTACTAGTCATGCTTTTGTAATTACCCAAATGAGGAACATGTCTTGTTTTCTTCCCGTTCATGGCCGACATTTCTTGACCCAAGATTTTGTTACATTAAACTAGGATAATTACGGAGTCCTGATGAGTTTCTTTTCTGCCAAACTTTTTCTTGGTAGTCAAACGGGGGCTACAAACCCCGATATACGGCAACATGCTTGCGCAAATCACTGGTACTACCTGCTCGTTTACAGTAAAAACAATGCTTGGGATTTGGTTGACGTAGGAGTTAGGCTGGCTGTTTACCGAGGGAAGAACCTTTTGAATGGCAGGAAAACAGGAAATTGATCACTGGTATTTTGATTCATTTGATATCATCTTTCCATGTTTTGACTGTTCACCCTCTGTCTTTGCTTACAACTTCCATGTCTGGCCGGGATATCATTCATGATAAAGGCTATGCTTAGTGCTGTCCATATGGCCTGGCCCGACCCAACCCGACCTCAGCCCTTGTGAACTGAAAAAATATGAATTGAGCCGGATCAGTTCATTTTTTATATGAACCATTGAAATCTCAAATGAGTTGGGTCAGTTTATTTTTATTTTTATTTTAAATTCATTTTTTATTATTTTGATAAATTTTTTATAAATAAAATTATTTTATAATTTAATTCATAAATTGAATAATAAAAACATGTTATAAATAAATAAATTATATTAAATATAAAAAAATAAATAAATTATATAATAAAATTTAAATCTTTAACACAAACTATATCTTATAAACGTAAGTATATAACCAAATAATAAAAATTTCAAGACTCATTTATATCCTCCTCAATCTTTATTCTCGAGTAAAATATTTAAATCTTGTTTAAACAGCAATGATGTTTCAAGGTCTGAATTATTATCAATTTATCATCTAATATTCATTACTATAAAAGAAAAATAAATAATAAGTTTTAATCTAAATTAAACTTTTTAATTTGACAAATGAAGATTAAAGATATTAAAATATATAAAATAAATAATATTATTGATAATTAAATTATTAATTTTATATAATTAAATATATAAAATTATTAAATTAATTAAAATTATTTTTTTCTGATCCCCAGCCCATATAATTATAGGAAGAAATTCCTAATCATAGGAAGAAAATACATAAATTTAAGGAAAAAAATTTGTAATTTAAAAATAAATCAACTCTTAAACTTAAAGTTAAATGATAATTAAAGGTATTAATTAAAAATTTAATTATAATTTATTCAAAATATTTCATTTGATTTTACAAGATTAAATTTGTACGGGGCACATCGCATCAAATTAACTTTAAAAAAATTAATGTGTTGTATCAAAATAATATAAAATAGACTTGACTCATGTCAAGTATTCTTAATATTAATTTTATTTTGAAATATTGTAAAATAAATAAAATTTATTATTTTTATATGAAATAAATGTGTACATATAGATATTTCACTTTAATTTACTATTTATTTTACTTGAATTATGATTTAAATTTTTATTTACTTGTTAAAAAAACAGGAGAGCCCCTTTTGTTTCATCGTGAGGACCGGGATTCCGCGAACCAGCTGTGAGAAAATCGTTTCATCAATCTAGGGTCTATGACGAAACGAGTCGTTTCGGTAAAACGACGTCGTTTCATGAACACTTTTCCTCCTGATAGGCAAGAAAACAGAAGTGCTTAAAACAGATTACAGTAGAGGGGAGCAAAGAATCCAATCCTTCAGATCCCAAAAATGGAAGACTTTTGGAAGCGAGCAAAATCCTTCGCGGAAGAAGCAGCGAAGAAATCGCAATCCCTAGCAACGCCAAACAAAATCGCCGATCTAGTCGCCGAGACCGCCAAGAAGTCCAAGGAGCTCGCTCTGGAAGCCACCAAGAAAGCCGATGAGCTCAAAACCGCCGCTCTCAAACAAGCCGATCAAATCCAAATTCAAAGCATATCCAAGTCCATTTCCGATATCATCCCTCCTCAACTCTCCTCCCTCTCCATTACCGCCTCCGCCTCCACTTCCTCCGATCCTCCACCGATCTCGGATTCGGAGCTCCGGAAGTTTGGACTCACCGATGATTTGAGAGACTTTGTCAGAGGTTTTACTTCTAGTACTTTCCAGAACTTCCCTTACCCTGGTCAAGGTAAATTTTGATTTAATTGCTTTTTTTATTCTTTTTTTTTTAAATTTAAATCTGAAAGTTGTAGATATTTGAGTAGATGAACCAGAGCCGTCCGATGCGACGACTACGGGGTCAAATGTGCGGAAAGATCTGAGTGAGTGGCAAGAGAGGCATGCCACGCTTGTTCTTACTACTGTTAAGGTAAGCAAATTTAGTACATTACATTTTAGAATTTTATAATTATAACCGCTATGTCTGGCATTGCGAATTTGAGTTGTGTTACTGGTAGTCGCCAAATTTGGCCGAAATGACAGTGCTAACCAAACGTATAATTTGTGGATAAGATTTGGATTGAGATGAGTGTTCCCACAGTCACAACTTTTAATCTTGGGATTTCCAATTGCGATTGTAATGCCAAATTAGGCCTAAATTTACTAGGAAATGTTGGAATTGTTTTATATTTTATATACTTTTTAATTAGTTTCTGTAAATCATATTATTTTTAATGCAGGAAATCAAAAAATTAAGATATGAGCTGTGTCCGCGTCTGATGAAAGAAAGAAAATTTTGGAGGATATATTTCACTCTTGTTAGCACTCATGTTGGCCCGTAAGTAATTAATTATTTATTATAATAATGATAATTTAGGATTAGTGAACAAATTCTTATTTCTACTAGTGGTATTTGTAATTTTCAGTTATGAGAAGGAGTACATGGAGGAAGTTAAACAGAGAGCAGAGGAGGCAAAAGAAGATAAATCAAAGCAAACGTCTGTAGTTAAGGCAGAAGAGCCAGAAAGTAGTCTGAAGAGTAAAACTTCAAGCTCATCTGCTGAGCAAGATTTGGATACATTTTTGTTGGGAGATTTTGAAGATAGTGATGGGGGTGGAGGTATATTCACCAAAATTCATGCATTGATTGCAGAGTTATGATATTTTCACATGTTTTTCGTTTCATGCACTTTTGATGTTTTGAATTGCTTTCTCTAGAAGTAATCTATTGGTTTTAAGTTGATGACCTTATTTTCCAAATTATATGTACAAAAAGATGTTTTTCCCAGGAGACACGTTAAGGATCATGGATTGTGTAGCCTAACTGACTATGACCGATTCATTTTAACATGTTGGTCTCGGCAGAGGTGTTTACATGACATGCAATTCTTGATAACTTACTGTAGACATTATTGTAATAACATGGCGAGCTTCATTGTACATAGAAAATCATTTACAGATGAATTGGACTCATATGACTTGTTTTTTCAGATGTTTTCTTTAGCGATTCTTTTCCTGTCAATTTGATAATTATTTGTATGGTTTTCCAGATGATGGCGATGCTGATGCTGATGGGAGCTTTGGTGATGATTTTGACAAGATTGAAAATTCTGTAAGCTTGGATAACTCTATACTACCACTTATTAAGGATTGTCCTAACTGTGCTTCCTGCTGCATTCTTTGATCTACATCTTCGTGATTCATTGATGTTTGTGTCAAGATTCTTCATTCTTGGAAATGGTTGTAACATTTGTCCTCAAATTTTATGGCCCCTCGCAGGATGTTGAAGATGAGAAGAAGACTGCAGCGGGAACTAAAGGTTAAAAGTGCTGGGGAAACACATTGAAGCAAAAGTGAGAACTTGTGTGCTAAGGGGAGAAAAGGACTGAACAGGGGATAGCAGAAGCAGATGCGGGTTCTCAAAATTTGATTGGACGGTTGGGGTTTGGTACTGTGGTGTATGTTTGCTTTATGCAAGATATATAATTTGCAATTTGTTCATTTGTTTAATGCTACAAAGAATTGCAGGTTCTCATACCTGTTCTGTTTGACAGGGAATGAGGGAAGGCTCGAACACCATTAGTTGCCTTGTACAGAGCACATCTCATTCTATTAATTAAATTATTCTTGTTAATGTTTCTCAAAAGTTGTTCATACAATATCTAAACCTTAGAAAATTCCACTCTCATCTTCTGGTGGAAGAACAATATGGGGGAGGATGAAGCCTACGCATCGAAACAGCAATATGCATTCTGTTGCTCTGTAAGAGTCATTAGTGATCCTGAAAAGAGGAAATCCTCAAGATTTTAACCTATGGATTTTTGTCTAATCTTTAAACAAACAAATGCTTGAGAAGCAGGAAAGGTGGTAGGAGATGAGGCAATGCATGATTATTTTCAAATTGCCGTGGTTTTATGTTAATTGCAGTTTTAAGGCATTTAATCATATCGAGACTCCTAAGACACAAATAATATATTTCAAATTTATTTAACGCACAATTAGTTAATTTTGTATTTGCATATTTTGTGAGGAGTTTATTATTTATTTATTTAATCACATATAGTTTAATATATGGTTAAGCTTATTATATTGATTTATAAAATTATAAATATTTTTATCATGATTAAAATTTATTGATATTAAATTTTATTATATTTGATAAATATTATAATATTTATAATTTTTTATTATAAATTTAAATAATGGTATTATATTTTAATTTAATCTAGACATCAAACAAATCAAAGAATGTTGCGGCTCTGACTAATTTTTGAGCATTCCACTTCCACCCCAAGGGAAGATTTATTGTTAGAACCAACTTATTATTCACTGTATACTTAAGCAAAGTTCGAGACCAACATCTACCTTTGTTCACATGCTCTTCTGCTGTTCGAAACTACAGGGCCAGTCGGCCATGTCTCTTCTCTCCCGCTTAATCTCCAACCCTTCAACCAAACCACCCACTTTCTCCCTTTCTTTCACGTTAGTCTCCTCCCTATCCTCTTCCTCTTTCTCTTCGAAATGCAGGGCAGCGCCAATCCCAGCCCCTTCTCAACTCCCTCCAATTCCCAAAAGAGTTCCTTTAACAGTCTCACTCCACGGTCATACGTGGCAAGATCCTTACCATTGGATGCGCAACATCAACGACCCTGATTTCGTAGACTACCTCAACCAAGAGAACTCATATGCTCAAGCTTTCATGGCTGACACTCAAACCCTGCAAAGAGCTATGGTCTCTGAGATGAAAAGCCGAATGCCCTCCAAAATTTCCACTCCTGTTGAACGTTATGGACCCTGGTTTGTAGTTTTTAACCTGATACTTTTCCTTGTTTTGGTTAAGTTTCAGTTTTTGTGTATAAAGTTTCCATCTTTTCCTTATTTGGTGATTGTGATGTGTTAGTGTTATTTGGGTTTATGCTAGTTGTTAAGATTTGGGTTTTTATTAAGTAATGCAATCTTAAAATTATTCGCTTTAGTTGGTGTCAGTTTTATGAATTGTTAGATGTTTGCTTATTGTTGGTGTAGAAAATAGTGTAACCTAATGTTAAATATTTCTAAATCTTAGCTAACATTTGCAGCATAATATTTTTCAGGTTAGCTTTGGTTTAATTGAAAGTCTTTTTGGTTTTTTAGTGTCGGAGAAATGAATTGTGAGCTTACTGATATTTTATGCAGGTTGTACTACGAGTACATACCGGAAGGGAAGGAGTACCCAGTGTTCTGCAGAAGATTAGGAACTGAGAGACGTGGTTGGGTGGAAAGGCTTCTCAGTAATGCGAAAGCTGGATTTGGAAGGGAGGAAATTTTGCTCGACTGGAATGAAGTTGCTGAAAAACATGGCAAGCTTCTATACAAGTGCTTTTTTTTTTCCTCTGGAATTATTTTGGATGGAGATGTGTGGTCATGGGTATAGTTATGCTACTTGATACTATAATGCTTCTTTTTCAAAGGTTTTTTTTTGGCTTAAAAGTCTTGGAAAATATACTTTCTTTCACGGTTAAAACTTTTGTAAGAAAAAATAGCAAAAGCTGAATTCTTCAAACAGAAAATGAATCTTTATAATTCTGACTATATGTTAATGGTATGTGTCCCAAAACATGGCTTTGAAGTCTAGTACCCTTAGCTATTGTTGTACTGCATAGATATATAGCTATAAAGAAAAACTTTTTTATAGTTTTAAGTTGTGGTTAGTATTATTATGTCTTCTGTGCAGGTTATGTGCATGTGGGTCAGTGTCGAATTTCACCAGATCACAATTTTCTGGCATACACACTTGATGCTTCTGGCAGTGAACAGTTCATTCTTCAAATGAAAGACCTCAGAAATGGATATATTGTTCCAAGGGCACGAGTTGATAGAGTTGTTAGCTTGGCATGGGCTCAAGATTGCCAGACTTTGTTCTATACACTTGCTGATGAGAATCAACGACCTTACAGGCACACTTCTTCACTGCATTGTCCAGTCCTTTTTTCAAGATTGAGATGTTTTCCAACCTGTCTCTATCTTTTGCAGGGTTCTTTGCACAAAATTAGGATCAGGTATTACAGATGATGTCTTGGTATTTACAGAAAGTGATTCTAGCTTTTGTGTGGACCTAACAAGTACAAAAGATGGCAAGTTTATAACTGTGAATTCAAATTCAAGGAGTTCATCAGAGGAAGGCATTTACCTTTTAATTACCTTTTGCTTTTCCCACTTTTAGATTATAATTGGCCCTTGTGCCGATCTTATATCCCTTTGCTTTATTACAGGTTTATGTAGTTGATTCAACCGATCCCTTGAGTGGCTTGCAAAGAGTACATGAGCGCGTTTCTGGTGTACAGTATTTTTTGGAACATCATTTTGGTTTCTTTTATATTCTTACAAATGTTCCTATGAAAGGAAGTATGATGTGTTCCACTGAAGGTTATTATTTAGCTAGATGTCAAGTTGGAGATATACAGTCAACTACTTGGCAGGTTTGGTTTGCTTTTCCTTTTGTATCTAGAGAAGTGGATGCCTGATTTTCTTATTTGCTATTTCATTTTTTTCCAACTCAAGCTTATGTACAAACTATCCTCTATTGCATAAATTAATATATTTCTATATGTTTATTCTGTCAGAATATTTTCTATCCCAGTGAAGATACCAGTTTACAAGATATGGACATTTTTAATGGACATTTGGTGCTTTTTCTCAATAAGAAGGGCTTTCCTATGTTATGTTCTGTTGATTTGCCTATCAATGTTGATTGTCAGGTATTCCAATTTCTGCTTGTTCATTCTCTTTTCTTGTAGATTATGAAATAAATGTACTAGATGAAGTATTGTTGTTATTGAGCTTCCTATTCTGTGCTTTATGGCATTAAAGTCTATTGTATCATATTTTTCATCTTTTAGACAGAAACTGGGTTTTCCCTGCCTTTTTTCAAACCATAATTGAATTGTGCCATGAAATGCTTTTTTGTTTTTGGCTTGTTTTTACACTTTTTAACATATAGTTGCAGATTTTAAATAGTATGGTTTGATCTTATCTTTTTGCACCTGCATGTTGTGAAAAAAGAAATAAGTATGAGTCAAAGCATATACATTAAGCATGTTTAATGTATTAAAACAAGAAAATAAAATTAGAGGTAATGATATCTAGTGTAATTAATATACTCAACTTAGGGAGTATTTTTGTTCTACTAATGCCTATTCCAGTTCTGGCTTTCGTGTTTATCCTTGAAAAAGTACACTCCAGCTCCTAAAAGGAAAAGATCACCGTAAAATGATGAATGTTGATGTCAATCAGTTAGTGGATCTTTGCATATATGACTATTGTACGTCTACTAATTTGCAATTTGGCATGTGTTATTCTGCAGCGGCAAATGATGATTGAGGATCTTGGTCCATGGTTTTTCCCTATGCCCTCAAATTCATGTAGTATTCAACCAGGTTCAAACCTTGACTTCACGAACTCAGTATACAGAGTGGTGCTGTCATCTCCAGTGGTAATTTCTTGTGAGCTTGATTGTGATATTGTTGCATTACATATTGATGCTTTTTAACTTTTATGGTTTTCTCTCTCTTTCTATTTGACGTCAATATGTTTAACTTGTGTCTCTGTTCTCACACATTGTTCCATTTGTTACCAGTGAAAAGCTTAGAGAAATTACCTTTTCAGTTCATTTTTCTGGTTTTGTAATATTTAGAGAAAATAAAACATGGCAAGGCTCTTGTGGAAATATTATTAACTAATTACCAAAGTGAGTTATTGACCTTCTCAAATTTAGAGGCATTGCATTTGTTAAATGATAGCAATAAATTAGTTTGGACTAGGGATCTTCTTTTGTTTAAGTGTCTCAGCTCAGTAAGAACTGTGGAATTATATTTGCTTTATATGTGTGCTTGCTGATTTTAGTTACTTGAGCAAGTTTGTTTATCTTGTATTGCTTGCACCTAAATTTATTTAACCTTTCTTTTGGCATCCCTAGATGCCTGATGTAATTGTTGACTATGACATGTCAAGACGGATTTTCTCAATTGTTCAACAAGAGGAGGTACTTGGTGTTTCTAGTAATGCTCAATCATGCTCTTCAGGATATGAACTAGATACTCAACAACATCTTGACCATAAAAAGGATGAAAACAACGAAAATATTGAATTACAAAGATGGAAGGACTTTTCTGATACCTATTGTTGTGACAGAAAGGAAGTTATTTCCCATGATGGTGTAAGGGTTCCTCTGACCATTTTGTACTCTCAAAAGGCGTGGAAGAGGGATCAGTCTCCTGGAATTTTACAAGGTTATGGAGCATATGGGGAAGTTCTTGATAAAAGTTGGTGCGTGGACCGTCTCAGTTTACTTGATCGTGGATGGGTGGTGGCATTTGCTGATGTAAGGTTGGTTTATGATTTGGTCTTTGTGTCAAATTTGTTATTGGCATCCTTTTCTCTTGAGTAAGAACACATCATTTAGAATTAATTTGTAAAATTAGTTGTCAAATTGCCGTGTTAAATATTGAGTTTGAATTGCTTAGACCTAATTTTCATATTTGATGTCATTAAATTTTGGAAATATTCCAAATAATATCTTGTACATAAAGATGTGGATCTTAAGAAGGATAACAAAATGCGACTCAAACTTTCACTTGTATTTTATTGTATTTAGGGGTTATTTGTGGAGATTTCATACTGTTTTTAAGTGTGATCATTTTATGTAGGAATTCTTGTAACATGTGATGAATTTTGATTTAACTAATTCTTTGATTTCAGTTTTCTTTTCTCTTCTCAATTAGTTGTTTCCCTCATTGGTTTCAAATTCTAAATTATTCTCCTTAAGTACTTGTCCATATCCCTGGATTTTACATTCCTGGTATTGTGTTGCATCAAGATTAGGGGTCATGCTTGAACTCGTGTTCAATAAAAATTTCAAAGAATTAGCTGAACAATATGCTGGTTTGTCATGGTCTTGGATGTGTTTACTTGATATTTCAAATGTTCCATGTGTTTGCTGAACAGGGGTGGTGGTGGTGATTCTTCATGGCATAAATCTGGCAGTGGGTTGTTCAAACAAAATTCTATATATGACTTTGTATCATGTGGCAAGTACCTAATTGATGAGGGCTATGTCCGTAGAGATCAGCTGGGTGCCATTGGAGTTAGTGCTGGGTGTCTTCTCATAGGGGCTGCTCTGAATATGTACCCTGACCTTTTCCGTGCTGCAATTTTGAAGGTTAGCCTTATTAGCAAATTACCTGACATTTATATTGTCATGACCTCACCCAAGTGAAGTATGTTAAAACATTTAGAGTTGACAAGGAGACTTGAAGTAAACAGAGGTTTCAAACTTAAGTACTAATAAACCTTTGGATGACAAATGGAAAATTCAAAAATTTTTCACTTTCTTGCTAATAAAATTGGAAAAACCATGAAGAAGCTGTTATATCTGACATTAGAAAAACATGTTTAGAAAAGAGAAACACTTCTTGGGTGGGTTATATTGGTTTAACATCATTCACTTTTTTCTTCCTTTGTTTTTTCTTATACTATGTCGAAGAGAACAAGTATGGATATGGTATTCTTTTGCTTTATCTTTTATTTTCCCCCACTTTATAGTACTTTCTTTTTTGTTTGTTCCTTTGTTTTCCTTTTGTTTTCATTTTACCCTCCTTAGTTAGACTGTCATAATAGAGACGTTGTTAATATTTCTGACAGGTACCATTTCTTGATATATTGAACTCATTGCTGGATCCTAGTTTGCCTCTCACTATATTGGACCATGAAGAATTTGGGAATCCTCAGATAAAGTCCCAATTAGAGTCTATTTTAAGTTATTCCCCCTATGAAAACATTCCTCAAGGTGGTTGCCACCCTTCAATTCTTGTTACAGCATCATTTAATGACTCAAGGTAAATTCGCTTCTTCCACTTCAACTTTTCATCTATAATTGCATGAAGGCCTGCTTCCATACTTCTGCTGTTGATTTAATTTTTTGCATTGTCATTCAGAAAAGTTGCATACAATTTTGTGTCCGTTAACTAATGCTGGTTGCATTTAATCATCATTCCAAGGGTTGGAGTTTGGGAAGCTGCCAAGTGGGTGGCCAAAGTTCGAGATAGTACATGTTCTTTTTGTTCTCGATCTGTCATTCTGAAGACAAATATGACTGGGGGACATTTTGGTGAAGGTGGCCGCTATATTCAGTGTGAGGAAATAGCTTATGACTATGCTTTTCTGGTGAAAGTTATGGGGATTAACATTAATTAGCGAATAAACTTGGCTGTCATTAAAGGTTATTTCTAATTAACAGGGAAAAGAAAACATTAAACAGTGGGATTCCTTTCTTATAATCCTTGCTTGAGTGATTGACACTTCTGTTTGTTAAAGGACACTTGATTGGCCGTTCGGGTACAGATATCAAATGGTAAGAATGGCACCTGAGTTGCCTCCATATGCTGTAATGATTCCGCTCAATTATACCCAGTCACCTGCTTTTGTATGCTGTACGCATACTTTATGCATCTAGAAATGAGCTGAGTTGAACTTTGTGCCTGAAGTGGAAGGTGCTCGTTAGCATCCATGGGACTAGGCAATGGGCTAACCCTTCTTGTTTTCTCAAGATGAGTTGGCAACTGACAGCAATGCTTTCTTGCACTTCAAAAACATGTCTGAATCTGATCATGTCTGTGTTATGGCTGACTAATAATGTAATCTTTTGAGACTTAAACAGTACTGCATTTGCTGTTAATTGTTATTGCACTAGGAAATTATCTCTGGCAGCATTCATTCTAGGATGCATAGTGGTTCCATTTCTCTTTATTATTACTTCTGGATTCTGCTTATTGAAATTGGGGCCTTCTGCAATAGTCTGTCACACCAAGCTGCCATGAACATCCATTGAGCAGAATCCAGAAGTATTAGTACACATTAGGAAAAAACCGCGAAAGGAACTGCCGGAAAGTTCAACAGTTCTTAAGGACTTCCCTAAGGGGAGAGGTGACCGGCAGCAAATGGTCCGGCTTCCCAGCTTCTAATTGCAGAGGATTGTTAATGAGACCGATTGGCTTTAAGGTAGCAACTTCCCAGCTGGGTGTTCCTTTTCAGCAATGAAAACCTCCCTTAAAACACAGTATGGAAGGTGGAACAGACCTCTGTAAACTGGGTAGAAACCTCAAACTTTTAAACTTGAAGGTTGATGGAAGCTTAGGAGAAGCACCCATTCCTCCGTTTGGTTGTCATTTACCCAGTAAGAAAGCTCAATTGCTTGGTTCCAAGTATTGGTTCATGCATGGGGTGGAGTTTAAACTTCACAATCTTGTAAATTTTAACTCTGCAACTCTTAAACGTATACTCCATTAACAACGCATTTTGAACAACAAAATATCTGTATCTAAAAGAAAATAGGGAGCAACATGCTTGTCCTCCAAGATACTAAATATAGTATATTTAAATGCGGAAAATGCAAGTTGATTATTATCATTTATATGATTTTTTCATTATTGATTATTATTATTATTAAATATTCTTTTTCAATGTTAAATGCCAGATAATTACAACGGCTCCAAGTAATGAATTTTATCACATGTCAATCAATTTAACTTCATTACCTAATTAATTGTCCTCCAAAATTATCGTTGTCATATACACATCAGGTGTCTTCAATTTTCGTAATTTCTTTTTTAATCCCAATTTACTCTGATTTCAGCGTTATAAATACAGATAGTAAATACATAATTTAAGTGTTATATATTTAATACTACTAGTAAATTCAGAAAATGATATACAATAAATAGTTTTAAATAGAAACAAAAAACGAAAAAGAGCACAAACATAAGTTTAATGGATCATACAGGAACACTATTAAATGGAATTAATTCGATTAATGGGCCCAATCAATTTATGTTAAGGAATCGAGAAAGCAAAAAATAAAATTAAAATAAAATCCTCGTGCCATGGACTGGTTTGATGTATGACTTGGAATTTTGCTAGCTAAGAAACAATCACTTTAAAAGGCCAAATTCCTCTCATTACTCTTTGCATGAAGAAACCAGTTCTCTGGCGGTACAATTCCTCCGGAATCTGGTAAGCAAAGGAAAGAATTAATGTCTTTGTATTGAAGCTTGAAGCCAATATTGATAAGTTTCTCCATTGAAATTCGGTTACCCTTTTCATGAGGTGATCATTTGCTTCTTCTTTAACAAGCAATTTCCACTTGCATTCGTTTTGGGTGATTAGAGTTTTATAACAAGATAGTACCCTTTTTTGTTTTGGGTTATTATAGAGAATTAAAAAAGCTAAGGATGAGTTACCCTGGGGCAAGTTTTGAAGAGGCAGAATGTGGAGAGGTGAAGGAGAAACCAGGGTACGGTAAGATGAGGTTGAAGTATATCACAACGGTTAAGGCTGAAAAGTTGAAGAGCTTAATTCTATCTCGGATCAGAGTGGCTCGACTGAAACTGTGGGTGACTAGAGCTTTAACCATGATGCTGCTTTGGGCCATTGCCATGCAGTTGAAATCACTGGGAGAGGCTGTTTCATCAGCTAGGACACCAAAATCTACCTTTCCTTTTCCTCTTCCCCCTGAAAGTAAGTAATTTATTGTAAGTCGAATAAATTTGTATTTGTTTTGGATAAGGGAGATTTCGAATCTAACTCTCTTAGTAGAAGATATAATTTGTATACGTTTACTATAACTACGTTAAGAACAGACTTTCTTTATTCCATTTGTTTCCATGCATTTAAAGGAAAGCTCATACATTGGCTATGGCCTTAGCTTCTAGGTTTACCAAAGAGAAAGAATATTCCAAGTTCAAAACTCCCTTTAAGGATGCATGATATGTATGAATCATGCATGTATGCATTTTATCCTCAACTTCAATTTCAAGTAGAGTTTACTCTAGGCTAGGTGTCTTTACACGGTTTGCCATCTTCATAAGCATCGAGGTGCCGATAGATAAATCAAGGTGATTAAGCTAGAGAAAAGAAATGAAAAGAGAACCGCAATATTTACCAGACAGAAAATTTTCTTGTGCTTCACAATCTTCCACATATTCCTGACAATCAGGGGTCTATGAGAACAATGGGTATCTGATGGTTTCTTCCAATGGAGGATTGAATCAAATGCGATCCGGTGTAAGTACTTTTGCCTGTCATAATACAAAGGCCGTTCACTGTAATGTACAAGTGCTGCGATGATCGATTATATCCTAATCAATCAACGTTGTTTTTTTTTTTTTGTACTCAGATCTGTGACATGGTTACAGTTGCAAGATTTCTAAATGTCACCCTCATTGTTCCTGAATTAGATAATACATCATTTTGGAATGATTACAGGTAGCTAATCGATATCATTTCTTACTTTTTTTCATTGAGGTAAACTGTAAATATGGTGTTTGATTCCATTTTTGTTTTTTTGATATGGCAGTCAGTTTGCAGACATATTTGATGTAGAATACTTCATTGCATCACTGAGAGATGAAGTTCGGATATTGAAAGAGCTACCCCCTGCGCAAAAGAAAAAGGTGGCTGAATCAGTCTTTTCAATGCCACCAATCAGCTGGTCTAACATGACCTATTACTATACTGTGGTAGGTTCCCCAGTTCTTTACTTCTTTGTTGTTTCAACCTTGTTTTTCCTACTGTTAGCTTGGATCAGTACTCTTTTACTGTTATGACCATACACAGATTCTTCCGCGGATACAAACGCATGAAGTGGTGCACTTCCAGAAGACTGATGCCAGGCTTGCTAACAATGGGCTTCCTGACGATGTCCAAAAGTTGCGTTGCCGAGTAAACTATGAGGCTCTGAGGTTCGCTCCTCCCATACAGGCGTTGGCTGAGAAGATTGTCCGAATTCTAAGAGAAAAAGGTCCTTTCCTAGTTCTTCATCTCAGATATGAAATGGACATGATAGCATTCTCTGGTTGTAATGAAGGTTGCAATGAAGAAGAGATCGATGAGTTAACAAAAATGAGGTAATTAAAATGAATTTATTGGTTCATTACTGAAGTATCCATTACCTAATCTTATGGTAATATTGTTGCAACCTTCCATGTAATGATCAGATATGCATATCCCTGGTGGAAAGAAAAAGTAATAGATTCGGAGAAGAAAAGGCTAGCAGGTTTGTGCCCTCTAACTCCTGAGGAAACAGCGCTAACATTAAAGGCATTGGGTATCGATCGCAATATTCAAGTTTACATAGCTGCTGGAGATATATATGGAGGAGAGAGGAGATTGGCAACTCTTAGAGCAGCTTATCCGAATTTGGTTAGTAATTAGTTTGCTTTCCTTGAAGATTAATGTCTGTTCATAGGGTAACTCTTGCTTTGTAATTTGCAAAAACAGGTCAAGAAGGAAACCTTACTTCCACCCTCAGACCTTGATCCTTTCAGGAACCATTCAAACCAGATGGCAGCCCTGGATTATTATGTAGCTGTGGAAAGTGATATTTTCGTTCCAACAAATGGAGGAAACATGGCCAAAGTCGTTGAAGGCCATAGACGGTATTTACCAATATTCATCCTCACAATTTACATTTCCTGATGCTATGTGCCTGCAGAATAGGTCCTCTCCTACTCCTAGTATTAATGTTGATGTTGACTATATATACCTGAATCCTTTTTCAGATACTTGGGGTTCAAGGAAACAATTCTTTTGGACAGAAAGGCTATAGTCGATTTAGTGGATCTGTTCAGAGCTGGATCAATAAGCTGGGAAGAATTCTCATCAGAAATGAAAGAGGCTCATGCAGATAGGATGGGAAATCCTGTCACAAGATTGGTAATTCCTGGTAAACCCAAGGAAGAGGATTACTTCTATACAAATCCCGAAGAATGTTTGGCAAGAGTTGATGAGCCACAAGTAGGTTCTGATGATCAGCAACATGATGTTGAACCATGATATCAGTGGCTACCAGGGTAAATTAAATGATTTTCAAGCTGCTGCGTCTTACAACAATATTTTCTCTTCTCAGATTTCGGTAAAAAAGATAAGAAACACAATCATTTTGAGGAGAAAATATGAAGGACTAATTGAATGTCATTTCAGTTTTCCATATATAATTTGTGTACACTGATCAACTTGCAAATGCAAGGGAAAATCTGTTGATTACATGTATATTATGCATCAATATGTGCAAGTATACTCAATTTACATATCAGATAAATGACGATGGTGGCCTTTTACTTTCTTTCCCCTCCCTAAACAATAAGATTTTTTTTTTAGTTTTATTTGGTTCATGAAAAATATGAAGATAAAGAATAATATAAGGTAAAAGGAAAATTAAAGAAAATTCCTTAATTTGTTAAGATATACAAAAAAAACATCAAAGGAAATTAAACTTTATGTATGTTTGTTGGTAAAAAAAAAGAATTAGTACCATATTTGAAACCATTAATTCCCAAGCATTTCCCTTGTTTGTCATTATTTTTTTGTTAGGTTTACTTTTGGTCTATATCTTTACAAAGAGAGAACTATATCTTGAAAAGCAAATAGTAATTAAAAAATAAAATTATATTTAAGTTCAGATTGGATAGTCGTGCATAAAAGCAAATTTATTATTTCTATTATTTAAAAAGATGAGTTTTATAAATATTATTTATTTCTTTATTTCAAGCTTTTATAAACCCATTCTTTCATTTCACCATCGGGAAGCATAATGCATGTACTTACCAAATAGCAATTAAAATGAAGACAGTAAAGCCTTAATTGAAACATTGACATTAAAAATCATCAATCATACTCACAATTAAAAGTTTTTTCTTTGTTTTTTTTTTAAGAGACAATCGAGTATTAAATTTGCATTTTTATGTCTCAAACAATTAAAGGCCTATTGGTATAATTAAAGAGATCTACATTTACTCAACAGCTATATGCATATATGTCGCCATCACTGGTTAAATACAAGGATTTGATCTACACTAATTGCATGATGTTAGCCTGATTGATTGATCAAGTCCATTTATCTATCATATTCTTATCCAGTTATTCTTTTTCAATTCATGATTCATTTTTAGTTTGATGAAATATGTCAAATGAAAACAATAAACCGATATTAAATAACATAAAACCCATTGATTTTGAAGTCTACCGCAAGTATTTATTTATTTATTTTGTACATAGGACCGGTAGTAATTAGTTCTATTGTTGATCTTGCCTCCTATGATATGATCGGAATTTTAATTCCAGTTTATATCAAATAGTCACACCATCACAATTATTAATTCCCTTTTTTGGCAATATTATTAATTCACAAATAGAATTAGTGTTCAAGCAGAATTAATTCACTAGTTTTCAGGTGAGTCCTCCATTTTAATATGCTTTCTCATGGAAAGCGACTCCAAAACAACGTGGTTGGAATTCTGAAAAGCTGGGATATGACTCCCAAACCTCAAACCTCAAACCTCAAACAAAGTTCCTCTTGTTTTAAAGAGACTTCTTTCCTCTGAAACAGTGGTTGGAGGCTCCTGAAAACCGGCTTCCCGGGGTGTTCTTTTCTCCGGATTCTGGTAGGGGAAACTACCCTCAGCCGCATGGTCCAAACCACTTGAAGCAGTTGGCAATCAAGGAAAATTTAAGCCGAATTCGTTTCTTATATAGAAAATTGTTGTGTTATATAGTATACTATTTCCCTGTAAGGAAAATCAAGCAAAGTTGCACGTTAAGGTTGAGGATTTGCCAATGGGGATGGAAGACTTGAAGCACGATGTTGAAGAAGGGAAAGCATTTGTCCGCATAGAGATGAAGGATAAACGATGTGGTAAGGTGGAGTACTTTAAGTCTTCCATTGGTGATATCAGCCCTGAAAAGTTGAAGAATTTGGTTACTGGACTGGTCAGACTGGATAAACTGAAGAGTATGATGATTCCCAAGTCTCCTGGATTTGAACAAGTAAAGTTATTGACGCTTGGAATCACAGCCATGATGCTTTTTCTGTGGGTTTTCGCATTGCAATTGGCACTATTGGGACAGACTATTGGCCCAAAGGCATTCAAGCTTGAACCGCCACCTTATTTCCCATCCCCGAGTAAGTTCCATGCTTATTTTACATGTCGGACGACTATAAATTCTTTCTGTGTGAAAAGTTGAGCATACCTATTATGAATTAGTGAATCAGACACGTCTGCATCAATATGTTTCCAGGGGTTTACAAGAATGAAGGTTACTTGATGGCTTCATCCAATGGCGGATTGAATCAAATGAGAGCCGGTGTAAGCATGCACATATATATATATATATATATATATATATATATATATATATATATCTGCTTTCCAAAAGTCTTTTCCCATTGCTTCTTGTTGCGCATGTACCCTGATTAATTCCTTATTTGGTACTTGTAAACAGATTTGTGATATGGTTGCTATAGCTAGATTTCTGAATCTCACGCTTGTAGTTCCTGACTTGGATAAAACTTCATTTTGGCACGATAGCAGGTGGTTATTTTATTATCAGTAGTTTACCTTTTTTTTCAAGTATTTGCAACTAGAATTAAGAAGTTCATAGCAATCATTAATCTCAATGTGGCAGCCAGTTCAAAGACATATGGGATGTGGATTACTTCATCAAATCTCTGAGTGATGAGGTTCGGATAATTAAGCAGCTGCCTCCTAGGCTGAGGAAAAAAGTTCAGAGATATGCACTCTATTCCATGCCACCCGTTAGCTGGTCTAACATGTCCTATTACTACAACACGGTCAGTTTACTCATATCCGATCTTGGTATAGTGGTTGCAGCTGATATTTACGGGTGACTATTTGCAGGTTCTTCCTCGTTTCCAAAAATATGAAGTGGTTCGTTTCACAAAAACTGATACTAGACTAGGGAATAATCTTCCTGTTGAGGTTCAGAAAATGCGTTGTACGGTAAACTATAAGGCTCTAAGATTCACTCCTGCAATTGAAGAGGTGGGGAAGAAGATTATTAGGATTCTGAGGGACAAAGGTCCTTTCTTAGTTCTCCATCTCAGATATGAAATGGACATGTTATCTTTTTCTGGTTGTACTGAAGGTTGCAATGAGACGGAGGTGGAAGAGCTTACAAGAATGAGGTGAGCAATTAATCTTCATTTTATTGTACTTGGTTTCATTGATCATATCCTAAAATGCGTATTGTATATGCCTAGATATGCTATCCCTTGGTGGAAGGAAAAGGAAATCGATCCGAAGAGTAAAAGAGAAGCCGGCCTCTGCCCATTGACCCCAGAGGAGACAGCAATTGCGCTTAGAGCATTTGGTATAAATCCTAACATCCAAATATATATTGCTGCAGGAGATATATATGGCGGAGAGAGGAGACTGGCAAGTCTTAGAGCATTCTATCCGAATCTAGTAAAAAACTTTGAACCCCAAAAGTCAGCTTAATTTGCAATGAAATTTACACATGTATGTAAATTCTAAAAATCCTACTGTTCTTGCCTTTTGTTCCGAAACAGGTGAAGAAGGAAACATTACTACCCCCTTCAGACCTCAAGCCATTCCAGAACTATTCAAATCAGATGGCGGCTTTGGATTATCTTGTTTCCATAGATAGTGACATATTCCTGCCGACCTATGGAGGCAATATGGCAAAACTTGTGGAAGGCCATCGAAGGTATTTGTCTGGTAACTCTTTTCTTACAGTTGTATGAATTTCTGATTTATTTTTCTGACAGATTCCTGGGGTACAAGAGGACAATTAGTCTAGACAGATTGGTCCTGATCAGTTTGATAGACCAATACAAGAATGGAACGTTGAGCTGGAGCGAATTCTCCCAGTCAGTGAAGGCAGCTCATGCAAATCGAATGGGGAACCCATCTCAAAGATTGCAGTTTCCGGGCAAACCCAAACAGGAGGATTACTTCTATACAAACCCACAGGAATGTCTGCCGCCGCTTGCTGTAACAACGAACGACAGAAACAATGTTGAAGACAGGGGACAATTATCATAGCCCCAGCAATTCCCTAGTGACTGCTATTTCTGTGTTGAAAACGGGGCGGCTGACTGTAAAACTTCCTGGATTGAAAAGAGATATTAATTTGTTCTTTGGTCGATGCAATTGATTCCATGCACGAAGTTATTGGAAGGAAAATGTGCTCAAGGAAGAACGATCCTTGACCTTGCAATTCCCCATTTGCTGCATAGCAACTCTGAAACAGCGCCTGTAATACACTGCTTTTGGTAGCCAAAAATGCAAAGCATGGGAAGGTCTCAATTTGTTTAATCACTTTCCATACCATAAATATTTTCACCTAAGCAATCAAGGGAAAAAACCGAAAAGTTCTTATCATTTCGCTATTACATTTATATTCAGGACGTGAAATAAATCTTCTTCTATATCAAGATTAAACTGAATTATGATACAATTTCTATTCTGGGTATCTCTAAATCCAAATTCTATTTACAAACTTAAAAGACTTATCAAGTTATAGTAAAATAAAAATAGTGTTATAATTGAATTCAATTATCCAAAAACAAAGGGTTATAGTTTACTATAATGAAGTAACATGTAATTTTACTGCAATAAAAAGTTAAGTAGTAAATGAACTTGTAAAACTCATCGTTACCGATTTATATTTGATGCATTGATCATGTATAGCTCTCATATGCTGTCAAGGCATTAAATGGTGCCACCTCACTACAATAAATTTAAAACTTTAAGAGACTTAAAGATAAATATTATTATCAATTGGAAAAAATAAATATTATTTTTTTTAAAAAAATAAAACTATATATTTTTCCCTCTCCAACTCCATTTCACCGAATCTCTTCTTCTTGTCTTGTTCTTCTTCTCCTTTTATAATTTCAAAACTCTAAATTTTTAATTTTAATTCTTAAAAATAATATTTATTTCAATGTTCTTCTTAATTTACTATATTTTATATATTGTGATTGTTTATTTATCACTTTTATTTGATTAATAAAAGAGGCTTTTCGAACACCTTTGAAACTCACATTGTGAATACATCATTACGAAGTTTTAATGTGATAATCTTGTAGACGAATTGCAAAGAAGAAAAATGTATTTTTGTTTAGGGCTGGTTTTTGGGTTCATCTTTTCATAGATCTAAAAAGAGGCTGTGCTTGGTAGATTTTAGTTTTGTCTTGCTTAATCTCCAGCAAACCTGGCGTATGTGGACTTGCTAGGTAATGAGGAAAGTCTGACTTCTATAGAGTTTTTGTGTGCTACACACTGCTATTGTAGATTGTGACCTATTGCATTTATATTCTCGAAAGGCAATTATATTTCTTTAGGGCTGATGTTTTGCTTTCCACTTTTTTCAATTGCTTTATTCATTTCATTCAACCTAGTCCAAGCCAAAGCAGTCATTGTTGAACACAATCAAAGATTTTACCTTATTATTTATTATCATTTTTTGAACGTAATTTCAAATAGAAGAGTAAAATAAATATTAAAAATTAAATTAAGAAAAAGAGTACAAAAAATATTATTTTGAAGAATCAAAATTAAGAATTTAAGATTTTATTTTTCAAAAGAAAATTAGGTTTTTGAATTTACTGTCATTGAGGGAAGAAAGAGGAAGAGATTGTTTTTTTTTTTTTTTGTAATTAGGGAAACGGTAATTCAAATTCTACTCTTTAGACAAAAGATCATGCACCAACTAATGAACTAATTACTCATATGTTTTCTTTATTTAAGTTTTAGGAAGAGATTGAATAAAAATTGTTTATTTTTTTATTTTTTAAAAAATTAATAATATTTATTTTTAATTTCCTTAAAATTTTGAATTTATTTTTTAAATAAGTGGCATGATTTTATATCTTGATAGTGTATAAAGATTATACACTATCAGTGCATCAAATATAAACTCAAATAAAATTCAACCCAAATACAAGACTCAAGAAAGTTTTGAATTCAAATCAAAATCAAGCATTCTAATTTGTAAAACATTTTCATTTTCAATTTTTAAATTTGTGTGATATAATCCAAGGATAATATTTTTAAATGCTAAGTGAAATTACCCTTTCACAATTTTCTAGCTAGATTTGATAAGTTTAAATACACTCATTAGCATGACACAATCACATTACAAAATTAAATAAGATTGAAACTTATCGTGTTTCGTGTCTTAAATGGCTTAAGCTTGCTTAACTTGTATATATATAACATGTTTATCTCGATTAATTAATTGTGCATTATTGTGTCAATTCCTATTATATGACTTATTTAATCTGTTTAAGATACTCATTTAAACATGTTAATCATGTTTAAATGTGTTTGTTGAGTTATAATTGTATCGTTCCATATAAAATTTAATATGTCTTGTTTAATAAGCATATTGATAGTGTCGTGTTGTGTAATTTTGTGTAATGAACTTATTAACGTATGCGTTTAAAATCTTAATCTATTTAATTAATTTTGTAATACTTGTATTTATCCATAAGACTATTATTGTTTACCTAATGATACAGTTATGACTTGTTAACATTTTAGCATAATTTGTAAAATATATCATTTGTTATGCAATCAATCTTAAAAGAATAAATATAAAAGAAATATAAGAGAAAGTATTTAGAGGGAAAGAAAGTATTTTGAGAGAGTAAGAAAATTTTATTCAAGTGTGCATTTACGAATGAAGTGAAGGATGCCTATTTATAGGTTAATAATTCCTTATCTAAATTGAATTTACAAGATGAAGATAATACAAAAGGATTAGATGGATGGATTAAATCTTAAGGTTGATCCAATCTAATTTACATCCAAAACTAAATATAGATAATATAAATGTTTATTCACGAAAATATTTATAACACTCCCTGTTGAATATCCATTGTATTAAGAATATACTTCGTTAAAACCTTACAAGAAAAAAACCTTATGAGAAAAAATCCGAGTGAAGGAAAAAGAGAACTTAAATATTTCAAAAATACGCTTTTGAAATATTACCTCAGTAAAAACCTTATCAAGAAAAACCAAGTGGGAAAAACTTTGATGAAGGAAAAAAGTAGAGTGAGTATTTTACTCTCCCTGATGACTGTATTATAGAGATTTTAAAATGATGCATTTTAATTTTTTATATCAACTTTTTAAATATTGCAGTAAGAAGGGCTTTGGTAAACAAATCTGCTAGATTGTCAATTGATTAAATTTGTTGAACACTAATTTCACTATTTTCTTGGAGATCATGAATGAAAAAGAATTTTTTGGCTAACTATGTGTTGTCCTATTGTCTTTAATGTATCCTTCTTTCAACTATATCATGCAACTGGTATTATCCTCATATAACATTGTTGCAATTTCTTTCTTGGTTGATAAGTCACACATTTCTTGAATATGTTTAATTACAAATCTTAACCAGACACATTCACGACTTACCTCATAAGTTGCTAAAATTTTCGCGTGATTAGAAGAGGTAGCAACTATATATTGTTTTACAAAGCACTATGAAATATTCATACCTCTACATGTGAATAAGTAACATGTTTATGTTCGAGCCTTGTGTGGATCGGATAAATATTTTACATCTGCATAACCAATTGATTTTATTTTGATGCATTTGAATAATATAAGCCTATATCCATTGTTTTTTGGAGATATCAAAGTATATGTTTAATTCTATTCCAACATTTTAAAGTTAGAGAAAAATAATATTTTAGTAATAAATTCACAGCAACTGATATATCAAGGCATGCATTGCTACTAAGATACATTAGTGTTTTAATTTTAATAAGATATAGTACTTCAAGATCAAAAAGTTCTTTATTATCCTCACAAGGTCAGAAAATGTCTTTTTTCACATCTAATGACGTTACAACCATTACTAAACTCATTGGATATGTATTTTCCATATAAAATCGTTTTAGCACTTTTGCTATACAATTAGATTGATGGACAAAAATTTCATTTGTCAAGTGTTCAATCTGAAAACCCAAACGAAATTTTATTTTTCCATGGTCTTTCATCTCAAATTCTTTCTTTAAGTAATCCACGGCTTTTGATAACTCTTCAAGAGTTTTAATAATATTCAAATCATCAATATAAATAGCAATTATAATAAATTCAAATCTATATCCTTTTATAAAATACATAGGCATATAGAATTATTTCTATAGCCTTCTTTCAACAAATATTCACTAAGCAAAGTGGTTCCTAACCATAAATTTATCTTATAAAGGAGAATTTTTAATAACTCGTTTGGCTTAATACATACAAACGCTGCTGCATGCAAAGTGGCATGCCCCTAAGCAAAATTGAAAGTTTAGATTTAATAAATAATTACCTTACAATCAGTTGAAAGTGTTTAATAAATGGTTTTGCTAGATTGTTTTGTGAATTAATATAAGCAATAAGCTGTTCAATAGTTATTCCACTAATATTATAAAGATGAATAGTCTTAATTACATAATTAGGAAAATGTGTTTGCAAACGAATGATTGTAAATGCCAAATTGCAAGCTGATAATAAGCATACATGTGATCATCTAGTACATGTGATCATCTAGTCGATGTATCTATTAAAATTATAAAATATCTAAATGGTTCACATTGTAAATATATGAATCCACATATATCAACCTAAATATGTTTCAAAAATGTAAGAAATTTAGTCCCAACTTTAAATAGTGATATCCATATAATTTATTTGCCTTGAGAGCAAACAGCACATGAATATTTCATCAGATTGAAAAATCTTCTAGTTTTTCAATGAATGACTATATTAATTTTTAATAATTTTTTTTACATTATTATTGATCTAGGTTAATCTAATTGGTCAAGCCAAATCATTAGTAAACTTCTGGTTTACTATGGATTTCAATTATTCTAATATTTGTGAAATTTAATTCAGAGAGCAAAGTGAGTAATAATTTTTTTTTCAACATACATTTCCTACTTGAGATAATAGATGTAATATAACGATATTAAGTGTCTCTTTCATTCATTGTCTCAATATGATATCTATAAGATAAATATCTTTAAAACTTAATAAGCTTCTTGAAACTTTATTGCTCAAGGTAGTAAAATATTAGCTCTCCCGAAACTTTCAATTACTCTTGTGCTACTATATATTGTATTGACATTGGTTTTTTTATTGTCAAGAGGGAAAAATATTTCTTATCTTTAAATATAGTATGCATTGTAGCAATATCTACTAGATATATATTTACATCATAGATTTTGGATCCAATAAGATGAATATCTAATTTTTTTTAATAAAATAAGATATATACAAAAGGAAACTTGTAAGTTAACATAAAATAATATTAAATATAGAATTAAAATACATAATAATAACATACCATTTAAATATAATGAAAAGATATTAAAGCATCTTCATAATATTGTTATACTAAAATATACCAATTACTATTAATTTGATTCTCGGATATTTTTATTACCAATCAAATGATCATTTTTTTTTTCAGAACAAGAAAATCAATAATGAATATTTCTATTACTAATCATATAATCAATTCATCTTTTAGGGTGGCCATAATTAAAATCAGATGTTGTAGTTTTCGGTGATGCTTGATAAAATTCAAAACGTATTATAGGTACATGACCAATGATCTTTCGTGCCACATCAATGACAATAAGTTTTTTATATTCTTTTTATTTTATTTTTTTATTTTTATCTTTTCATTATTCATCCACTTTTAGTGCATTGAAAGTATTCATTTACTTATGGTAGGTTACAAGTATACATCCATTTTTGGTGAGTGATTCACATACTATGGGTTATCCATTTCTGGTGGATCATTTATTTTTTAGTAGATTAAGGCATCCATTCATTTTTTATGGTAAAATTATCTATCAACTTTTAGTAGTAAAATTATTCTTAGATTTTGATAATAAAATTATCCATTCACTTTTAGTGATAAAATTATTATAGTCATCATAATTATTGAATGATGTTACATTCATTTCAAAAAATGGATGATCGAATTTAGAAAATGGATAAATTTATAATTTTTTATTAGTAGCTCGTTGATCGCATTTCCTTCAGGGAATAGATATTATGATTTTTCATTAATAGCAAGGGAAAAAATATAATATATAATACATGATAGCAAAATTTATATTAAAATTGATTTTTAGGGAATGAAAATACTAAAGAAATATTAAGTCTATTACTTGATTTTCTAAAATCAGAAATAAAAATAAAACCAACCTTTGTGAGATGATGAAAATAAAATAATACTAACACTTACCTGATTTACTAAAACCAGAAATCGAAACCTAATTATTGAAATTCTATTGAAGCTTGAAGATGATGAAAATAAAACAATTCTAAAACAGAAGAGATTAGAGGGGATCGTGTTAATAACGTGTTATGAACTAAATTTTAAAAAATAAATATAAAAAGAAATATAAGAGAAAGTAAGTATTTTGAGAGAGTAAGAAGATTTTATTTAAGTGTGTTTTTACAAAAAAAATGAAGAATGTCTATTTATAAGTTAATAATTTCTTATCTAGATTGAATTTACAAGATGAAGATAATATTAAGAAATTAGATGGATGGATTAAATCTTAAGATTGATCCAATCTTATTTACATTCAAAACTAGATATAGATAATATAAATAACTATTTACAAAAATATTCATAACATCATTTCAAAAAAAAAAATTTAAACACACATAATAGATGCGAGAGATAAAGAAAAGGAGAAATTGGCTCTATAATAGATTCACCACCAGCTTGCCCAGACCCAACCTGCTAGGGCTAGATCCAAAATCAACAAACCAGGTCCAGCTTAGTCTTGGCAGGATGGGGCCATAGCAGCCTAAAATAACTAGGCAGTGCCCCAGTGCCAAAAGCAGGGAAAGCCCATTACACTTGCAACACTGCAATCTGATTAATTTTCCTTTGTACGTGATTTAGCACAGTAGCTGAACTGAACTGATATTTTCCCTAATCCTTTTGATGTTACATTCTGTTGTCTCTCACATGTTTATAGCTGAAAATGATTTAACCCAAATAGATGGCCTGAGCAAGCTTATCAAAATCACATTGTACAGCGACCCAGAATTGAAATTTAGTGTCTTAGACAACATGCGTGCCACATCTTGACAATGTCCATACCCCATCATCATTTCGATTCCATCATCTTCTCTTCAAAAATTCAACTATCCCAGCAGTTAAACATCTGCTGAAAATTAGTTAAAAAAATAAAATTTTAAATATTTTTCACTCATGATGATATATATTAATGTTTTGAATGTATATATGTATTGATTTCACTTTTTAAAGATATATTTATATATAGTCTTAAAATAACTTTTATAAAATAGCTTATGTTAGTGCAAACTACCTAAATTTTTACTAGTTTTAGTACATATATGATGTTTAAATAGAGAATATATAACAACTCAAGACTGGAGGAGCCTGTGGGGATGGATCAACGCACCAAAGCTGGCTATGAAGAGTCTGAATTTGTTGACAAAATGGAGGCGAAGCAGAAGTATGGCAATGTGGACGTGAATCATACTGCTATTGCAGGGATTAAAGCTGAAAGGATGAAGACTGTAGCTGCCCGGCAGGCTTCTCCATTAGCTTGTGTCAAGTTCTGGGTGGTTGTACTCTCGACCATGTTACTTATTCTTTGGCTCTGCGCAATTCAGTTGGCAACTCTGGATGACAGAATCACGGTGCCAAAATCCGCATTCTATTTTCCATATTCTTTCCCATCTCAAAGTGAGTGCTAGCTGTTTCTATTACCTTTGTGTCTGTTGTTCTGGTTAATTTGCATGAAAAGATAAAAAGAAATTTGGATCAGGAGGTGATTCTATTGCTTTCCCTTTATTGTTCGTTCTTCACCATGAAGAAAACTTTGTGGATCTTCACTGCAGGGGTTTATAAAAGCAATGGATATCTAATCATTTCACCCAATGGAGGATTGAATCAGAAGCGACTTGGGGTGAGTAAACAAAAACCTCTTTCATGTAATTGGATGTTCATTTGGCTTCCCCATGACAAGCTTTTAGATGTTCTCAGTTGTCACCTTAGGGTTCTGTTGCTGATTCTGTATTCTTTATGCTCCACAGATTTGTGATATGGTTGTCATTGCAAGATATCTGAATGTCACGCTTATCCTTCCTAAATTTGCTCATGGCTCGTATTGGAATGATACCAGGTAATGCTTTTAGCATCGAATCGGGGATTTGAAATTTGTCTAATCAAGATACATTGATCCTGAGTTCTGATGGCCTAACCCTGTGATCAATCGATTGCTTCATTGCCTAGTTGACAACATTAATGCTGACAGTTTACATTTTTGTTTGAATTGGTAGTACATTTGCAGATATCTTTGATGTGAACAATTTCATTACATCTCTGAGAGATGAGGTTCGAATACTGAGGGAGCTACCTCCAGAGCAGAAGAGAAAAGCAGAGTCTGAACCACTTTATTATATGTTTCCTATGAGTTTTGCTAGCTTAGAATATTATCATGGAAGGGTTGGTTCCCAACTTTTACATCAAGATTCATTTTTTTCATGGCACTTAATTTTGTCACATTGAAATTTCTGAAATTCTGACACGATTAGGAGTTTAGCACTGATACATATTTGTTTACAGGTTCTTCCTCGCATACAGAAGCATGAAATTTTGCTATTCGCTCAAACTGATGCTAGGCTTGCCAACAATGGGCTACCGGCTGAACTCCAGAAACTGCGGTGTCGAGTAAACTACAAAGCATTGAAGTTTACACAACCGATTGAGGAAACAGGCAGGAAAATTGTTACACTTTTAAGACAGAATGGTCCTTTCTTGGTTCTTCATCTCAGGTATGAGAAGGATGTATTGGCATTCACCGGTTGCGTCGAAGGTTTAACGAAAGAAGAGGCTGCAGTGGTGAAAGAAATGAGGTGAGATTGCTGAGAAAACCTTCTATGAATTTGGTGGCAACATTTGATTGATCAAGCTATTTAAGATCAATGCTAACAATGTTAATACTAGATATTCCCATGATGGGTGGTGGCACAAACCGATTGATTCCAAGAAGAAAAGAGAACGTGGATCATGCCCTTTGACTCCAGAGGAAACGGCTCTAGTATTCCAGGCATTGGGCATTGATAGGAATACCACAATTTATATTGCATCCGGAGAAATATACCAGAAACAGAAGAGAATGGCAGACCTGGCATCAGCTTATCCAAATCTGGTCCGTAGAATAAAGTATCTAAGCCAATTTATACCATGGGTCATATTAATTATAGTCTGCTGCTTTTTCTTATGTGAAACAGGTTAGGAAACAGACCATATTAAAACCAGAAGAGCTCGAGCCCTTCCTGAATCATGCAGATCAGATGGCAGCGCTGGATTATATTGTTGCAATAGAAAGTGACATTTTCGTTCCTACTTTTGTTGGGAACATGGTGAAAGCTGTTGAAGGCCATCGCCGGTATTTCCTAATGACTAATTTCTCTCTGATTTCCAATCATTACTTCAAATTGAGTGATTAATTACTACTTTGAACACAACTTTTGGCAATAATTTGTGCAGATACTTGGGATTTAGGACCACAATTTCTCTAGACAGGAAGCTTCTGGTTAGTCTAATTGATCAGTACAAGAATGGGACGCTGAACTGGGACGAGTTTTCCCTGTTAGTGAAAAAAACTCATGAAGGGCGAACGGGGAAACCAGGGAGGCGAATGGAGATTCCCGAACATCCTAGACAGGAAGATTACTTCTATTCGAATCCACAGGAATGCTTGCCACCGGTTGCTCAACCACCAACTATTACTTGACACGTGTATATATAAGTTTTAATTTGCTTGTTACTGTCAATTTTAGTGGATGATAAAAGAAAATAATATACACGTTCAATTTCCAAAATTTTTATCTTTATTTGACTTTCACGAATATTAAAAAATTGATTTTTTTGTATTTTGTATTATTAAATTTATTTTTTATAATACTAATATATACAATATTTTTATTCACAAAAAATAAAAAAAATTGAAATGTAGAGCAAGAAAAAATATTAGGAAAATTATTTTATTTACATGAAAAGCTATTAAAGGAATTTTACCTACGAGAGCAGTGTTAATACAAAGGAAGGCTAACAATCATGCCCCTTTTGTGTGGAGAAAGTAGAAACAGATTTTCACTGCTGGTGCTATTGTCAATATACAAGAGCTGCTTGGCTCCGTTCCAAGTGTGGATTTCGGGATATCAAAGAGCATTTTGATTACGCTGTTGATTGGATAATTGGGTTTGTATTGAATGTTGAAATACTGGATGCAGAAGAAATAATTTGCATATTATGAGCTTTATGTAAGGCCAGGAATTTGCTGGTTTTCGAAGCTCAGAAAATGGATCCTATGGCTGCTGCGAAGATGGGGTGAGACATTTGCAGGGAATTTCAAACTGTCAACAAGTCAAGTGCTATTAATGAAAAAATGGTAACAAGAACTTGTAATCACTGGAGAAGAGCTGTAGGAAATAAATTAAACACTGATGCTGTCATCTTTGTCAATAATGTAGTTAAAATGATGGGAGCGGGATTTGTCCTGCGTGATGCTTATGGTGAAATGATTTTGGCAGGTACAGCAAGGGTTAATTTTGGTGGTAAGGTTGAAGATGCAGAGTTACAGTCCTTGGTTTGGTCATTAATGATATGCTGTAGAGAAAATAAGGGAATAACAGAGGTGGAATTAGACAACGTGACAATGATGAAGCAGCTAAATGAGAAGAAATTTTCTGGTGCTCCAGGAAATATTTATCTAGATTGCGCTGATGAGTATATGGCGAAGGTAAACTGCAGAAAAGTTTCTCAATGTCCAAGGAGATTGAACTCTGTTGCTCACTTATTGGCCCAACATGTAAAAGTAATCGGCGAGGATCATGTGTTGCGGAGAAGATGTATAGAGATGCCGAGCAAAACCAAAGAGTGCCTGCTATGCAACAAGGAAGTTTCATAGGTTACAAACGGGTGAAGGGCGTTGGGAATGTTCCTGGTGATTTGTATGGTTAAGCAAGTACTGTTTTTTCCTTATCCTTGATTTTATCTCAAAAGGGTTTTTTCAAGGGAAAGTCTTTAACGAGACTTACTTGCTATGCAAAGGGCACAAATGTTCATGAAATGTAATTTTATTAATATCTTGCATTGTAATATGTGGTTGGTGATTGACGAAATGCATCATTTTCTTAAAAAAAATAATAAATTCCTAATTTTGAAACATTTCAAAAAATATAAAAAAAAATAAAAGAGAGAAAATATATAATTATACGTCAGGAGGTCATCCAGTTTTATAAACAAATCATTTAAACAAGACATCAAATATAAATTATTTTTTCTAGATAATTATTAGCTAGTAGTCGCCTGACCTGACATGTTGCCATACTAATACGTAAACAATTTCTGAAACTTTTAGTATGGCAATGGAAAGATATGGTTACTTTTACTTTCCATCCTTCTGTATTTCTATTTTTTCCTCTACATTCCATTAAATATAGAGTATATTCTAAATTGATACTGCAAAAATTAAAGAAATTAAATTATATTTATTATTTTATTTAAGATAACAGATCAAATTTATTGTTCATCTTTGAACGATTTAAGGTTAATATTAAAATTTTAATTTAATTAAAAATTTTGTTAATATTATTATAATTTATGCATAATCACTCTGTGCATTATTCCATATATAATTAATTAAAAATTCCTCATAACATGAACATATTAAAAGATTTGGGACGTGACTAATAAGAAATTCCCAGAAGGAAACGTTCCATGGAACCCCTATATGGCACATGCAAAACAATTCAAAAATACAACATAAGAAAAGGACTGAAATGATCTATAAATAAGTTGAAACAGTAAATATTAAATTTGATAATGTAAAGCAAATAATACAATACTATGTTGTCCACATCAGAAAAGGAAACATATGGTTGCACATGTAAAATATACTCACTTCTTTCTTTGCTTTTTGGGATAATAAGGGCCTATCTAATTTTATATCAAGCTTTCAAGGCCAAGTTGGAAGGAATACATTATCAATCTATTTCAGTCCAACAAATAAAATTAATTTGATAAATGTAAGGTTCTTAATTTTGATGTTTTTTCTCATGTTTTCGCTATTAAAATAAGCCATTAGAATCTAAAATTGTTAATTTTATTCTTATTTTAAACGATGAATATGACAATAATTAATATTTGTCCCTACCCATGAAAACATTTAGTACAATTAAAAATTAATGTCCATGATAATGGGAAAAGATATTAAAAACTAATAAAGAATGATTATCTTGGTAATTTGACAAGAAATAATTTTTTTAAAAGAAAGAGTAAGTTAACGAAATTGGGTTATATTATATCCAAGATATATATATATATATATATATATATATATGGATAAGAAAAATTAATGTAAATGCATGGTAGTTGTGGTTATGACAAAGAAGAAATGAAGGTTGTTTTTCTCATTGGTGTTATCATATTATTTACTTAGAAGAGAAGAAAAGTAGTGGGGATGTGATTTAATTTTCTTACCTAAATGTTCTTTTTATTTTTTTCTAATTTTACTCTTTCCTTATATAAATAATAAACCATATAATAAAATTTTTTAAGTGATGATGAACTTCTTACATGAGTTAATTTTGGTATAATTTTGAAATTTATATACAGAGATCTTTATTTGTAATATAATGGGAGTATGTCACGCTACATTTAGATGGACATTTAATTATTGTTTAAGTGATGTTATTATTAACAGATTGATAGATTTAGAATAAATTCAAAACTTTGTCAATGAAAAAATTAAATTTAAACTGTAAATAAAAATGAAATATTATAAAAAGGGTTACAAATTAACGATACAATTTATTCAAATTTCTTTTTTTTTTACATTAATATATAAATATGGTAGTGATAGGAGGGGCCTGTCTGAGTAAGATTAATGCTACAGCCCACCAGCCTGGTCCTGGCCTGGGCCCAATTCTGCAGGGCCTATCCGAAGATTGAAAGGGCATGCATGTGGCCTTAATGGGTCTGAGTTTTTCCAAACTATAATTTCATGGCAAGATAAATAAGGTGGAGTAAGGTGGGCATATAGTATTTCTATATATAGATAGAGTGCGCCCACAACTACGGTGTTACAGCAACTTGCAAGCACAGTTGGTCAGACGAGGAAAGCTGTGTACACCAAAGCATGTAGTGAACATTTAATGCATGTTTAGTGCTGATTAAAATAAGACACACAAGAGCAAGTGACACCCTTTACGAAAACGAGGACATAGAAAAAGCTGGTTTTGTCCAAGCTAATATATATATGTAAACATGAACTTGGCATGCATGCACTGATAGTGACAAGAAATCGAAACCAAGTCTCTTTAGATTATATTTACACCCGTTCGTGATCAGCCATGACTTACATGGTTTAAGCTGAAGCAACGGATTTCCTACTTAGAAAGAGCCATTCAAGTACTCGTATGATCCCCAGATTCCATGAAGATGCAAAAAATCAACCCCATCCTAGTTTCCCCACTCTTCGTTTCATAAATATCTATGAAAAATCAAGAATTTTCTCTTCACGATTTTATGTTATTGTAATTTAGATATTGATATAACTTTATATTATATAATATTTAGATAAGAAATATTGATAATTTTAAAAGAGAATACATATATGTGTGTGTTTTATATGTATATGAAGATGGATCAACATATTAAAATTATAAAATAGATAAATAAGAAATATTGGTAATTTTAAAAGAGAATATATATGTGTGTGTTTTATGCATGTATGAAGATGGATCAACTTATTAAGATTAATTCCAATTATGAAGATTCTAAATCTATAATGGAAGAGGTGAAGGGAAAGCATAGTGAAGTGGAGGTGATGAACTGTAAAGTTATTAGAGGGATCAAGGCTAGAAAGCTGGAGACCATGACTGCCTCACAGTGGCAGCCTCCTGCAATCAAGTTCTGGGCAGCTGAGGCCTTGGTCTTGGTAACCCTGCTGTGGGTTTGTGTATTTCAGCTGGCGACAGTACTCAACGAGGAAGATACAGTGTCATGTTGATTGGACAGTATGTGCCAAAGAATGATTATTGTTCATTTGTTTAGATCGTATCTACCTTAATTCTTTGGGTGATTCTTGCATTAGTGTTAAGAGTTTTATAATTCCCAATATAAACTAAGCTTAATATTTCTTAATTTCTCCAAAAAAATAAAATAAGAATCTTTCTATAAGTAATGAGATAAAAAAAAAAGGAAAGGTGCTTGGCGTTATAATATTATATAGGAATCTCATCCCAAATCATAAAATTGATATGATTTCATGATTGGTATAATAATGAGAAAAAATTAATGATTTTATCATAAATTTGATATAACAATGAGATTTTTTTTTTAAAAAAAGTCATATCAATTTTATTTCCTTATAATTATTTTTTAAAGTATTCCAATATATAAATACTTCTATTTAATCATCTTCTCATTTTACAAAATTCGCATATTATAAATAGTTTATACCGTATAACATATGTAAGATTTGTTCATTTTTTTCTTTATTTCTTTCACTACAAAATAAAATAAATTTTTTAATAAACTGAAATCCGTCTAAAAAAATTTGATGAAATATTCCATCAAAGATTCATGACATAGAGATCAAGTTCATGTAAATATTGTATAACATATAACATATGTAAGATTTACTTTTTTATTTTTCTTTCTTCCTTTCTCATGCTTATGAAGATGAAGTTCATGTTACCATCAAAGATTCACGAGACATTTCCCTGTTAAAAATAAAGAAAAACAGCCTCCTATATATAACTAGGAGGTGGGGTTTGAGGTTTTCCCTAAGAACATATCTTTTATTTTATTTTATTTTTTGATATATATATCAACCTATCTTTTTGATGGGAGATTAATAATACATAAAATGTTCTGTTTATGTTATTTTCAATTGGTGTAATTCTCTGTTGACGTTTGATTCATGAAATCTTGAATAGATCCTAAAGATTAAAAAGAAATTAAACAATTAGGATTTATTAAAATTATTGACAAAAAAAATATGGAATCAAAGGAATTCTTTTTTGATATACTAATTAAATGTATTAACTTTGTCTGATTTTGGACAAAGAAGTATATATGTAGCTAAGCAAGGAGAAGGGTTAATCTTATTAATTTCAATATCATTGCATCATTGTAAGTAATCAAACAATTTTATATGGTTTTAATTTTTCATTTTAAGATTTAACACTTGTAAAGTTTTTTGCTATCTCAAGATACAATGCTTTTTTTTTATCAATTAAGGATTCCAATTTCTTTTATTTTGATTAATGGAGGAAAACTAATGAAGGCACAAAAAATGCAGTATGACAATATTTTTTTAATAAATGTATTTACCTAGAAAATGACTAAATCTATCTAACTAAAAATATGATAATTTTTATTGATTTTATTTTTTGTTCATCTTGTGTGAGGTTAGTTTTTATCTTGATATCTATTTTCCGTGATCAATTGTTTAAATTAATTATGATTAAAAAGATTAAAATAACTAAACTAAAACATTACATCTTCGAACAAAAATTTTCAAATATTATTAGATTTTAAAATAAGTATTTAATTATTTTAGATTAAAAGTTTAGACCTAAATAACAAAATATATTAATGTATTGATCTTAGAAATAAAAATTACTAGTAAATTGATATTTTAGAACTTTCTTCATAAATAATTTCGCATGTTTGAAGGATTTGATTAATCATTTGTTCTTTCATGGCGGGGGGATTGCTTATTGATTCATGTGATTTGTCTTGACTTTTGCAAATGAACAGGCGCCGGGTGTTGCTGTCAAATCTTGATGACTGCAACTTTTTCTTTCAAACCAAATGCCTACACATGTAGGGAAATTAATAAAACCTCCAACAACAAAAAAAATGGGTTGTTGACAATGAAATGTTTCTCATACATGGTTGCTACAGGGATTTATAAGAACAATGGATATCTAGTGGTTATAGCCAATGGAGGGTTGAATCAAAGACGACTTGCTGTGAGTAGTTTCAATTTGTAGCTAGCACTACTTTGGGGCATATTAATTACTTTTCTTTGTGTTGATATTTACAGATTGCTTATATGGTCGTGATTGCAAGACATATTAATATCATGCTTATTGTTCCTTTATTCGTTAATGGAACTTATTGGAATGATAAAAAGTTGGTCAAATATATGTTTTTCTCTCTTTGATATCTAATCATGTTTAGTACTACTCTTGTGACATAAATAATGCTTGAGAATTATTGGATTGTTAAACCCAATCAAGTGAAGATTCAATAATTACGTATAAATGATCAAAGATTATGATAATTCTTTGTCACACATAACAAAAGATCATTTTTTTTTTTCATTTCATAAATTTTATCTTGTCATTCTTAAACTTATTTGGTACTTGAAATCTAGAATTAAATCTTTAAATTTTAATTATTGAAATCTACATTCTAGTCCAATTATAGTAATTACTTCATGACATCTTAATCCCCTATTTCTCTTCAAAATGTCTAGCACCAAGCGAAACCTAGTACATTGTCTTGCATAATCCCAAGGGTTTGGATTATATTAATCATCTTAAAAATGTGACTTTTAATTTGTCTAGAAGTTGATAATTAGCTGCTTAACAAGCATTTTTTCTTGATATGGCTGCACATTTGCAGATATATTTGACCTGAATCATTTTATTACATCTCTAACAATTTCTCTCTGAACATTTTGATATGAAAGATAAGGATGAGGCGTCTTATATCATTGGCATTAAGATTCATAGGGACAGATCTAAAGGTCTCTTGGGATTGTCTCAAAAAGCCTATATCAATAAAGTTCTTGAAAGATTTTAGAAGAAAGATTGTTCACCCAATGTTGCACCTATTGTTCAAGGTGATAGGTTCAATTTGAACCAATGTCCCAAAAATGATCTTGAAAGGGAAGGGATGAAAAATATTCCATATGTTTCAACTATTGGAAGCCTAATGTATGCTTGGGTTTGTACTAGACCACACATTGCATTTGCAATTTGAATGTTTGAAAGATATCAAAGTAACTCGGGTTTACACCATTGGAAAGCTGCAAAGAAGGTTTTGAGGTACCTTCAAAGAACTAAAGACTCCATGCTTACGTATAAAAGATTTGACAATCCGGAGGTAGTTGGATACTCAGATTCAAATTTTTGTGGTTGTGTTGACTTGCGTAAATCAACATCTAGGTATAGCTTCATATTTGCTAGAAGAGCTATATCTTGGAGAAATGCAAAGCAGTCTCTAATTGCTACTTCTACCATGGAAGCAGAGTTTGTTTCTTGCCTTAAGGCGACATCACAGGGTATTTGGTTAAAAAGTTTCATATCTGGGCTTCAAGTTGTTGAGTTTATCTCAATTGAAGTTGTATTATGACAATTCATCAGCTGTGTTATTTGTTAAGAGTAGAAATCAAAGTAAACACATTGACATTAAATACTTAGCTGTTTGAGAGTAGATAAAAGCAAATAACGTGCTCATTGAACACATTCACACTGAGCTGATGATTGCAGATCTTCTGATAAAAGGCATGCCACCAAAGTTGTTTAAGAATCATGTTTTGCAAATGGGACTTAGTTCTATCTTGTCACATACCATTTGAGTTAAGATGCTAGCATATTTTATTGAGAAACTTTGAATTTTAATTGTTTTCTCTTTTCGAATTGTATACAATTATTATGAAAATAACAATTATCTTTTGAGAACCTGGAATAAACATGTGAGGTTTATCCATAAAGTTATATACCACATATTGAGCTTTTTGCAAAAAGGATTTTTGCATTGTAATACATGGAATGTAATACTTGTTCTTAGAGGACTTATTACCATGATTCATGTAATTTATTCTTTTTGTTTTAAGCATTTGGGTAATTAAACTAATACATTATGTAGATATTAAAATAACAAATGTTTGGCCTAAGTAGGAGAATGTTGGAATTTTTAATTTAATTTAAGTCTAAAATTCTAGTGTGGTTTGTTATTATCTATCAAATATTTATTTCTCACATTTAGTATGTTATAATATTAGTTTAAGTGGTATATATAAAATCTATTTCAAATTCTAGATAAAGATTTCCTTAGAGTTTGGGAGATATGAGATTTTCTTTATGGGAGGAAATCTATAATGGTTTATGACACTATCAATTCATTAACCCTGTATCCATCGTTAGGAATTGCATTGGGTCAGAAGATTTCATAAAAAAAGTTTTTTATTCTATTACTCCTTTTATTATTGTTATGGCTAAAGATTAGTATCGATCCTTATTTATTTCCGCTGCCATATTTTTGTAAACATATTTGATATGGTTTAACATCTATCACAATAGTGATGAGTACATGAAGATTCTAAGTGAGTGATTATTGTAATAAGTTTTCTGCTTGACTTTAATCATTGCAATAATCTTTGTTATTTGATGATGAATTTCTTTTAGAATATTCTGATAAAGACAAGGAATCATGACGCTATATATAGATATTTTTTATTCACAAAATTTGAGAAAGTTAAAAAAAATGCAATAAATCAATGGGTTATAATCAAAATTTAGGCAAAAAAAAAAAATCATGGCAAGATAAACATGGTGGAGTAAGATGGGTATCATTTTTTTCTTTTTTTAGGACAAAGCTCATATGCACCCACAACCAACCTACGTACTGCCACAGCAACCTTTAAGCATAGTTGCCCAAACAAGGAAAACTGTGTACCAAAACATATAATGAACAGTTAATGCATGTTAAGTGCTGATAAAGATATGACACACATGAACTTTGCATGCACCGATAGTGACAAGAAATCGAAACCTAGCCTCGCAGGCTCCCTGACTCACATGGTTTAGGAATTAGAACGAAGCAACTCATTTCGCACTTATAAATAGCCATTCAAGTACTCATATATATTTCTAGCAAGATTCCAATCAATCCTACACTAGTTTCCCCGCCCCTTGTTTCATAATACATAGTGTATCTCTCTTAATTAGTTTATATTTTATTATAATTTAAATATCGATAAAATTTTATATTATATAATACTTAGATAGAAAATATATGTGTTTACGCTTGTATGAAGATGAATCAACATATCAAGATTAATTCTAATTATGAAGATTCTAAATCTATCACGGAAGAGGTGAAGGGAAAGCATAGTGAAGTGGAGGTGATGAACTGTAAAGGTATTAGAGGGATGAAGGCTAGAAAGCTGGAGACCATGGCTGCCTCACTGTTGCAGCCTCCGGCAATCAAGTTGTGCGCAGCTGCGGCCTTGGTCTCGGTAACCCTGCTGTGGGTTTGCGCATTGCAGCAGGCATCAGTACTCAACGAGGAAGATACAGTGTCATCGTCATTCTATAATCCCTTATCGTCATCAGAAAGTGAGTGATGATTTCATGTTGATTTTGCCTTTTTTGAAAGGTATGATTTCATGTTGATTGGATAGTATGTGCCAAAGAATGACTACTTTTCACTTGTTTAGATCGTATCCACCTTAATTCTTTGGGTGATTCTTGCATTAGTATTAAAGTTTTATAATTCCCGATATAAACTAAGATTAATATTTCTTAATCTGAACTTTACAGATCTATAATTTCATCAATATAGCTACATGACTTTCAAAAAAAACTCTCCAAAAATAATAAAGAATCTTTCTATTAGTGATGAGATAAAAAAAAAAAAAAAGGTGCTTGACGTTATAACATTATATAGGAATTGATTTCCCCAAATCATAAAATTGATATGATTCCATGATTGATATAATAATAAGAAAAAAATTAATGATTTTATCATAAATTTGATATAACAATGAGATTTTTTATAAAAGAACACATATCAATTTTATTTCCTTAGAATTACTTTCAAAAATATTTTCATATGTAAATACTTCTATTTAACCGTCTACTCATTTTACAAAATTCGTAAATTATGAATCGTTTACACCATATAACATATGTAAGAATTGTTCTTTTTTCTTCTTCTTTCTTTCTTTCACTACAAAAATAAAATAAATGTTTTAATAAACTGAAATCCGTTGAAAAAAATTCGACCAAATGATTCATGACATAGAGATAAAGTTCATGTAAATATTGTATAACATATAACATATGTAAGATTTGTTTTTTTATCTTTCTTTCTTCCTTTCTCATGCTTATGTAAGATTCACGAGACATTTCCCTGTTAAAAATAAAGAAAAACAGCCTCCAATAACTAGGAGGTAGGGTTTGAGGCTTTCCCTAAGAACATATCTTTTAGTTTATTTTATTTTATTTTTTGATATATATATATATAAACATGTCTGTTTGATGGGATATTAATAATACATATAATGTTCTGTTTATGTTATTTTCAATTGGTATAATTCTCTGTTGACGTTTGATTCATGAAATCTTGAACAGATCCTAGAGATTAAAAAGAAATTAAACAATTAGGATTTATTAAAATTATTTACAAAAAAATATGGAATCAAAGGAATTCTTTTTTAATATACTAATTAAAAGTATTAACTTTGTCTGATTTTGGACAAAGAAGTATATATGTAGCTAAGCAAGGAGAAGGGTTAATCTTATTAATTTCAGTATCATTGCATCACTGTAAGTAATCAAACAATTTTATATGGTTTTAATTTTTCATTTTAAGATTTAACACTTGTAAAGTTTTTTTCTGTCTCAAGATACAATGTTTTATTTTTATCAATTAAGGATTCCAATTTCTTTTTATTTTGATTAATGGAGGAAAATTAATGAAGGCACAAAAAATGCAGAATGAAAAATATTTTTTTAATAAATGTATTTACCTAGAAAATGACTAAATCTATCTAACGAAAAAAATGATAATTTTTGTTGATTTTATTTGTTGTTCATCTTGTGTGAGGTTAGTTTTTATCTTGATATCTATTTTCCGTGATCAATTTTTTAATTAAATATGATTAAAAACGTTAAATTAGATAAACTAAAACATTACATATTCCAATCAAAATTTTCAAATGTTATTAAATTTTAAAATAAGTATTTAATTATTTTAGATTAAAAGCTTGGACCTAAATAACAAAATATATCAGTGTATTGATCTTAGAAATAAAAATTACTAGTAAATTTATATTTTAGAAATTTCTTCATGAATGATTTCGCATGTTTGAAGGATTTGATTAATCATTTGTTGGGGGGGTTTGGTTATTGATTCATGTACTTTGTCTTGACTTTTGCATATGAATGGGTGTTGGGTGTTGGGTGTTGCTGTCAAATCTTTATGACTGCACCTTTTTCTTTCAAATCAAATGCCTACATATGTAGGGAAATTAATAAAAACTCCCAACAAAAGGAAAAAAAGTGGGTTATTGACAATGAAATGTTTCTCATGCATGGTGGCTACAGGGATTTATAAGAACAATGGATATCTAGTGATTATAGCCAATGGAGGGTTGAATCAAAGACGACTTGCTGTGAGTAATTTCAATTTGCAACTAGCAGTATTTTGGGACATATTAATTACTTTTCTTTGTCTTGATATTTACAGATTGTTGATATGATCGTGATTGCAAGATATATTAATGTTACGCTTATTGTTCCTTTATTCGATAATAAAACTTATTGGAATGATAAAAGGTTGGTCACATATAAGTTTTTCTCTCTTTGATATTTAATAATGTTTAATACTACTCTTGTGAGATAAATAATGATCAAGAAGTATTGGATTGTTAAACCTAATCAAGTGATGATTCAATAATTACATATAAATGATCAGAGATTACGATAGTTCTTCCTCATGCATAACAAAAGATTATTTTTTTTTCATTTCATAAATTTTACCTTGCCATTGTTAAACTTAATTGGTACTTGAAATCTAGAATTAAATCTTTAAATTTTAATTACTGAAATCTATATTCTAGTCCAATTATAATAATTACTTCATAACATCCTAATCCCCTATTTCTCTTCAAAATATTTGGATTATATTAATCATCTTAAAAATGTGACTTTTAATTTGTTTAGCAGTTGATAATTAGCTACTTAACAAGCAGTTTTTCTTGATATGGCAGCACATTTGCAGATATATTTGACCTGAATCATTTCATTACGTCTCTGAGAGATGAAGTTCGTATAGTGGAAGAGCTTCCTCCAGAGCTAAAGAGAAGAGAGGAATCAGAGTCAATTTATTCCATGGTTCCCATAAGTTTTGCTAGCTTGACATATTACTATCAAAAGGTTGGCCCCCCTCTTATTTGTATCAGGCTGCTTCTTCTTCTTCTGATGGCAAATATTTTGTTTTTCAGGTTATTCCTCGAATACAAAAGCGTGGAGTCTTGCATTTCTCTCTAACTGACGCTAGGCTAGCCAACAATGGGCTACCAGATGAGGTCCAAAAGCTTCGCTGCAGAGTAAACTATGACGCATTGAAATTCACTCGGCCAATTGAGGAAACAGGTAGAAAAATTGTTAGTCTCCTAAGGCAAAAAGGACCTGTCTTGGTTCTTCATATTAGATATGAAAAAGACATGGTTGCATTTACGGGTTGTGTTCAAGGTTTAACTAAAGAAGAGATCAAAGAGGTTAAAGAAATGAGGTGAGAATTAATCTAATCCCATCTTTAATTTGCTTTAAACTGAATAGGTATTAGAATACAGCTTGATATTGTAACCGTGATTGAAATAATTTCGCAGGTCTTTAGATACTTTTGTAATTGATAATGAAGTTTATCATAATGAAATTTGGTGATTGCGACTAAAAGCACTCTAATCTCAATACCAAACAAGCTCTAAAGCAAAATATGAAAACCTTGGATTAATCAGGTACTCCTATGAAGAGTGGAAGCATAAAACGATAGATGCTAAAAGGAGGAGAGAGCACGGCTCTTGCCCATTGACTCCCGAGGAAACTGCTCTTATATTGCAAGCATTGGGAATTGATAGGAATACCACAATCTACATAGCAGCCGGAAAAATATACAATGAAGAAAAGAGAATGGAAAACCTAGCAATGGTGTATCCAAATCTGGTCAGTTGAATGAAAATTTTGTAGTATATTTCAACAATTTAGCTTTAATTATCGACTGATAATTGATTCACAGGAGTTGCTTTCTTGATGTGAAATGTGAAATAGGTCAGGAAAGAGCTTGTGTTGGAACCCTCGGATCTTAAGCCCTTCCTCAATCATGCAGATCAGATGGCAGCATTGGATTATATTGTTGCAATAGAAAGTGATGTTTTCATTCCTACCTTTGGAGGAAACATGGCCAAAGCTGTCGAAGGCCATCGTAGGTACTTGTTGTAGTGTTTTTCACCAAGATCATTGTTGGGGTTTGGTCATTGATCAACCCCATTGACATTAATTGATCATTTGACATGAATATTATTGGCATTCAACTCCTCTTTTTTCTTTTTTTTTTGCAGATACTTGGGATTCAAGACAACAGTTCTTCTTAACAGAGAAATTCTAGTCAAGTTGATCGATGACTACAGGAAAGGAAGGCTGAGCTGGGATGAATTTGCTGTACTAGTGAAGAAATCTCATGAACATCGTACTGGGAAACCAGGCAGAAGAAGGGAGATTCGTGATCATCCCAGACATGAAGATTTCTTCTATTCTAATCCACAAGAATGTCTGCCACCAATTTCCTGATCAACCACCAATAAGTGCTACATACTTATATAACCATAGCTTTCATTTTTGTGTGTCTGATTTCATTCTTTATTTAGACATCAAATATCTATAAATATAGCCATACTTTAAATTAAATGTGAATATACCCATAAATAAGTCTACATACATACATACATACATACATACATACATATAATGTATTTCATAAAAACCTGATAAAATTTCAAAAAAGTATCCTGAAAATGATAGAATTTGTGAAATATGTAGCATAGAAAAAGCTAAAAGAGTTTCTTGTAAACTCAAAAGTCTCAAACTGCATATTAACTTTGAAAAACGTTGCAACTTCATTGTCAGGAATAAATCCTATAGCACCAGTTGTTTGATTTACAACAATGAGCTGGTGATAAACAATTGATCTTGTTTTTGGATATACCTTGAATTTAGAACAATGAGTTGGTAATAAACAATTGATCTTGTTTTCGGATATATATCTAAGGATTGTAATGTGTATCTTGTTACAGGGTACTCGCAAGTACTTGACCCGTTTATATAAAGTTAGGGTATCTTAGAATTGGGTTCGAGTCACAATTTTACTATTAATATTGAGTTTGAGTCGGATTCTGATACCCGATACCAGAACCCGATTATGTTTTTCTTTTTAATTTCATGTAATTAAAGACAAATTCATATTATTAATTCATAAAATGATTATTAATTAATTTGTAATATATTTTAATACATATACTTTACATATTGTGTTAATTTATAAAGAGTATAATTACTATTATGCATATATTTTGAGTATATATACTTTAAATATAAACATACTTATTTTCTACTTTATGTTAACATTACATTATAACTTATAAAATTATTAATTCTAATATATATCTTTATGTATATAAACTTAAAAAATATATATCTAAAAAGAAATTGTGAGATTAGAATAATTTTGGAGCGTAGTTATTTTTTTTAATTCATGGACAAACTCATATAGTTAATTAAATTTGTAATGTTTAAATTGTTGTTTGAATATTTGTTTTTAGTCATTTAAGTTAATATTTGAGATAATTGTTCTTGATTATTTAAATTTAAATTTTATGATTTCTATTTTTTAAAAATTTAATTATTAGTGATTTTATATGAATTATGGATGAAAATATTACAATATATATATACGGGTACGAATTCGAATTCAAATAATTGAGTACTCATTAAGTGTTTTTTAATTATTTTTTTACACAATCAAATTTTTAAACGAGTTTGGGTAATTATCAAGTAGTGGATACGTATTAGGATTCGAGTTAAGACAAGACATTTAAAAAATATTCTGATAATTATAAAATTCAAGTACCTCATTTATTAATCTAATTCAGGTATATCAAAATTAACGAGTATCCTAATCGTTGAGACAACACAAAAAAGATTAACATATTGATCATGTTTTCGGAAATATATCAATAAAATTGGAATAACACAGAAAAAATTAACCTGTGCAAAGGTGAGACGCACAAATCAAGAAATGATGGAAATTTTTTCTATGATTGAACGAAAAAACATGCTAGAAAATTAAACCGTTGCCCAAAGTTAACCTGAATTGAGTTTGTTTATTTATTGATTTTTTTTCTTTTGGTGGAAAGGAAACGATTCTTGTTTCAAAAAAGATTTATGACGGAAATCATGCAATACCATGTAAGCCATTTTGAGATATAAGAAGGAAATTAAAGATTGCCACATGAGCATGTACAAATCCACATATTGGCATTTGATTAGTGAGATAAGAGTTGACAAAAAGGGTGATGACTTGATAGCTTTATTAAATTAAAGCTAAACTGCTCAAGTTATCCGCCCACTGCTAAACCATCACATTTCAACCACAAACAAAGGTGCAAGAGAAAAGAACAATGAGTCCGTTCAGCTGGAAAAAGGGCATCAAGAGGATTTGCTCTCTCTCTCTCTCTCTCTATCTATATATATTTAAATCAATACGTATGATACACCCATGATACAGGTAATGGTACTGGCATCCCCCTAACAGAAACCCAAGGAATTAACCACCCCTTGAAATCTCATAATCTAAGGGGCACTGCTCTTACCATGAATTCGGTTAACACTAGGACCCCAAAAGACCAGAACCATAGCATATACAATAGCCAAATGAAACTGAACAGAAAACAGAACGAAAAAACAGGATGGAAAACCGAGTAAAAATGAAGATACAGGAAACGCCATCGCCGGTCTTATTTCTTCAGCCGCTTTTTAGCATGATCAGATTCCTCTCCACTGCTCACATCTCTAAGATGGGTCATTGCCTGATTGGGGGAATCCTGTGGGTCCTGTACAATAATTGTAGCCAAAATAAGAGCCTCAACAACTTTATACAAGGCCTGGTGAATATTGCCTATTTCCACAAAAGTAGTTGTAAAGGTCTACCAACAAAAATGGAACAATAAAACCCTACAACAGGATCCACAAACAGGAGCACACCAAGATCTTTCTTTATCTCAGCCGTACCTTAGCAGATGTTCCTGATGTTAGCCCTCTATTTGCACGCTTTCCAAGATCAATCTGCACTGAGATGTTGGCCTGTGACAGATCCAAACCTGTGCTCTGAAGTGCTTGCGTCAAAGAGTTCAATAACCTGGTCGACATTAAAATCCAAAAAGATTATCAACTTATAATTCAGCACCCTGAACCTAAATAAAATTTTGTTTTAACTCAGAAAGCATTAGACGAGGTCTCCATTCCCCATCAAACGACTAAAGCATCCACAATGGCAAATAAGATATACACAAGAAATGTGACAATTACATCCACAGAGGGGAGGAACAATTCCTCTCATTCCTTCAAAGAGGAATGGATAAATGAAAACAAATAGGATAAATTCATGCCTCACTTCTCCCCCTTCTTTGTGATTCAAGGATTATGACACTCTCTAATACAGTCAGTTGCAAACCAGATAACAAGCAAAGACCAATAGAAACATAAACCTTGATGCAAGAACTAAGCATCTTAAACTTATGACCAAAAAATCCAACAACATAAGTGCTTCATAATATAGAGAAAACAAGAGCAATGATGTAAAAGTTTGCGAGGGGGAATATCCAATCATGAACAGAATATATAAACGAAAGTAGTTAACCAAGTAATTGATGTGCCATACTACTGAATAAGCAAAAGAAGATACACACACCCCTGAGAGTATACACTAGAGATGCTAATTCTTCCTCCATCAATGGTCAGATCATCCTGCTGATTCAGTGTATCGCTGTTGATAAGACACTCGGTCGATTGAGCCTCAGAGACTGGTCGCTGAAGGGGATGCACAAGCACATTATCACCTCGGATGGGCAGAGCCATTCCCTTGTTTGCCAACTCGAGTTGCTGATCCATACCTTTGGATGTAGCATCTCTGATATGATCAGATTCTACAGGATCCTGTGCAGTTGTAATCATTGTGGGGGGGATATTGATGTTATTCTCATCAAACTTCCCAGCAAATGTTGACCCTGGGCCAGAACCATTTTTAATAGCTTGTGGGTGACCAACAAAACTCTGCACACGCCAGTGACTATTTCTCTATTCAAGTGAGGAAGAAGTAAGTTACTCAGAAGTTTAATACCACAAATAAGCACCACACACAGATGCTTTCTTCCAGACCTAGCAGATTACTACTACAACCAATTAACAACTAATAATACAATTTATTTCATTGTAGTCATATAAGGACTAGCACCATATAGATAGCTAGATACTCTCACACATTAGATTATTGAAATAATTGATATGGATTTTAAAATCAGTGATATACAAACAAATAAATCGAGTACATTATGTCCTACTTCAACAAAAATGCTGCAATGCATAAATAAGATTGCTTAAGCAATTGTTTGCTCATCCCAAAATTTTACACATATCCCAGAAACTAGAAATAAGCCCAGCAAATATCATGTACATCATTAACAAGCCTAATGTAACTGATTTGCCATCAGAGATAATAATTTAAAAAATTCAAAATCATAAAATACCTAATAGCTTAACAAAGAGGATATACGCTAATCATGCTTTTGTGCTAGCTAATCCATAAACTACAGCAATACGTTGAAATGTGTCAGAAATACAAGTGGCTGAGGCATCTGTACAGACAGTTTGGCAAAGTTTATCAGATATACCAAAGGCTAACATAGAGGTTTTTTCTATTTCAATAGCATCATTGAAAAGGATCAATTTATTTCTGGATATATACAGACTTCATCATGAGCATGTCTTTTTAAACTACAAATGAATAGCTTAAGCCACAAAAATAACATATTATTTAAACCCCATAGGCAGAAAGCATCCAATACAAAAACATACCCATGGCATTAATTTCGTGGGCTCAGAACTCCACCCCTGGTATGAACCTTCATATTTTTGAACCTTCTCCTGTAAAAATTGGACATACTCTATCACCTGCAGAAGAACATAGATTCAATCAACAAATTTGAAGTAGAATTTTCTTAGAAAGTAAATACTAGACAGATAATTTATATGAAAATTTTTCATTTCCAGATTCATGACATACCTCTAGTAGGAATGAAGCAGTATCTCTCTTTTGATCAGTGTTCGGTATTAGATCCCTCAATATTTGAAATCTGAAAGCATCAGAAAATTTATCAGTATTAATATTGACAAAGTTAAGCAAGCATCATCTTCTCACAACCTCTCTTGAATTCAGATTACATCTGCAGGAACTCAATAGCACTTAAATTTTGGTTCCAAGACCTAGTGCTACCAAAGGAACAAGCAAACATTCTTCAGTCCCCTATTTTATATATGCCACCACAACATGACCAATAACATCTTAACTTCAGGTGCCATTTCAAGTTAAACATTTTGAACTAAGCTTAACCATTCCCTTGAACACTTCACCTGCACCTCCAGTTCCTAACACCATTGAATAGCTTTACACAAAAAGAGAAGTCTTCGACTAAAGTTCAGTAGAATCATCATCAATTCACAATACAGTCAGTTAGCTAGACAATCCACGTCCTTTTCAATAGTCATATTTACACATTAAATGTAAGCCAAAGCTAATAAAGTTCAAAACTTTATTAGACTCAACCTATCACAAGCCATTACAATCAACGGTTTATGCAATTACCAGAACTCATAATTCGACAATCGTATGGAATTGCTTAAAGGGTATGATTAAAAAATTCCTAATTTGAAAAAATAATAATAATGATATAATAAGAATGGGACATTGAAACTGGAAGAAAAGAAAAGAAGATACCTTTCATTAATCTTACTCCTCCTCCTCTGCTCCGTGACAGAGTGTTTTGATCGTATAGCGTTAGCCTTATCACTGTTCTTCCCATCTGCTTCCACAACCCAAGGAAAACCAAAAAAGAAAGGGGAAAAATATAACAAACCGAGGAACCAAAAAAAAATCCAGAATTCCAAATTCAACAAAAGAAGAAAAAAAGTACCCTTTAATATCCAATCATCCAGAAATACAATAAGGAAGAAAAGGAAAAGAGGGATCTGGGTTAAAGAGTGGGATCCAATCTAATACTGTACCTTTATTGGTGTTGTTGATGTTGTTATTGGCGTTGACAGACATAGTTTGATTAGAAGAAGGCCCTTGTTTCCTGGAACCAAACTCTTCTTCCTCGTACTCTTCCTCCTCTTGACTTCCCTTTCCCGTTCTCATTTCTTTTCCTTCTCCAGATGTCACAAACAAAAATAAATATATACTATAGAAAGAACCCAACACAGGTAAAGATTCAAAAAAAAAAAAGAACTTTTAAGATTGATAGATAAAGGAAGAAAAAAGGTTAGGAATTGGAGAGGAAGTTGGAAGGAAAATATAGAGTTCCCTCGGTTGGTTGGTACCCGGCGAGAACAGCAGTGTGGTTAAACTGGTTTCTGTCTCTTTGGCTGCATTTGTTTTTTTTTTTTTTGTCTGGAGGAAGTGGAGAAAGAGATGAGATGTGGGTGACTTCACCGATTTCCCGTGAGGTTTACTTAATCGGGCCTTAATTTGTCCTTCATGTTACGTGGGCCCATCAAGCTTGAGAAAAATATAGAAATATTGTTTTATCTATATTAAAAAACAAAAAATTTATTTTAGTATCACAAATCTCATATAAATAAAAGTTTTTTTTCAATTGAATGGTATTTTTTGAGTTGGAAGTATGAGCTCGTAATAAGCCCATAGTCCAGATAGGCCAATTAAATAATTAATATAAAATAAAATATAATAGATCTCATATTAATATTATTTCACTCAATTGATATGATTTTTATAGACTAATTATTATGTTAACCTAAATGAGTTTTTTAAATGATTTATTGATTTTAAAAATCATTTTTCATTTGAGTATATTTTATTAATATATCATTATATATTACTAAACTAATGTTTATAATTTTTCTCAAGATCTCGTAATTAACTTATTGATTTTAGATTTAATCGAAACAAAATATCAAATTTCTTTTGTTAATATTTGCTTTTTTTAATTGTCTATCTACTAATCAATAGCAAATATAGACAATCCTTTTTAAAACAAAAAACAAAAAAAAAACCCTAAAAGAAGAAGTATTAAATTGACCTTATACTAAAACAAAATTAAGATAAATTATTTTTGAGAGAGAGCATCCTGTCTTCCTTGGCATGGTTTTGCAGAGGAGTGGGTCTTTGTGTGGCTCACGTGACAGAGTAGAATGTGACTCAAACTCACATTGATCACATGGCTACAGCCTTTATGATCCTTGGTAGTAGCCCAGCTTTTCTTCAATGTATGCTTTGATATGGCTACACCATTTCCTCCTCTTTCATCTTGCCATTATTTTTTCTGCAACCCTTACTACCTTCTCTTTAAGATTGTCTCCTTGTGTTAGGACCCTGAAATGGAAGTTCATTTGATTTCACTGCAACTGTATTTTCAGGCAATTTCACAGTTTAAAGTCCATTAGAATTTCATAAAGATATTGATAAAAAGGCAGGAGGCCTCAAGGATAAGCAAGTGTGTTTTGAGTTGGAGGTAGGGGAACTTCCATCTCTTTTGACGAATCAGAAGAAGAACAGCAACGCCATGAACAAGAAGATAACAAGGAAGAGGGGGGGAGAAGGATGGAAAATGGATCGAAATGTCTGGTAAAAGTAACATGAGCATCTAACATAAAACTAATCCATAATAGATGAAAAGATTCTTATCATATTTATTTGGTCAGGATACCCTAACTTAACAGATAATCAAACATGAACCTAGTTAAAATTTTAGAACCGATAACTAACTTAAAACCAGTATCTTTCATTTTCCACCACTCCGATAATTTCTTATTTTTCAGAATATATTGAATAATTTTTTCTCCACAGAGATAGCCATGCAGGGATGCATCGGTACAGTATTTTTCATGGCTAAGGAGAAGAGATCAAGTAGAAAACCGGCCAATAGCACTATTCTAATATTGTTTATATATATGTTTTCAGTCAATCATTTCATTGCCTGCCGTTTCTCTTGTTTTTTTTCTGCAGTTCCATGAAAGGTTGACCTTTCAGGAGAAGAAAAGAGAAGGAAGTGATCATATGAAGAAGAAGTTGAAGTAGCCAAACTGCAAGGTTATACATAGCAAAATAGATTTTGGGTATAATCAACTCGATCAAATTGTAAATGAATTGCAATTTTCTTGTCCTTGATTTTTTGTTTCCTACAACTTTTGCAGATATCCTGTTTGTTTATGACAGATTTCACTATCTTCTCTTAATTAACTTGACTTTCTTTGCTGATTTTTTGGGTATATAAACAAGCGTTTCCTACGGTCATGTAATGTTATGATAAAACGAGAATTGATTCAACAAGAGTTGGTATTTCAATGATTCAATCGATATTTTCTTGCTTTCCAAACAGCATGATGACATAGCAATAGGTTATATATGTGAGGGCTCAATCAGAAATTCAGATGGAATTTACTATATATAGAGAGGAGAAAATCACTTCATTTAGACTTAAAAAATTGAGTAAATGAACCCAGCTTGTACGGTACGATATATATTTACAGAATCTGGAAAACAATCTTATTAATTATACTAAATTAATCGCACTTTGTGTGCAGTCGAGAAATGCTTGGCTGCAGCTACCATGGTGGCCTCTGGCCCTGTTGGCGCCGCTGGAACCTTCGTCTTCTTCACATCTTCATCTTCATCAAATACCCGAAACCATGAAAGGAAGAATATTGATCTCAGGAATGATGAGACTCGACTCTCTTTCCTGCCCTTCATCTTGCTTAATCAATATCTGCGATAGCTGACACGACCCTGCAAGCAAAGATATGATTGTATGGTTAATGTTCCTGGAGAATTATTCTTGTTTGTGGGTGTCTTTGACTCCATTTTATCGGATCTTATATAGGCAAAAGCACCTTGATGAACAAGGTAACCAAGTCGAGTTGGTCTTTGGTCTTTGATAAGTATTTTAGATTGGAAAGATCCGAGCAAGGAGAAAGCACTGAAAATGAAAGACTCTAATGCTCCACTCGGACCATGTGAGTTTGACCATGGCTGCTTTGCTCCTACTTTCTTCTCAGGCTTTGCTTTGATTAAAGCGAAAAAATAAAACACAAATAATTAAAGCATCAGTCAAGCATAAAAAGTGTCAATTGTCACGTCACATAGGCTTCCTTCAAGCAACAGGTAAATTTCTTTTTATTTGTTTATTTAAAATTTTTGCTTTGATCATTTAAAGTTTTAAAAAAAATCAAGTTTACCTTGTCACAATATTATAAAAATTAATATTTTAATCACCCAATCGTTAAAAATCAACAATTATCTTACATAATTTTTTAATTCAATTAATTTTAAACACACCGCATGTCAAAACACAATACCATATAATAGATGAGTTTATGTAAATATGTCATGCAGCCAAACTCAATTGATCTAATTAAATAGCAATTAATTTTTAAAGATTGAATAATGACTAAATGAGACTTAAATTTTCAAAATTGATTTATCAAAATAAAAATTCTGAAAAAGTAAAATAATTAAAAAAATAATTTACTAGTACTCTGACCAAAAGCAAAAAATATACCCTATATATATACTTGTCATTGATTTTGAATTAAGATGGACTAGGTATTAAACATTAGTATTTGTTAGCACAGGCCTGGTTAAAATATGTGTTATATTTAGATTAAGAAATATGGTAAACATAGACAAGTTAGCCTAGTTGCTCGCTTGTAGTAAAGGCAATGACCAACCTGATCGAAACAAGTTGGTATTATAACTATAATTAACAGAGTCAAACATGCCTTTGTGTTCTATCTTGATAACTATATAATTGAGATTAGAGGCTTGAAAATTTCTTGGAAGTTGCAGCTTTGAAGGTTGTTTGTTTTCTCATTTCTTTTGTTTTACAATTTCTTTTTTTTGGGATAGGAGTTGATTAGATTGATAGAAGAAGTCTTTAATAGATACAAATCGATTAACTAAAGCATGAAGGTCACACTTGATTATAGTAATATCGCACACGGTGTAAGAACATAAACACCTAAATATCCAAATTACAAAGATATGAATCTTGCAAGATAATACAATAGTAAAAGATTAGATTAATATGAAAAGTTTTGAATCGACATAAACCGATTAACGAAAGCGTGAAAGTTATATTTGACCATATTAATATTGTATACATCATATAAAAATATAAACATCTAAATTTTTAAATTACAGGAACTTGAATCCTGCACATTAATGTAGTACTAAAAACTCTTATGAAAATCGTTCAATTTATCTTCAAATTATTGACAATAATGCATCCAAGAACAAAATAGTTGAGAAACACTGAGAATTAATCAAACAAAATCTGAAAAAAAAAATTGTTTCTGCTAAGGGTCCTGCTAAATGTAATTATTCTCATATCCTATTTGATTTCTTGTTTATTTTTATCTTCTACCCGAACACTAAAAGATTATTGTAATAAAACAAAATCAGACTAAGCTTGGGTCAGGCTTGCCAGGGCCCACACTTTACATGGGCCAATCAACCATAACAAAGCCCACACAAAAGAAATCGATTCTCACATTTTTTTCCTTGACCATGTCCTTGAGCTTGAACTCAGGATAACTTGTCTCTTCAATAATAAGTATTTTTTTTTTTAATTTGAGAATTCAAATTCTGTTCTTTAAAAAAAATTATATATCAATTAATGAGTTATATGAATAAATTATTTAAAATTAATTAAGAGTTATAAGTGTTTATTGACACCTGTTAACTGAACATTTAATTTATTTTTATAAAAATATAAAATAATGGGAACATATTTAAAAACAAGGTTTATGATCAGAGATATTTTTCCTTCCTCTTAATTGGTTGGATTTAAATAGGAGTAGTTCGAGCATTTCAATGCATCAAAATGGCTTTGATGACTGTTTGGATGAGGTGTTAAACATAAGGAAATTGCACCATGTTTTCCATTAATTATACTCACATGTTTAGTCTTAATTGATCCCCATCGTTTGTTGCCTGTTCTTAAACAGTTACCAAAACCATCTCACCCCATTAACTACAAAAAGGGGACAAAAAAAAAAGAAAGAAATATAATTGTTTTTTTAAAATATATTTCATCTTTGAATCTAAAAAGGTGAAAAACTTAGACATAATACTTTAAAATGTTCTTGACCAATTTTTAAAAAAATCAAATGAATTTTAATTTTTTTACTGTATTCAATTAAGTTTTTGTATTTTTATTTTAGATTACATAAACTTTTATAATTAATGTTTAATTAATTATCATTAATTAAAATATCACTTATCATTTTTATATCAACGTGAAAAGTGAAAATACCACAGAATCATGTTATCATGTCATAACAACATGTCACATCACCATCTAATATAATATGTTTTCATGTCATGTTAGCAACACATGACATAAAATCACAAATAATAATTAATCAACCATTAAGTATAATGGGCACCCAAACATTTGATTTCCTGCTTGGTGTATTATTCCTTGCTTAAAAAGTATAATTCGAATCTCTCTCCCAATTATGAAAAAAAAAATCATTAAGTATAATGATCTATTTAGTTCAAAATAAAAATATAAATATTTGATTAAATATAATAAAAATAATAATTTATTTACATTTTTAAAGTAATTTAAATTTTTAAAAAAATATTATATGAGAAATTTATAAATTGAAATTTAGGTTACATGTCTTTTTATAACCCTAAATCTGAGTAAAAAAATAACAAAAATATCTAATCAAGCCTTCTCTCACTTTTATTGAAATTGACTCGGAAAAAGGTTTAATTCCACAATCATGGCTCTTCTTTCAGCATGATATTAAATTAATTTTAATTAATATAGTACATGTTAACATCAATAATTAACAGCATAGTTGAACATGCTTTAATTAACTTACTTAAATTATATATCCCGCCTTTGATATAAAGTCACTTGCAAGTTGCAATGATGCTTCAATGGGAATTAACCCACGAAAGTTCCCTCCAACATAATTAATTACCCAGCATAATTAGAACGATGTAACATCAAGACACAGATTGAATGAACTCAGACTAAACCTGTCCACGTATGTTCTAAACAATTGTCTCTCCATTTAGCCTTCACATTCAAGAAAATTAAAACCGCAAAGCATCTTCAAACACACACTTATCTTTTGCTTTCCTTTTGAGCACAAATACGAAAGACAAAGCTAGCGACAGGTCACGTAAATATCTGAAATAGTTTCCTAGGATTTCAATTTTGGTTAATTAACTCAATTAATTAATTTAGCAATAGCCTTATCACAAAGCATCTAGGAATCGAAACGATACAATATATTATATTAGTATAAGATATGAATAATAAGCCAAGATTATGTAGTCACAACAAACAAACAACGTACATTCTTGTAGTAAATGTTTTAAGGTTTTAGTTTCAATTTAATTAATAAAGATTATAATTTAGACCTGTCGTAAATTTAACTCAAACAACATTTTGATTTTACATTGTCAAGCTTCTCATATTATTTTCAAATTATCCTAACAGATAATACACATACATATACATAAAAAAATTACAATGTTTATAATTGTTAGAACAAAATAGATAAATTATATATAAATAAAAAAAACTATATTAAATATCGACTCGAATCTATTACAATATAAAATCTGGTCATTGAGTAGGACTTTCCCAAGATATTTGACAAGATAATCTTAAACTCATTTTGTCTAAAATAATCTTTTAATTATGTATAACCAGTGCATATAAACACAGGTTAAGCAGAATCGTTGGGTTTCAATGGTGGCTTGCCTGACGTGCGTGGAGGGGCCATGCATGTAAAGATATGGCCGTCTTGGGGGAGAGCGATCAGAGTCGGAAAACGTGAGGCGCACGAATCCGGGAGCGCAACGCCCACGGGAAATATTCCCCTGAGCCGAGCCCCTGCTGAAAGGACGCTGAGTCAAGGTCTGACACTCTCGTCGGTCCAAATCAATTTAGCAAATCCATTGGCTGTCCACATACAGCAACAACTAGCTGATTCCTGGGCGAATCAGTCTCACCCCTGACGTGACATGCAATTATTGCTTGAGACTTCGTCGGATTTTCCATGTTGCGACGGTGTGCAATGCACCTAGTCAACGGCCAACGGGAGTGGCTCCAACCTTCAACCATAAATGTATGCCCCGCACCTATAACCAATTCTAATTAAATATTTTAAGTGTACTGATATTAATATTCTTGAATTTGATTCGCAAAGTGAGTAGTTTCAACACCAAAAGCTATTTCATGCCATGTTTATGGGGTTAGTAAACCAGGAAAAAAGAGAATAGGAGAAAAAAACAAGCCTAATTTGCACTTTTGGGACCAGTCCCGTTTCGATACGTTTCTATAATTATTTCACTTTCGTTGCTTGAGAAATTCCCTTGTCGTTTACATCAACTTGTCCTCATTTTTACATCCAAAATCCCAATTGTAATGAAATGAGTATAGGAGGGGCACTCTTACCATGAATTAGTCAAGTTTGACAACTTTTTATTTCTATATATTTCATATACAAATACTTAATATTAAACTTCACTTGGTACTAAAAAAAAGAAATTAGTTTTTATTGATAAAAATGGGATTACGATCAATGTCACTTTTCTAAAACTTCGACAAAATATATTTGATCGGTATTTAACTTGAATAAAATTTGACATCAAACACATGAGTTTGACATAAAATATTAATGACAGGATTTTTGCATCGACAAAAAAAAAATTGATCATAATTCAACAAGTAGGGTTTATTAGCTTCTATTTATGGAAAAAAAATGAAATCAAATTTTGCATTTAGGTGAAAAGGATAATTTGACTATATTGTTTCTTTACAAGGGTATTATTAGTCTAGGTAATGTTAATCCTTTGACATGGCATATGTTATTTGCTAACACATTCACCATCCTCCATGTCAAATAGATTAGAGAACAAATTAACCTTAGAAAATCAACTCCAATTAAAGCCATGGAAAATATTCCTCTATATATATCATTATATATATCATTATTATTAATAAAAATTGGAAAACAATATTTTTATTTTTTTAAAAATTGGAATGTAACATCAATGTCGTTTTTCTTAAAGAAAATGAATGCCATATTTAGATTTAACTATCATAAATTTTGTGATTGAGATAAACTAGTAGGTAAGTAACAATAAATATTTTATTCATAATTGTGATAATCATAAGAAATTACCATAAAAGCAACACATATTCCATAAAAAAAATCAAAATTTATACACTATATTCTCGAGTGAGGGCACGTGGAATGTGCTCTCCTCCATTATTTTTTCTATCCGTCTTATAGTATACTCGTCATCATCGTTCAAATGTATAGGATTCATTCATAAATTCAACGGAATTAACGACTATTAACAGTATATCAAAAGAAATAATTAAAAACTTTGAAAAAAAATTGCCAATAGTTTGATTCGGATCCGGTGCATGCACGTTCGCTAAAGGTCAAGAAGTGTGATCCATAAGCATAATATATTAATAATAAATATTCCCTTTCGATTTATCCGAAATGAAACAATGGGCACACAGCACCAAGTCCTTTTTAAAAATTATTTATTATTTTTTGTATTTGCTGCTGAATATAACAAAAATATACGAATATATTGACAAAGAAGCCGTGTCAGGATAATACCAGGATATGGGATTTAAAAAAAAAAATTCTGAGTCACCGCCACGTGCACAGTCCATGCTAGTTGTTTGACCTTGACCCTATGGTCATCCCCTTCTGTTATCTCAATTTTAATACAGAATTTAATTTCCAATATTTAATAGGGATTTCTTCTTTTTATTTTAATTCTTTTTTCTCCTTAAATAAATCAGAAAATTAGTATAAAGTTAAGTCTACATCAAGATTAGACAAACAGAAAATAAAGTTACCAGCGTTCTAATAAGAGACTGCTTGAACCCATTACAAAATAGAACAGAGTAAAATAAAAATTATTTGATATCAGAATCAGACTTAAGTTATATATTCAAACATATAATATTAGTAATAGTACTTTAGTTTAAGCCAAAAATAGTATTAAAAAAATAAAAAAATCTGCTATGGATGGGCCTCCATCTTACATTTGCCAACACATGAACATGATGCCGTCTTGCACGGACCTAATCCATGATTAATCATTTAATAAATAACCCCACTGGATAATGACTTGTTACTAAAGAAATCCCATTTCAAATAATAATAAAAAAATATTATATGAAAAATCATACGGTAATAAATACATAATAATAATGATTTTTTTTTTGTAAAGTAAAAGTCTATGGCGTTGAGGTGGAATTTGTTGACTGTGTCTGATCGACAAGGAAAATACGAAAAATGGTTTAAAGTAGTAATACTTTGTTTCATCGCACACAAGACAAGACATGATGGGAGGGCACGAGGCTACGTGGAGCCCTATCAGTCAAATTTAATGAAAAGAAAGAAATGGCAGGGGTAAAAATTAAGGTAAAGTTTGCATCAGGTTCATCAGTCAAAACCTTTGCTGTAGCTCTTTTTGGGAGTTTAGCTTCTAGAATAATTTGCTTCTTCCCATCCCTAATTACTCCTCCTTTGAATTTTCTCTCTCTCTCTCTTTTTTGTTGTTTTTTTCCCTTTTTTGAATGAGAAAGTGACATGATTAAATCTTGTTAAATAAAAAATTACTATCTTGTCAAGAAATGGTCAAGCTTTAGAACAAAGAAATCCTCAGTTGAAAAGAAAAAAAATTACTAATTATTAGCATCTGTAAAGAAAAAAAATTTGAAAAGAAAGGTTGGGTTTTACTTTTAAAGGTTTAACATTTTACAAATTTTTTAAATTATGTAAAAAAATTCAAACAAGAGTTCAAATCAAGCATTTATATTTTAATTTTAAATTAAATAATTTTTTATAATTAATAATTAATTTATTATCATTAATCATAATGTCACATATTATTTTAACGTCATGTGTTTTGGCTTGAAATATGAAAATGTTATGTAATTAATATTATTATGTCATATCAGTATGCTACGTTATCATTTATTATGATATGATAACATTTTAATATTAGCATCACATAATATAAAATAACAAATTATATTTTTATTAATTACAATTAGTCAACTATTAATTATAAATACTTATTTGATTCAAAATAAAAGTATTAAAACTTGATTAAACATAATAAAAATAATTTATTTAAAATTTTCTATTATGCCCATTTTAAATTACATCATAAATTTCATGAAAATTATCAAAGGATGCTGGATTTGATTAAGATTTGTTTGGACTGTGTTTTAGGCTCCAACCAAACCACAAAAATCCCAATTCGTGTATTACAATTTGCTACATGCCATTTTCGGCATTTTATATCAAGTTAGTTTGCCTACCATACAAAAGGAGATTATTGGGTATTTTCGACATATAATTTTCTTTCCTTTTTAAAATTTTTTATATTTATATATCAAAATTGGCAAACGAAGCATATAAAAAAAAAAAAAAGAAAAGCGATGTATTTTTTTAAAATGATACTCTATATTTCTTTGGTAATTATTTTTTCATTGTGTAATTCCTTTTAAATGTGTAAAGATATTAATACCTTCACTTCATGGATCTTAAAATCTTGGTTGGGATGTTATTATCATCAAATTATAACCTCACAATGTTCAACTTCTATTTTAATCACTTTCTTACCATAAGCAATTAATGTTTTTATTCATTTATATTTATAAGATAAAAGAAAAACAAAAAGGATGATAATAAAGGAGAATCAACCTAAGTCCTAACTCCAACTTGACCATTAAATATCCAGTTTTATAAGAAACTTAATTTGGGAAAGTTGCATGCAACATGGAGGTAAGATCTTACTTTAAATTGCATTAATTTGGTTATGTAGCCCAAAGATAAAGTTGCATTATTATTATTATTGTTGTTGTTGTTTTTTCTCTAAACTTTTTGTGGATAACTATCTGATTATCTGAGTTAAAATATGTTTAGCCTTCAACAATACAAAATGCCCAAAATGGGAATTTGTGATACTTTCAAATTTGGGGTTGATTAGGATAAATAAAATTTTTAATTATAATCCAATACAAAATTATAAGATTTAGACATAATTGCCCCATTTTTCTTCATTAGATGTGACAAAGTTTTAAATGCAAATAGGGGTGCTTATGTCAGTTCAAAATAAAGAAACTATCCCTTGTATGTCAACCTTAATTTTGACTATATAATCAAATCAAAGTGACAAATCCGAAAATGTCTCCTCTATCTAAGGTTTATATTTAATACAATGATAATATTTAAATTTTATTCAGTATTGCTTAACCAAATGTCATCATTTCGTTAATAAGAAAATTTAAAAGTTAAAATTTTTAAAAAAACTAATATTTTAAAAATATTTATTTTGAAAGATTTTTAAACTTTTACTTTTTCGTATTAAGTAGATTATATACTCTTTTATTAAGTGATATTGTGTCAAATTTATATACTAACAATACATATATATAAACCCTTTAATCTAAGGACCAAATCGAATTGATGATCACTTGAAGATTTCAATTAAAGAAAAAAACAATATGAAGTACAACTTTCAATTTGTGTTTAACAGGATAAACTAAGTTTGATAGCCAAAGAGTAAGTGGTGCAAACTTTTTAATAAAGAGTTTAAATTTTGTTTTTGTTTTTTTTAATATTTTTTAATTATTTTTAAACATGAAATAACGACTTACAAATTTATAATTGATAATTAACTTAAAGATTTATTTATCTTATTGTAGACATAAATTTTTTATTTGATCAACCATATGTATGTGATTTAATAAACTTATTATGACAACGATGAATACCAGGATTTGCATAAACAGATCATGTAAACATCAATTTTTTAAATTTATTACTATAAAATAATTTATTAACAGTTAGGATATGAGAATTTTATGTAATTTTGTTTTATGCATGAGCGCAATAACTAATTTAGATTGTTCAAAACATTTCCAAGGATTAACTATAATTATGACAAATTGAATTTTGCTTTGAGCTTAATTGATTGATAACCTTGATTAACTCCACTAAAACCAAAATTAGGTCCAAGACCCTAATATTTGGTTCTAGGAATTCAATCCGTCAAATCAGCACCGTACGATCTGATCCCCCTGAAAACAGTCAGATACACTAGCGACCCAGTTTAAGCACAGGGATTGTTCCGTCTTTCAACAAATTGGGTATTTTCGTAAGTTTCCCGACAAATGAGGGTCAATTAGATTTTGCCGATCAGATCGGCGAGGAAAACATTTGTGAAAACGGGGCCTTCGGCTAACACTGCCTGGAAAGACGGTGACTACGGCCACGTCATCATCCAATCCATTATCTCCACGTCACCGCCACAGACAAATCCCCAAAGGAGAAAACCCATCCAACGGCCCAGTCCGCCTTCTAGTACATCCAACGGTCCTGATTCCCAGTTCTAGATCCTTCCATTTCCTCCGCTTTAACAGAACAGAAGGCCAACCAAAAATACAAAACCCAAAAAAAGAAAAAGGAAATAGCAAGGGAGAGAGAGAGAGAGACTGATAGAGCAATAGAGTTAACTAGGGTTAGTTAATCAACCCAGGCAAGGAGCGAGGTAAGGCAAGAAACTGAGTTAAAGGACGTTTCTTCGAGGAAGGAGAGAGGCAGAGCTGAAAGGAAAAAAAGGAAAAGGAAGAAAGAGAAAGAGAGATAGAGAGGAGGGAGTTTACTGTGTTTAGACAACTGAGTTAACCCGGACGATCCCTTGCCTCCTTTTACATTTCCTCCCGATTCCTTCTCCTCAATCTCAACTCGTCTTATTCCGATTCTTAAATCAACTCGGAAAATTTATCTGTTATCTTTGGGTTTTTAATCGGCAAGGCGGGTAATCGAGATTTCTTTGTACCTTTCCTTCAGATCTCGAAATCTGGTAAGTTAATTATCTTAAATTTGTAGGTTTAAAACTGAGTTTTGGTTTGTCTTGTTTTTTTTGTTCCTAGGTTCAGTGTTGGGGTTTTAAGTAAAATGGGACGTTGAAGATTCAATGTCTAGAGAGTGCTCCTTATTATGTATTTGTTGAATTAATTGAAAATATTAAATTTGATTTTGGCGTTTTTTTTTTTAATTTGACAGTTCTTTTATCCTTAATTTCTTTTTAAGTAAATGATAGCAACAATTTACTCTGGAAGATTCTTGGGTCAGTTGCTATATGAATGCTTTTAAGCTAATATTCATATTAGCAGCTTACTTGTCTTTTAGTTGATTCCTGGAATATTGAAGAGTTGCATTAATTTTACTCTGTAATTCTGGGTGTGGGATTCTGTTTGTTTTGGATTCATGAATGCATTCATTTTGGTAACTGCTACTTTACATATGTAGCTTTACACTTGTTTGTTTAAGCTTAACCATTGAGGGTATACATGGGTATATATAATGATAGTTATTCTTTTATGTGCTAAATCAAAATCTGGGTCTTAAATCAAATATTGTTTTTTTTTACAGGTTTTTGGGGTTTCCTATTGTTTGTGGCTACTATAGATGGCTCCTTCAATGTAGTGTGGGGATAGATCTTCATTTTGGTTCTGCCGATTTTGTAGATTGGGTTCTGTTCTTTTTTTTTTTTCCTTCTTTTTCAGTTTTTGGGCTGGGGTTTTGGTTTAGTTTTTATTGATTGATGATTGTTGGTGAATTGGAGTATTTTCGTGTTCAATTGCGATTGGCTTTGGAGTTTGGCGTCTTCTTGGGGGGGAAGAAGCTCTCTTCCATTGTCGCCTCTGCCTCCGGCCTGGAAAGCCGTGATTGGTTTTTCTCGACTTTTCATGTCTCGTAAGTTGGACAGTCCTGTTCAAACTCAGATGGCAGTGGCAGTGTTTAAAAGTCCTCTTAGAGGGGAATATCCTAGGAACAATAGAATGGAAGGGAAACAACCTGCTGGGAGGAGACGGGTTTTTGTGCAAACAGAGACTGGTTGTGTCTTGGGCATGGAGCTGGATCGCAGTGACAATGCTCATACAGTTAAAAGGAGGTTGCAGGTTGCGCTTAATTTCCCTACAGAGCAAAGCTCACTGACTTTTGGGGATGTGGAGTTGAAAAATGACCTAAGTGCCATTCGGAATGATTCCCCACTTCTCCTAACACGGAACTATCTTCACAGAAGCTCCTCTACTCCTTGTCTTTCACCTACTGGAAGGGATCTTCAGCAGAGAGATAGAAGTGGTCCTATTGAGATACTGGGACATTCTGATAGCTTTGATGTATTAAAAGTTGTGGTGAAGGACATTGTTAAGGCAATGAAGATGGGTGTTGATCCACTTCCGGTTCATAGTGGTCTGGGGGGTGCCTACTATTTTAGGAATCCTAGAGGTGAGAGTGTTGCAATTGTGAAGCCAACAGATGAAGAACCTTTTGCACCAAACAATCCAAAAGGCTTTGTTGGGAAAGCCCTTGGACAACCAGGTTTGAAACGTTCAGTTCGAGTAGGGGAGACAGGTTTCAGAGAAGTTGTGGCTTACCTTCTGGACTATGGTCATTTTGCCAATGTGCCACCAACAGCACTGGTGAAGATTACTCACTCAGTCTTCAATGTCAACGATGGCGTCAATGGACATAAGCCTTACAAGAAGAATCTTGTTAGCAAGATTGCATCTTTCCAACAGTTTATACAGCATGATTTTGATGCTAGTGATCATGGAACCTCAAGCTTCCCTGTTTCTGCTGTACACCGCATAGGGATACTTGATATACGGATATTTAACACAGACAGGCATGCAGGAAACCTTTTAGTCCGGAAGCTGGATGGTATTGGGAGGTTTGGTCAAGTGGAACTTATTCCTATTGATCATGGCCTTTGCTTGCCAGAAACTTTGGAGGATCCATACTTTGAGTGGATTCATTGGCCTCAGGCTTCAATACCTTTCTCCGAGGATGAGCTTGAGTACATAGAAAATCTTGATCCTATTAAGGATTGCGAGGTGCTGCGAAGGGAACTCCCAATGATAAGGGAGGCTTGTCTCCGTGTTCTGGTCCTCTGCACGATTTTCCTGAAGGAAGCTGCGGCTTTTGGTCTCTGTCTTGCTGAAATTGGTGAGATGATGAGTAGGGAATTTCGGGCTGGAGAGGAGGAACCTAGTGAGCTAGAGGTTGTTTGTCTGGAGGCAAGGAGGTTGGTAGCGGAGAGGGAGCTGTCATCTCCTAAGTCTCAGATGGGAGATGCAGAGTTCCAGTTTGATATTGACTGTGAGGAACCAGAATCAGAGTTCACCCCAAAAATGGCTAATGATGATTTTATGACCAGAGGACCATTCCAATTTGGAAATGGATTTATGAATAACCGTTTTCCGCTTTCAAAGCTGGAGGAATGCTTTGAGGAAGATGAGGAAAGTGAAGGAGAAGTAGAGCAGGAGAATTTTTCCGCTTTCCAAGGTCTTGAAAGGATCCCGTCCATCTCGAAGCTGTCAGTGTCACTTAAAAATACCAGCTTAGGTGACAAGAGCCAGAAGTACTCAAAATTTTCTGGAGCAAAACAAGAAAATGGCTATCTTACAAGCTCATCGGGGCATAGAAGTGCAAATGAGCAGCTTCCTGCAAGTGTGAGCTTTGTGAAGCTGGCTGACATGAATGAGGAGGAATGGGCCAACTTCTTGGAGAAGTTCCAGGAGTTGCTTTACCCAGCATTTGAGAAACGTAAATCCGTTACCTTAGGTCAGAAGCAGAGACAGAGGCTTGGTACTTCGTGCCAGTTTTGAGATTGAGGTGCCAGTAATATTGATACCAGAGAGTTGACTGAAGACGAAATAAGACTTAGTAGGTTTGTTGGGACTTGGGATGAAGGATTAGGATAGATTCAGTATATGGGTTTTCCCCGGGAATGTTGTAGGAGGAATCGCTGTAAATATTCTTGGCTTCAGCTAAGTGGAGAGCTGAGTAGAATTGGTTGTATTTCTTCCTTAAGCTTTTAGCTTTGATTTTGTTTGTTTTTTCTTTTTCTTCTTTTCTTTCACCTCCTTATGGGCTCTGTTTGATAAATAATTTGTAGATTGGAGTCTTTAAAAAAAAAAGAAATATTTATGTAAATAGGGACATTTTGAACTCTTGTGTTCTTGAAAACTAGCCTTCCAGTTCTTTTTTCAGCATCTGCCATGGGTTCATTTGTGTTGATTACTTCATGTTAGATATTGAATAAAAAAAGGGTTTCATATGTCCCAGAGAAGATATATGCCCATGTTGCTCTCTGTAACCCACTTTCGAACCCAATGCCACCAGATACCTAAATTAATCAGATTTTTCTTTGCTGATGATAAATTCGTGACGTCTTTTCTTTGTTCCAAAACACCTGGCTGGCATCCACAGATTTATTATTTGTTCCCCGCCGTCTGATGTTGTCATCTTCAGTACCACTGCTATTGGCCACTGCCAACCTTTTTGTTTTGTTTTCTTTTGACCATTTTGTATTGGAGAGGACAAGTTTTGCTACCTCAGGGCAACCTATGAAAGTTTTCCAAGTCAATGAGCTCTGGCTTTTTCGATCATTTGATTCAGTTATACATGCATATAGCTCATGTTTAAAGAGTTAAAGTTGGAACTATTTTTTTAAAAAAATTAGGGTCATAAATTAATATCAAAAAATATAAATACAGAATTGGAACCCAAAAGCTAAAAGCTTCAGACTGGGACAAAGGAGAGATGGGTTTCAAATCAACAGTCGAGTCGAGGGGGGGAGAATAGGATTACATATGGAAATATTGTCGATGCTGACATTGAAAGCAAAGAAAGATTATTAGTAACCAACAAAGGAACATCACATGTTGGGGTCCCATTTAAAAATTGAAATGGAATGCATGATCAGGAATTGAAGATGATGATGCCCTTTCAACGCCTTTGGCGGGGTCTATCGTCTCTAGTTGCCAATTGCCATGCCCTATGCCTTTCATTCTTTTCATTGTCCACACCTGCCAACTTGGAGCTTTTCCTGTGGATCCTTGTTTTGGGAGTTTTGCTATAATTGGCACATGGTTCTTCTTTCACTTTTGGTCATGTTCCAGGGATATTGAGAGATGAAAAGTATACCTATATTTAGAGAGATAAGTAATTTTTGATCGCTACTTATAGAATTTATGCATAATTGTGTATATAATATAAACTCATATCAAATGTATTTATCGTGAATGAGTTAATCTCATTAATGCAGGAAGAAATAGGATCAACTGCTCAATTAAATATTTCCAATAAATTCTTACTAGAGAATAAATCTAACTGAAATATATAGCAGAATTACATTATACTGAGCTTTCCATGGCTGGGATTCTGCTATACTAGTGTTAGAATCAGCTTAGTAAGGTTTAAAGCTTTTTATTGAGAGAAATAAGCAGTGGAAGTACACGAAATCATCATTGCGTGTTGGAATGCATAGCAGCCAGCCAAGATGAACATTTCTTGCCATGTGTTAGCATTCTGCTCAGCAAGTTGCTTGCATATGGGTGGCTGTTGTTGGGATCCTTGTGGGTTTTATACGTCAACATCAGCCAGGTCACAATCACGTGCACAAACCGAACTTTATCTGATTGAGGATAAACATCAGGGTTTAAACAAGTTCTTGCTAGTTGCTAGCAGACTAGGCCTCTCCACCTAAGATTTTAATCATGGAAGCTGCTTATTTTGACCAGAAATTATTTATAACATGAGACTGAAGGGTTAAGTAATTAATTAATAGCTTAAAAACTGTTGTCTGACAGTTTAGACGTGGCACCCTGATCTCCTACCTGATTCTTCGTGGTCATCTATTGCTGCCATTTTTCAGAGTGAGGGTCCAGGTTGGTATTCTTTACATTGATTGTAGTTCAAGATAAAATGATAAATCACAAAGAGCAGCAGAGGTAGGCAAAAAGTGGATGCCCGGGGGAGGGGGGTTGGGGGGAGTGGGGCTTATCTTGTTTGTTCCCTGATATCCTTGAAGCAAAATGATGGTTAAATTTGGTGGGGATATCATTATTCAGGACTTTAGAGAACAGTTGAGCCTGTGGAGAAAAAGGTTTCAATGATCCTTGTTTGTGCACTCACTTTTGTGACCTTGCCAACAATGCATGTCTTTTGCCTCCATCAAGAAACAACTGAAACCATATTTCAAGGTCAGCAGGTCTGCCCACACATGGAGAGCAAAAGCTGCAACAAATTTCTGATACATCTTTTGAGTTTTCAAGTGACGATACCCTCATACGGCTTTAGCAGGAAGCTTAATTACTGCAAATAGTTCAGGCCCGTCGGGTTATAGGAAGTAGTGGACAATACATCGTTCAATTTCAAAAACTAAGAGCAGAAGCCATGGAAGGATATTTGTCATACGCGGATTAGGTGAAGTATTTCATTCATCAAGATAAGGATGAATTCAACACACTATGTTAGCACAGATGGCTCTTAAAAGACACGGTTGATAGATATCAAGTTTGGAGAAAAGTGCTGTAATCAGAGTTTTCATAAAGAGATTGGGAGATGATAGTGTCAAGAAATGGACGTTATAACAAATTAGTGTTATCATAGTATCTGTGTCTAGTTCAAGAGGGGTTCTGAGAGCAACGTTATATCAGCAACGGGACATTGTGTCTGACGAGTTCGTGGTTGCAGCAGCCTTGTTGGTGAGGTGCATGATTGAGATCAGCATGTTCCTTTTAAGTACTTAAATGGTAGTACTTCAGTTGATAATTCATTGTTGCTGTAATCTATGCAAACAGTTGGGCCGGTTTTCCATGAGGCATATTTCTATAGGAATAAGATCATTTGATTGTAAAGAGTTTCTCCATTACCAAACTTATTAATCCATGATTGACCCATTAATGTTAGCAATGTGATATATCAAATCCAACATCCAGCTTTGCGAACCGTGGCCGAATCCAAATGTTCTTGTGGCCAGCTGAATTTGGCACAGGATGACTAGCCCATATGCTGCATTCCTTGTTCATCAAGGTTGCTGATGACTTTGAGCTCGAGGTTTAAGAATTCAAATCAAAATGACATGATTCGACATCAAAGTTAACACCAATGTTTTCTTTTCCCAGCTGAGAATGAAAATAACTGATAGCTGCAGGGTGGCAGGGAAATCCATGAAGTCTACAGGCCTTCTGTAAATAGTATTGGGCCTTTCAGCTGTTTTCCTGAAGAGTGCAATTCTGAAACCAGTTGGACTATTTCTACGTGAAGGTGGGTGGTTGACTTGCGTTCTTCCCACTCTTTGACTGATGGGGACACATGTACTGATAAACATTGGTTTATTAGTGTTCAAATCAATAAAATAAAGTAAATTCAGGTGTTTGATCCTAATGATTGGCTCCCCATATGAACGTCTTCCCATCAACCTAACCTTTGTAACTACCGATGAAACAGTTGACAGCCTTCGATAGCTTGCTAATATGGACAGGAAAAGGATTAGCATGTAAACCTTCTGCCATTATTCTATTGTTGTCGTTAGGACATCAACTCCATAATCATCATCATCCAAAGTACACTCATAAATCTAATATGCTTCTCAACAACATATTTTGTTTTCATTTGGTGGGGAGAAGAAAAAACTGAATGTTGTTGCCATAAAGTAAACAGAATGAAGAATGAAGGATGGTATATTCAATCTGCAGTCTGCCAACCCAAGAAATAGATCTCAAATTCACATTAATCTACTGGATAAACAACCCAAGGCTTCTATTTCACTTCATATGCAAAAAAGTTTCATAGCCATCTTCATAGAGGCTCCTTATGACTATACACATCAAGAGCTTAGGTTTTGTTCAATACAAAAAAGGAGGGAAAAGGGAGTTTAGGAGTTAGAATAGAGATGTTAAATGTGCCTCCAAGGTCTTTCAGCAAGGCCTACACATTCACTGTATCGGAAACAATCAACCAGATGATCAATTGTCAATCCTGCTGCTTGCATGAATGAGTACACAATCACAGGGCCAACAAACCGAAATCCACGCTTCAGTAAATCCCTGCTAATGGCTTCTGCTTTCGGAGTTCTGAGGGGAACATTTCTAGGGTATTTGTATCTGTTGATGGTTGGTTTGTAATTCACGTAACCCCACATGAAGCTGCTGAAAGATCCATATTCCCTCACAATCTGTATTTGAGCAATCAAATGTATGTAAATGTAAAGAACACCCCAAAAAAGTAATCAGACATTTTAAAACTTGCCTTCAGTATGCATTTAGCATTGTCTACTATGCACCTCACTCTGCTCTCTGCCAACATGATGGCTTTGTCTGACGATATCTCATTGATCTCTTTGTCCCCCATTTTAGCAACAATCTCAGGATCAAAGCCAGAGAAGGCTTCTCTGTGTTATCAACCAAAACTGCAAGCTTCAGCGCAATGTTCATCAAACTTTGTAGATAATCCATGCACTTACAAATTGAAGACTGTACCTGTATAGTTCCTTTCGTTTCAAAATCTCTGTCCAATTGTAGTCCATCAGCATACCAGACAATGCAAGCAGCTCGAACAATTGGCTGTTTTGATTACTTATAACTTGAGGATGTCAATAAATTCGATAAGTAGTTATGTTAATGAATTCGAACAACTTACTTGTCATCATAAACAGGAACCCCCCACTGCTCATCATGAAATGATACGTATACTTTATCTGTATCAAAACTTTTCATTAGTTTCTTAGCCATCAAGTCATCAACAGCCTCTTCCCATGTTCTTTTCTTTGGTTTACTTAATTTTTTTTTGGCCGGTTCTTTATATGCATATCATAATAATTCATGGCTATTTCTTAAGATGGGATGTCTCAGGAATCAAGAGTTACCGTAACAATGACCAAGTCAAAGAATAAGTACTGTGACGATATCCACACAAATACATAGAATATATAATAATAAACATCTTGGCCTTTTGAATTTATATATAACTCTCAACTGCTAGATAATGATAGGTAATTAAGGCAAGTTTCTTGTTGATTATAGTTGCCTGACTATTGCGGTTGTTCTATCTTATCAGGTTAATGTGCATGTAGATGCACAATTTCACAGCTTAACCGGCGGAGGGAATGTCAAAGATTTATCTCTAAAGCAACCACTCAAAACACTATAGTTGTACAATGTTAAGGGTGATACTGATACCTGATTATCTCACTTGAATTTAAAATTTTATGTGTGTTTTCCAATTTGTTAGTAGAGATGTTTGCAAAGAGAAATGACAGAATTTGAAGCTGGTGTGATGTCATTTTGATATCTTTGTGAAGATGAACAACTGCTATAAGAATCAGCACAGGTATGTAGATCAGGTATATTAGTTGCTGTGGTGAAGATGGTGACAAGAAACAGCCAAAACTTTGTACCAAAAGAAGAAAGAGGCAAACAGCAAGTATCCAACCCATTAATTCTGAAATGCTGGTTGGTTTGTTGCTTAAATGGGGTTGATGAAATTTTGGTTGCATTTGGATCTTGGACCTGCTAAAAATTAATTCAGGAAGACAAAAAGATCCAAGACTTGCCATAAACCAAGTGGTTGAGATGCTTCTTCACAATGAATATTAATGACCATTATTAACAGTCAGACATTGGTATGAAATCTGACAATGATTCCATTGGAGAGAATCTTAAAATAATTGAAACCAATACAATGCTACCTTCTTTTTTGTTTACATTTATTTGTATTTTCCATTTCATAGTTGTATAACATTTCTTTCTTTTATCTCATAGTATTCAGTAGTTCCTCCTATTTTTGCAACTACCCATGTCATTGATGGAGCTGCACTAGCTAAATATCAGATAAACAGTTGATCATATGCTATTTGCTATTTCTGGATGTGTCTAATCGAATCTTGGGGCTTGGAAATTTTTCTCTACATTTGACCTCAAGGCCACCTAAATAAGCTGCAGTCTGCAGAAATTTATTGGACTTTACAGTTTAGTGTTTCCTGCAAAATGCTGAATCCAATTATTCACTGCCTGATTAAGATTCTATGGAAGCATTTAGAAGGTGTTCCTATACTAGTTTTCTGTGCTGTGCTTAAACATTTCATATATCATGTGCAAAATGAGAAGAAAGTAAAAACATTTCTAAAGCACACTTACCACTATTCTTTGTAACCCAGTTGCACCTCCTGAGTTCTCCACTGCCAGGATCCTGACTTGGTTGTTGTTGCTGCTGCTGCTGCTGCTGATGGTGATGATGCTGGACACTTTTAACAACCGGGACGACGAATTCTCTTCTTTCATGATGGGGAGCAATCAAGCTGAGTGCTAATGAAATCTTCTGCTCCAGGGGGGTGCTAGAATGATCTGTAAGAGAGGAGTCATTCGAGTTCTGTGACAAAGACAATGATAAGGATGATAGAGAAAAAGATGAAGTGCTCCTTTGAAGCCCAATTGGGTAGATTTTCTTCAAGTGTTTGGACAGCGCACTTTGTGCTGGCTTCTCTTTTTCTTTAGGGCTTCGGTTCTTCTCCAGAATATGTCTCCCGACATTAGCTTTAGACATGCTTGAGAAAATCATGGAGTTCTTGCCTTTTGTCTTTGATATGGGTAGATGTAAAGGTGAGCTTTTTGAGTTTGATAAAAGTTTAGGGTTTTGTATATATTGTGGGAGGGAACGCAAAAGCTACCATACCTAAGTTGGTGAAATGTGTATTTCATCATGAATTACCATCTTTTCTTTTTCCTCCTTATTTTGTAAGCAAAACCAATAACAGTAGGTTGAAATTTGGATATATATTCTATGTTATCTCATCAAAATGAATGATGTTTATGAATGTTATTCTATATGTTATCGAATTAGACCTCTAAGCTAAACTGATCTTTTGCTTAATCCAAATGACATGCATAATTTATATCAGATAGAAGTCAACACCTGCTTTAAATGTCTGCATATATTTCATATATGTGTCTGGTGGCTTAATCCATATCTGAAAGCTGGGGACCAATATTTAGTGATTTGGATCTATCATTATTTGTTAGATTACCAGCCTAATATGAAGATGATGACAAATGCTGTTGAAAATTTTATATATGTTTATATTATTCCTACACTAAAATACTAATCATCATTTCCAGTTGGCCAGTCTGATATGAAGGGGAATATATAATCCTTAAACATATTCATACTTCAAAATATTCATATAGCTTTGCAGTCTCTCCTTTAGAAATTTAGAAGGCAAAAGGAAAAACTACTGAAGGTGAAAACTGCATATAATAGTTAAGTTTATTGTAAAGGGTCAATTTTAGGTGCAATGGTTATGGCATGCCTCAATATATTCTAATGATTTAATAGCCTTTTAGTTGCAGTGTTTTTCTCAATGCAAGAAGAATGGGTCCAAACTCAAACTATTCTTAACTTGCACTCCTGAGTCCTCAAAGGTTTGAGGCAAACCTGTGGCCTGCATAGACAGAGATATCTCATCCATCATTCTTCACACACTCTTTCTCCTTACTCTCTACCCACAAAAATTCTGTATCCCTCAAGGTTTTAAATACACCCTTTGACAATTAGAACACATTGAGAGATTTGAACCCGATTCTTTGAGCAGAGGATGCATACATGTATTATTGAACCAAATGCTGCACTAAGTATCATGAATGCTCAATGTGTACCTAGGACAGTGGTGTGCTGTTGCTCCGTAGCATTGAATTTGGGGTACAAAGAGAAAGTTACATAAGTGGAATTCTGATCAGTTCATGGCCCCTCTCCCCCGTCGATTAGCTAATCTTCCCATTATCAATCTTTGTCTTTGCAGTCAGGCAAATTTAAAGAGCAAAGAGACCAAACCAAGAAAAGAAAAGGAGTAAAACATAAAAGAAGACAGAATGTTGTCAGCTGCTCCACCATTCATTTTTGCAAAGACTTTTTTGGAAGAATTTACAAATTTAAGCAAGATGAAAGGTGCTTGTCAGGAAATTCAAAACCCATTTATGTTTGCTTTGGTTTGCAGAATATAAAATTTTAATGAAAAATTCTATCTATGGAAAGTGAGTGTTGAGCCAAAATTAGGGTAGTTTGCCATTGCATGAGACTGCCTCTTGTCCATAAAATATAACATAGTTGATGGAACTATGGTACTGGGTTGTAAGATTTGTCTTTTCCTTTTTGTATTTGGGGTCCAAAAATCTTTTCTATTTTGGGCATCATCTCTTTTTCTGGTTTCTACTTGCTTCCCTCCAACTAACAACTACATTATCATGATGCTTGGCTTGGCCATTAAATCATTTTTTTCCCCAAATTGAATCTTTGAAATTTTAAATTACAAATTGTTAGGTCATTTTATTTTTGGTATAATTAGTATTTCAATAAATCAACAATTAAATTTAACAATTTATTTATACATGTATTTAAAATTTTAAACCAATTTTATATTAATATTCAAATCGATTGAAAATATTATGTTTTTAATAAAAATTGCTTTGTCATGATTGATGTCAAAAGAATAATTATATCTTAAAATTTTACATGTATGATTAAAAGCGCGTAAATGGTTGATCCAATTGGTTCGATGTTATAAATTTAAAAATAAGAAAAATCAAAATTGTTGAGTGAAAAATTAAACCGAAACAATATTGGGAGGAATTATCAAACCAAATGAAGATTGAACTATTTTATCCATTTGAGCAATTATATCAAAATTAAAAAATAATAATATATATATACACACATGCCCACACACATATATAAATAGAAAAAAAAAGGAATTCTTTAACAGGAATAAGAAGAAGTATTAAAAATAATATTATTAATATATTATTTGTTCAACTTTTTTTTTTATTCAGTTAAAAAATTTAGACACCGATCAAATATTAAAATTTGAAGTTACCATGCATAAATAAAATGAAATCTAATAATTAAATTAAATTAAATTATAAGATAATAAAGCTAAAATGTATGGAAGTTGTTTTTAAAAAAGAAAGGTTTGTAAAAACTAAAAAATGGGTAAAAATAAAAAGTGCTTATTTACCTGTCAGAATCTGCAGTTTTAACCAAAGTGACGCCGTTTCTAATTATAAACGAACTTCCACCGGAGAAATGAGTCAATCTTCCCCGTTTGCCTATCCATTTATAATCTAAACCCTCTCTCTCTCTCTCTCTCTCGGAGGTCTTTGAAATTGCCGGGAAACTAACTAACGGCTCTCTTAATCCGTAAAACCCTTTACTCTCAATTTCGAACCCTCTCTCCCAGCTTCACTCAAAGCAAACCCCTGCTGAATAGTTATCACCATTTCTAAAAGGTGACACCCTAAAACCCTAAACCCTGATTTTCCATGCTCAATAAATGGAAGCCCTTCAGTTTCCTGTCAAAACCTCACAGTCTCTCCGCCCTTTCTTCCCTAATGTTCTTCAGACCTTCAGTCTCCGTTGCCGATCTCGTAGAAGAGGAACCCTTTATTTTCCAGCCCCGTAAAGACCCTGTTTTTGAGATCCTTTCTGGGTTGAAAAAATTGGGTTTTAGGAGGTTTGTAGCTGGGGATTATTTTAGGGAAATGGTTTTGAGGTTGAATCAGTTACAGGTTGATAAAATTATAAATTGTCTGAGAGTTGAAAGCCCTGATTTTGCAGTGGTTTTCTTTGATTTTATGAGGAATGAGTATAGGTTCCGGCATTCAAGGTTTTCACGGTTCGTTGTGGCCCATGTTTTGGCGGGACAGAGGCGGCTCAAGGAGTTGCGGTTTTTTTTGGAGCAAATGTTAAAAGAGGAAGGTATTGTTTTTGGGGTATTGATTTTTTTTAAACTCTCTGGTGCATTTCACTGGATTTTTTTTTTCATTTTTTTGTTTTTTGGGTTTCTATTCATAGGAAAATCATTGTACATTTCCTAGCATTTTTAATTAGTGATATGTACTGTTAGTTGTTGCAAATGGAGTTTATGTTAAACTAGGCTTGCTTTACATCTGGGTGTAGTTATCGTTATCCCAGATGATTACACAAATGATTTTTAGCTACAAAGTTTTTCTTTTTTTTTTTGGCCAAAGATTTGAAATGCTGCTCATTTTTTTTGTTTATAGATTTTGTGTGATTTCTGATAGGCTCTGGTTCTGCTCCTTCGCTTTGTGAGCTCCTTTTGAATGGCTTTAGGGACTGGGACCAGAACAGTTTGGTATGGGATATGTTGGCTTTTGCTTATTCAAGATCTGAGATGGTTCATGATACTCTCTATGTTCTTGCGAAGATGAAGGACCTAAAGTTACATGCTTCAATACTGACCTATAATAGTCTTTTATACAACTTGAAGCATACTGATATGATGTGGGATGTGTATAATGAAATCAAAGTTACTGGAACTACTCAGAGCAAGCAAACTAATTCGATAATCATAGATGGCCTTTGTGGGCAATCCAAGCTACGAGATGCTGTTTCATTCCTGCAAGAAATTGAAGGAAAGATGCTTGGGCCGTCTGTTGTTTCGTTCAACACAATTATGTCAAGATATTGCAAATTAGGTTTTGCTGATGTTGCAAAATCATTTTTTTGCATGATGCTTAAGTTTGGACTAGTTCCTAATGCATACAGTTACAATATTCTTATTCATGGACTATGTATAGCTGGTTCCATGGAGGAAGCATTAGAATTCACAAATGACATGGAGAAGCATGGGTTAGAGCCTGATATTGTAACATATAATATTCTCACCAAAGGGTTCCGTCTACTTGGTCTGATGAATGGGGCTTGGAAGGTTATTCAAAGAATGTTAAATAGAGGGTTGAATCCAGATCTTGTTACATATACGATACTCATATGTGGCCATTGCCAGACTGGGAATGTTGAGGAAGGATTAAAGTTGCGGCAGGAGATGCTTTCACGTGGTTTTCAGTTGAGTGTCTTCTCATACAGTGTATTACTTAGCAGTTTGTGTAAGAGTGGACAGGTTGATGAGGCACTGGTGTTGCTTTATGAGATGGAAGCTAATGGCTTGGAACCGGATCATGTAACATATTCCATCCTTATTCATGGGCTCTGCAAGCAAGGAGAAGTGCAAAGGGCTCTTCATCTATACAAAGAAATGTGCTTAAAGAGAATTTCCCCAAATTCAATTTCAAGTGGGGCCATTCTGTTGAGCCTATGTGAGAAGGGGATGATATCGGAAGCAAGAAGGTATTTTGATTCTTTGATAATGAATAACTGGGTGCAGGATATTGTTCTGTATAATATTATGATTGATGGGTATGTAAGCCATGGTAATGTTGAGGAGGCTGTAGAGTTATATAAACTAATAACTAGAACAGGGATTACTCCTACTGTTGTCACTTTCAATTCTCTCATTCATGGGTTCTGCAAAAGAAGAAACTTTCCCGAGGCAAGAAGATTCATGGACACTATCAGGCTTCATGGCTTAGAACCAACTGCTGTGACATACACCACTCTTATGAATGCTTATTGTGAAGATGGAAATATGCACTGCATGCTAGAGTTGCTTCAAGAGATGGATGCAAAATGTATTGTTCCAACTCATGTCACTTACACTGTATTTATCAAAGCGCTATGTAAACAGCGGAAGTTGCAAGAAGCTGTCCAATTACTCCACGATATGTGTGATAAGGGTTTAAACCTGGATCAAGTAACATATAATACCATCATCCAGTGTTTCTGCAAAGCTCAAAACATTAAAAAGGCTTTTAAGTTAGTGAATGAGATGTTGCTGAATAATCTTGAGCCCACACCTGTCACATATAATATTCTCATAAATTGTCTCTGTGTATATGGTAACCTTAAGGATGCTGATAAGCTTCTGATTTCTCTTCTAGAACAAAATGTCAATTTGACGAAAGTTGCTTACACCACTATAATCAAAGCACATTGTGTGAAGGGTGATGTGCACCGTGCATTCTTGTTTTTTTGCCTAATGGTGGAAAAGGGCTTTGAAATTTCAGTGAGAGATTATAGTGCAGTTATCAATAGGTTGTGCAAAAGGTGTTTGATAACTGAGGCACAACATTTTTTCTGTATGATGTTAGCTTATGGCGTTTCTCCAGATCATAAAATTTGTGAAGTACTGCTCGATGCTTACCATCAGTGTGGTGACCTCATTTCAGTTCATAAAATGCTTGCTTGGATGATCAAATCTGGCTTACTTCCTCAGAGGTTATGAGAAAATGATGATATATAATTTTTAATGCATCCTTTATTCCATCACTGCCTAATTGATGATGCTGAGGTTCATTACTTGAAGGTATAGAACATTACATTATAAATATATGTTTCTCATGTTTTTCACTGCTTCACTGGAGGGTTAAGTTATATATTCCTAATGGAACAAGCATAATGCTTTCCCTTCCTCTGAATAGTAATAAGGAACAAATAATATTGTGGAAATGACAACAGTTAGGCTGATAAAAGCCTAGTTACATAATACTTAAAGTGTTCTTTAAGGCATGGGAAGGCTTTTACTCTTTTCCCTTTCCTTTCCCAAATTTTTTGTGTCTTAGGTCATTTATTTATAATCTTAGTACTAGAAAGAATATTGTTGTGCAATGAAAATAAGTTCTGTTCTTTAAATATCAAATAATACTAAGTGCTTGAAGTATAAAAGGATAGAATGAGGTATACCTTCTTAATTGTCTTATATATTATAAAGATTGGGATGGTGAATGTGGTTTGCATCCTTTTTATTCATGAATGCACTAAGTGCATGATTGGCCAAGGTAAACCCTATTAATTGTCTTATATTTTATTAACATTGGGATGGTGAATGTGATCTTAGTACTTAATTTTAAGATTCTTGATGTCTTATGACTTCATTTTCTCATGGTTGAGTGCTGCCTCATTTTTTTTCCGTAAAATTTTGTATTGGAACTATTTGAACTGCATTGAACTATTTTTTAGCGGCATTTATCTGTCTAGATATATAAACTTGTTTATTTTATAGGTTTATGAAATGAGGCTTGGAGAGTAATTTGCATAATAGCAAATCTACATCAGTAAAATTGAAGCTCAAGTACCCAAGAGTAATCAGCTTTTGAAGAAGATGCCAACAGTTTGATAGGCTGTGATATTGCACAGAATGTACCCTTCATCTTAATGATTTTTATAATGGTAAGTGTGCTTTTCAGCCTGTCTATACTAGATATGCGCTGCAGTTTATTTATAATCATAGTTTCAGAACAAATAGAAGCCAGTAAGATTATTAAAACAAAATTAAAAGCAAAAAAGAAAAAGGAAAAATCTAAGCCTTCCATTCTAAAACAAGAGTAGAGGTTTTTATTTAAGCATGAAATTTGTGATTTAGAGCATAGAAAAGTTATTGCCTTGTAATTTTTGTCTTGGAGTATAATTGGAAAAGGAGGAAATGGAATGAGACTGTAATAAGGTCACTTCTGCATGTCTGAATGCATGTTTTGATCCACATGAAAGTTTAGAGTGACCCTACAATATGGGATGGATTCGGCTACATATCTCTCATGTAAAGATTGGTGGTTCATTTAAGAAACTTGAATAACTAATGGCACACTTGTAGATTTGGAAGTAGAGGCTTGTGATTATTGACAAGGTTTTGTAGACCAATGTAATTAGGCTACTTCAAATTTCAATTTCCTTCAAATGTAATCCTTGTCCAAAATCTATAGAGTCTCACCCTTTTCTTTTCTAATAGCTCATAAAGATTTATTTTTCCTGTTCCATGATAACCACAACTAGCTGAGGGAAATTTTCAAATAAAAAGATGAACAGGTATGGTATTAAAATATTTAATCAGGGACTATGCAATCAACTAGGATCGCTCAAGTATATGTATGCATATGCATATGCACACATGCAGGCACATATGCATGCATGTAATCTCTTGGATAACATAATTGCATCAAGAAACTTGAACAAAGCCCCATTTCTTCTAACTTTCAGAAAAAAAAAAATGCCCCATTTCTTCTGATCCATTTCTCTAGGGAAGAGGGGATGCCATCTTTCATGGCTGTTCGATTTGGCTACAGAATTCCCTTATGTCTAATTTATGCAACAAGAAGACAAACAAGCTTCAATCTATACCCCTCTGGTGATGTATTCTTGATGGTGGTATTGCTATTTGTTCAAGCAGGTGCACCTGTGGACGACTACACCAGGGATTAGGGTGTTTGGGCAGATCTCGGAATGCTTAATTGCAGATTCTTATTGGTGAGCTAACGTGGATTTTTTATCATTAATAAAAGCTAATTGTTGACATCTTCAATTGGCAAGATTGGTTGTTATAGCCATGTTCAACTTCATAGGGCTTAATTGCATTTTAAAACACTATTTTTCATATTTCTTTTCTCAATGAAAGCTGCTATAGTGAAGCTGAGTGGGCTTAATCTCAGATGATTGCTGCTACTAGGGAGGTCCCCTCTCCATTTTTTTAATTCAAATTCCACTACTCGTTTGTCCATTCGAGCTTCTTAGCATCTGATTTAACAGCTTGTATTCATCCTTAGGCTAGTTGCTCGTATCAGACACAGTGGACACATTCATCAACATATTGGAAGATTTGGAGTCTGACCACTTTTATGCATCAACCACCATCGTTCCTGAAAAAGTAAGATTTTCCTTCTTGTGCTTAGCATGAACAATGAAATTCTTTACAATGTGCTTAGCATGAACAATGAAATTCTTTACAATGTTAATGACTGACATCTTCTCTATTGACATGTTATGTAGGGGGAGAAATTTGTGCATGATTGTCATATCAGGAAGCCATTAGCAAGTGTATGAAGTAAAGGCTCGTGTAAGATCATCTGTCACCACATGTTTGACACCTATTTTTCATCCTAAGGTGTTGTCTATTGAGAAGACATAACCTATGCCAATGCATCCATGAATCAACATAATTTTCATCCTAAGGTGTTGTCATTAGCACTCGAACATAGGATTCGCGAACATGTATTCATATTTAAAGAGTCGAATTCGAATTTTTATTGAAGCTGATAAAGAAAAGCATGATCTAGCTCCCTCTAAGTTGATCCAATTCTCTTACAAACCTATCCAAATCCTTCCTGGAGCTCCCACCATCACTTGTTGCCGCCAAAGCCTTCTGTTTCAGTTCCTTAGCCTTTGCCTTAACTCCTCCACCCTCATTCATCGACTTGGCGATGATCCGACCCAATTCATCTGAATCAGGAACCGCGTCAGCACCATCCCACACCCTAACACCCACACCCATATCATCCACCAGGAGCTTGGCGTTCATAAACTGGTCGGCCTCCATGGGCCAAGCCAGTATCATGACTCCGCCCACTATCCCTTCCAGCACCGAGTTCCACCCGCAATGGCTCAGAAACCCACCCACAGCCCTGTGATTCAGTATCGACACTTGTTGGGCCCACCCCTTTATCACCATACTCCGACCGGCCACCCGCTCCTCGAATCCATCGGGTACAACACCATACCCGTCTTCTTGCTGTTTGGTCGTGCCCGTTTTCACCACCCAGATAAAACGCGTTCCACTCTTTTCAAGCCCGTTTGCCAAGGCTTCCATTTGTTCCTTTGTCAACAGCTTTTGACTCCCAAAGCAAACATAAACAACAGACCCATCGGCGCATCCGTCAAGCCAAGTCAACACGCGGTCATTCCGGTCAGACTCCGAACCCGAATTACCCCGCCCCGATACACCCGGGCTTGTCAAACTAAGCGGACCGACAGTGAAAACACGATCATGACCTACAAGTGTCTTCAAACATCGAACATGCTCAGTTTCCAAAGCATCAACGGAATTAAAAACGCAACCCCAACTCTTTGTATTTGCAGTAAAGCCATCCTTGACGAACTCCCAATCAGGATCTGATCTCTTGTAGAGTTTAAACACGGATGGCAAATGTTCCTGCTTGAAGACCGGGGATCCATGGAGATAGCTGAACTCGACTTCACTCAAAGGCTTCAAATTTTCAACGTTGTTCCAAATATAGTCAAGGACAGAAGCCAAAAACGCACCGGATGAGAAGAAAGAAATCCTGGGGATATTCAAGTGGGTCGCCAGGTGTTGTGTCCAACCAAGGAAGAAATCAGAGAGGATGGCCATTGGAGGGTTGGGATGAGAGTTGAACCAGTGGATCAAAGGGTCGCGAAGTTTGCCTAAGGCGGCCATGATGGGTAGGTTCCCTGTGTTGCCGAGGTCTTTAACGTGTTCGACGCCTGGTGGGATGAGAGGATGAGAAGGGAAAGGGAGGACGAGGGGAGTGATGGAGGAAGGATGGGAGCAGAGGAGAGAAGAGAGTAAAGGAAGGTTTTTTGGGGTGATTAAGATGGTGATGGTTAGGCCACGGAGACCGAGTTGGTGGGTGAGGTCGAGAAGAGAGAGCATGTGGCCTTGGGCTGGGTACGGAAACACCAGGATGTGGGGGTGAGGGTGAGAGGCCTTGGGGCTCCTGTCAGTGGACTCCATTGATCCGGATACTGCAGCTGGTTCAGCTGAAAGAAGATGAAGAATTGGTGAGTTGACTGTCACAATTGACTCTGGCTAATAATTTATGGTGGAGCGTGAAGACGAGGCAACATGAAAGTGGAGTCGTGTGTGAAAGAACAATCCTTAGAAATTTGTGAGTACAATTACTTGAGTTTTAGACAAAATTCTGATTAGGAAGATCAATGATCTCATGGGTACAAGGGTTAATTCTACATTTTGTTTTGCTAAATCTCCTTAGTTCACATACAACTTTACACATATGTAATATCTCCCTACTAAAGTAACTTGCCCATAACTATTAAAACATGTTAACTTTAGATGTTTAGTTATGTTAAAGTGTTCGTACAATTCAATTATTCATGAAAATAAATGATTAATATTTATCATCTCATGCTATTTGTCAGATCATTTCAAGACACCATGGCTGTGGCACCACGACCCAAACTCGATCAGGTAGGTCAGTTCATGGGGACCTAAAACTTGTGGGAGTTGGAGAGCTCATCAGAGATCAAATGGCTCAGTTGGTTATGGCTACTTGCGAACCATTGGGACTTTCCATGGACTTTGAAAAGCTTTGAGCCCCTTAGAGATGGGTTACAAAATGACTATTTACGACATTTGACTTATTATTGACAGTGCATACGAATCATTATCATTAAATACGTTGATAATACTTCAAATATAAACTCACATGTATAATGATAATGGTTAAGTACCCATTTGACTTGATTTATTTTTAATTTATTTATTACTTAAAAGTAAAAGTTAAATCAAATAAAATTTTATAAAAAATTTTTAAAAATTTTTTTTAAAAAAGGTTTAAAAAAAAACTCCAATTAAGAATTTTTTTTGTTAAAACATGTTAGTTTATGAAGAGAGTTAATTTTTTTTTAAAAGATCTTCTTTCTCAAAAAATACTCTCTCCCTCTCCTCTCTCTTGCTTTGCAAATCATCATTTTAGGATTTTTTTGTTTTTACAAAAATTAAAAAAAAATTAAAATTCAAAATTGCATTTTGATATTTTTTTTCTATTGAGTTTTTTATTTTATTTTTTATTATTTTTTAATTTAAAAAATCTCTTTATTAATTGATATTTCTCAGTTTATTATCTGATATAACAATTATATGATGTTTATTTATTCTTAACTTTTTTATGCTGTATATAATATTCGATGATTATGATTGAAATAATTAATTAAATAAGTCAATGGTTGTTGAGATAAATTAGATAAAAATTAAAATAATATTTGTTGATTGTGGTTGTTAAGATAATATTGTTCATAGAAGTGAACTTTGTTGGTAATTAAGGACAACAATAGTTAAATGATTTTCTTGAATTATTACTACTACTTTAGACTTCTTTTCTTCTTTTTTAGGTAATCCTCCATTGTTGGGGTTAAGGGTTCTAATAGTCAAGTCATTGCTTAATTTCTTTCCACTCTCATTTTTTTTATTTGATTCAATTTTTTTCTCTTGATTTATTTATTTATTATTATTTAATAAAAAATTATTTATGAATTATGTATTACTTATAAATTATTTTTTAAACTCTTTTTTTATGATTTATTATTAATTATAAGCTTTATGTTATATAAAAATCCCTTTTATATTTTCAAAATTTTATTTTAAATAGATAAAAAATAAAGTTAATTTTTTTATTTTAAATAAAAAAATTTCGTAATTAATAAAAAATTATTTATTAAATACACTTTATGATAATTTTAACTAAAATAAGAATTTATATAAGTTGTTTTGTCTATAAAAAAGAGTTTGTAAAAAGTAAATTTATCAAATAATTTGAGCTTAATTTTAAAAATTATTATTTTTCATAAAAGTTTTATAATAACTTTTAAGTTAAAACAATACCAAGTCAAACATGCTCTAAGTATATATAAGCTTTGAAGGAGAGGAATGAGACTTATAGTGTTTGCACAAAGCAGCAAATTGAGTAGTAAATAAACTCTAGATGTAGCATTTGATAGAAGATCTCCTTTTATAATTAACAGGGATTGCATTGCCATACTCATAACTATTTGGTTCAGAATTTACTTTAGCCTAATTGGTAAAGCCAAATACATACATTGGGAAAAACTTAGAGCTAGGGGGCCATAGTTTTGGCTTCTGTTATATTAACAATTTAACTTTACAGCCACAGCTTGAGAAGCCCCGCCAACCTTCCAAAACTTAGCAGATTCAAGACAATCTAATCCAGCAGCATGGAGCAAAAGAGAGAGAAGCTGGCAAATAGGAAAAGAGAAAAGGAAAGAAGCTTAGCTATCTTTTAACATTCATAGATACAAGCAAAAGCCAGAACTGTATTTTGAACATTTCTTCATTGGCTACAGTACGGTATTTGTCTCAGTTATTCTTGGGCGGATGGTGCCTCGGCGCATGATAATCAGCATTGAAAGCCACGAAACCTGACTCATCCACCTCGTCAGAGGAATGACTGACAGTTTGTTCCCCTCCACTTCTCACATCCTTCACCTTCATTTGCCTGTCAACCACCATTTTTCTTCCTCCTAGCAAGTTTTTGTTTGTAGCAACAGTCACAACACGTTCACCATCCAGGAGCCCCTGATTAAACCAAAAAATTTCCAGATATAGCAACATCTATCATGGAAGAGTATAAATTAGAATTAGTGCAGCCACATTAATCATCACCTTTCCGGTTGAAACTGTCTCATGGTTTGAATCTGGAATACCCCCACCTGAATAAAAGAAAAACTACAATGAATTCAACAATCCTAAGCCATATATACTACATGGAATGCTCAATTGATACTACTTATACCTTGGCTGGCTTGTGCAAAGGAGATCCAACTAGCAAACAGAAGTAAAATCAAGAGGCATGTTACCCTCCCAGCTGCCATCTTTCTTCACAGGGAACGTGAGTTAGTAATTAACATATAATTAGCAGAAGAGAATGAAAACAGAAGCAAAGGCTTTATAGCTAGGGAGATCAGAAGCAGGTCAAAATATAGATTCTAGCACCTATGTAATCAAGCCTAAGTCAAAGATATTAGGACTATGATTGGTTGCAACATCGGCCTTTTCACACATATATATATATATACACACACCCACACACACACAAGAATAAAATTATACATGGAAGAACACTGAATAAAATATAATACTGCATTTGAACCCCTCGAACCACATGTGTCAACGAGATTCAACTATATGGGAATCTCAAAGCTTTTTCCCAATCACAAAAAATTATCATATGATAAAAGTGCCACTACTTGCTTCAAGGTCCAAGAAAGAAACTGGGTGTCATGAAAGGGCTTCTTGGTAACAAATTTGCATGGAAAACACCGAAGCTATGGTAACTATGCCAAAGTGAAATGAAAAGAGAGATCAAGGGAAGGAGTGGTCCATGCAAGCTGCATGGTGTTAGAGGTGGTTCGTACGATAGCGTAGAATGTAAGGTACGTGTGTTCTGCGCCTGTCTGCCGCCATGCATTCCACGAGACAAACGAAGCTTTGTTTGGTTTGCCCAGCCGCTGGTATATGGTTTCTCCAAATGACTAGGCTACTATTCCCCATAAATAACATGAAAATTTTGAACGGTTTAGACCATTTTCACTCCCATGAACTTAAAAAATTTGCAAGGTGAATTTATTTTCGAGAATAAAATTGATTTTTTTTCACACAAATATCAATTATCATGTGAGTTTACGAGTGAACTCATATATTAATAAATATAATTGATTGGTAAGATTAGATCTCTTCTCTTATACATAAAAAACATTTAAAATTCCACTTATTACACAGTAAATAAATCAAAGGGGAAGAAGATGATAGTATACAGATTCCTAATAATTAATTTAATCTGTATTGTTTTCACTGTCAAATTAAGTATCAAGAATTAAATACGTTTTTGTGTTCTAAATTCTTAGATACTATAATTTTGTTAGAACAAAGAGAGGAAGAAATTGAAAACATAGAATCAATAAAATATAAAAGATTATATATATATATATATATATATATATATATATATTAATATATATATATAGGAATTAGAATACCTACAGCGTTTATTCCAACTTCATTAGAATGATTCAGTGGGTGTTCCCAGGAGTTAAAAACGAGGGCTAAGCCACCAGCGGCAAAACATATTTTCACCACTCGAAATTTGTGCGACGGTGTATCGAACTACAGCCACAAGCATGTTCTGCCACATGGCCACCACATATCTAGTACGAAACCGTAGTTGGAGAACAAAATTTCATCAAAAAAAATGAAACCATTGAAGGGGAGAATTGCAGAGAGAAAAAAGAAATGGCGAATTACCAGGAATATATGGTATTATGGCAAGCTGTCATTGCTGGATAAATCATTTTGGCTATAATTTTCTTTGGCATTTAGAAGCATCATCATTAGCTAAAATTGTTTGAATATCTTACCTTAATTGCTTGGTGAAACCAATTCTGAGTTTCCATTTTAATCTTTCCTTTATTTGGTTGGTGAAACCAATTCCCTTTTAGAGCCAGTTTGGGGGGTTCAAGTGACAAAATTTGACCACTTCCAGATGCCTGTTGATGGGTTACCACGGCAACAGTAGGCTAGTTACCGTCTACTCTTCTGATGGCCGAGCACGTTTTCAGCCTGATTATATCGCATAGTCAGGCAGAATATGAGTAGGGCTGGCTGGCTGGCTATGGTATGTGTTGTCTAGCCTACCGCAAACCCAGTTCCAAAAAGAGTAGAAATTTATGAAGGAAAATAAACCAAGTGATCCAGACCCAGCCCATTACACTTGTTCAGTTCTTAGTCCTTCCGGCCCCTTGTTTGATTTCTTTCGACAGCGTGCTAGATGTCACGGGGCGATTCTTAAGACCTATCTCCGGCGGCTGGGGCTCAACCCTTATTCGTTATGAACCCAAGTCAGCCTCAGTGCTTCAGCACTTACTCAGCAAGCACAACTCCCACCGATGGCTTTAAGCCTGCAAGCAAGCTTGCATAAAAGAGAAAAGAAGACAAGAGAATACTAGCAAAGAGAGCTAAGCTTGTATTGAATGAATTGAATTACAATGTATTCAATGGGATGATTTACACAAGGAGCATGGGGTTATTTATAGCCAAGGTTCCCCACACCATTTCCCTCCAAAGTTTTCAATTCAAAGTATTCCCCCCCCCAAAAGATTTCCCTCCAAAACATTTGGGAGGTCTAGAAGTTCGGTTGGGAGGGAAAATTTGAATTTTCCAGCAGCCCTTTCATGGGTCTAGTGGGCTGGCACCCTCTTGGGCCTCCTGGTGGGTCTGGACTGTGGCCTGTGACACTCCCCACCTAAGCTGGCAGCGTCCTCGCTGCCGTGTGGAAGGCGTTAATCCAATCTTGGAACTGCACAAATCTTCTGCAGATCCCAACTAACTTCACTCTCGGGCAATCCCTTCCATTTCACCAGGTACTGATGTTGAGGCATGTGATGCTTCCGTCGAAGTACTCTATCGGCCAGCACTTCTTCTACCTCTTTGTCGTACGCTGCTCGAAGCCTACTGGTGCCCTGTTGCTCACCCTTCGGCTAGGGTCCTCTTTATCTGCATGGTAAGGCTTCAGCATGCTGACATGAAATACCGGATGCACCTTTGCTTGAGCGGCAAGTCCAACTTGTTGCACCTGGCCGATTCTCTTGATTACCCGATATGGGCCCTCGTACCTTCTAACAAGGCCTTGTGCAAGCCTTTGTTCCTCAAAACAAGGTGTAGCTTCACCATCACCATGTCCCTTCGCTGAAGTGAGCTTCCAGTCGGGTTTGATCTGCCCACTTCTTTGCCCTTTTTGCAGCTTTGTGGAGACACGTTCGACTAAGTCCCGCTGCTCTTCCCAGCCCCTAGCGGTTTTGTATGCCGTGGTGCGACACCTGTATAGCCAGGCAATGGCACTTGGTGTGTGGGGCTGTTGTCCCACAGATTTCGAACAGGCTTTGACCGGTGAACTCGCTGCGCTGTAGGTTATGCGAGATTATGCTATGTCAAGCCACTTTGCGCCAGTCGGACTGCGTGCCCCTCACGAAGTGCCTTAAGTAGAGCTCCAGCAATGCATTCACCGCTCGGTTTGTCATCTGTCTGTGGTGGTTGCTGGTGGAAAAGCACAATTCAGACCCCAACAGCTTAAATAATTCTGTCCAGAATTTTCCCGTGAATCGACCATCCCGATCGCTGAGATGTGTGTGGAACGCCCAGTATTGACAATGTTCTTTAAGAACAACTTGGCTGCTTCTTCCGCAGGACATTCTTTTGAGGCTGGTATAAAGGTGGCATATTTCGAAAATCTATCACCACCACCATAATGCTACCGAACCCATCTGCCTTGGGCAGCCCCATGATGAAATCCATGCTTACGCTGTCCCATGGTTTTTCTGGTATTGGCAGTGGGTTGAGTAATCCCCTTGGTCGCTGCTGCTCAACCTTGTCTTGTTGGCACACCAAGCAGGTCCGCACATAGCTTTCAATGTCATCTTCCATTCTGGGCCAGTAATAACTGGCGCTTACCATGCCATCGTCCGATGCATCCCGGATGCCCTGCCCAAGGGCTGTCGTGGCACTCTTTCAGTAGCTGTTTCCGCAAGCCCCCATGCTGCGGAACATAGAGCCTATTGCCCTTGGTGTACACTAGCCCCTTTTTTACCCAAAACCGCCTGGTCTTGCCTACCGTGGCATGCTCCAGTATGGATTGCGCGGTCGGGTCGCTTGCCATGCCATCCCGAATGTGAGGTAGCGACTCTGTGCGCACTTCACTGATGGCAGCCAATGTAACCTTTCTGCTTAAGGCGTCAGCCACGGAGTTAGCCTTGCCTGGCTCATACTCCAGCTCATAATCGAACTCTGCCAAGAAGTCTTGCCATCTGGCTTGTTTCGGGCTTAACTTCTTTTGGCTTTGAAAGTAGGATGTGGCCACATTATCAGTCCGCACTACAAATTTGGCCCCCAATAAGTAGTGCCGCCATAATCGCAAGCAATGCACCACTGCCGTCATCTCCTTTTCCTGAACCGTGTACCGTCTCTCGGTATCGTTCAGTTTTCGGCTTTCATACGCGATTGGATGCCCATCTTGCATCATCCCCGCCAATGGCAAAGTCACTTGCATCCGTATGTACTCGTACGGCAGTATATGATCCGGCAATCTCAGCACCTGTTGTTCACTCATTGCTTGTTTCAGCCGATCAAAGGCATGTTGGCTTGCGGCATTCCATTCCCCACACCGGCTTTTTCTTCAGCATGTCCGTTAGTGGTGCCGCAATGCTTGAGTATCCTTTGACAAACCGGCGGTAGTATTTAACCCAAGGAAGGACTCAGCTCCCTTACCTTGGCAAGGTGGTTCCCATTCCTGGATAGCACTTACTTTGGACGGGTCCATCCGGATTCTGCCATCCCCCACAATGTGCCCTAAGAATGGCACTTCATGCAAACCAAAGCAACATTTTTCCCTTTTCCACGAATAGCTCATGTTGTCTAAGGGCCTCAAAAACAAGCCGTAGGTGTTCAACATGGTCTTGTAATGAGTGGCTATAGACAATAATATCATCAAGGTATACAACTACGAATTTGTCAAGAAAGGGTTGTAATACCTTGTTCATCAGAGTACAGAATGTTGCTGGTGCATTGGTTAATCCAAATGGCATAACCAAGAACTCGTATGCCCCATAGCGAGTCACGCAAGCCGTCTTGGATATGTCCCCGCAGCTATCCTCACCTGGTAGTACCCGATCGTAAGTCCAACTTTGAAAACCAGCGCGCATTGCCCAGCTGATCGAACAAGTCAGCTATAAGCGAGATCGGTACTTGTTCTTGACCGTGAGCTTGTTCAAGACTCGGTAGTCGATGCATAGCCTTAAAGACCCATCATGTTCTCTTTGAAACAATACGGAAGCCTCCGAAAGGGGATTTGGATGGCCTGATAAATCCAGGCTCAATAAGCCTCCCAAGCTGCTTTCTCAGTTCTGCTAGCTCGGGAGGCGCCATCCGATATGGTGCTTGGCGGGCGGCTGTGCCCCTGGCACTAGCTCGATATGATGGTCCACTTCTCGTGCGGGAGGCAAGTGGCCTGGCAGCTTAGGAGGCATTACATCTTGGAATTCTTCCAGCATCTAGGACTTCTACGGTGCCTTGATTATTTGCCGGGGGTGTCTTCTAGACTCAGCATCGCAGCAAATGTCTGCTCACCTTTGCGCATGCCTTGGTAGCTGCATGGCAGACATGTTTTTGTTGGCTGAGTACGTCTCGTCTGACTGGCACTACGCATTGCCCCCTTTGATCCAAGATGCAAATGCAATCGTTGTCGGCACGAGAACAGCTTGGACTCTGTCTAGGAAGCCGATCCCCACGGCTACATCCTAATCATCCATCGGGATGATCTCGATGTCCACAGCTCCATGCCACTGGCCAAGTTGCACATCGATCCCCTTGGCAATGCCCTTTGTGCGCACTCTCTTGGAGTTCACAGTTTTTACCCAGCCGCCTGCGCTATTAGATTTGATGCCTAGGTTAGCAGCACATTGTTCGGACACGAAGAGTTCAGAAGCGCCCGTACTCACCAGTGCCTCCACCGATTGTCCTGCTATGATCATATCAGCATACATGAGCCCCTTGGCTCGACTACTCGTCTTGCTTACTGCCCACAGCACTGAGCCCAATCGCGCTGCTTGGTGGCTCCTCCTCCGGGCTATCGCACTAGCTTGGTGCGCTTGGGCAATCTCGGACCCGATGTGGTCCGTCACACAAGAAGCAACCCGTCGGTTGGTCTCCTTGTTTCTGAAAGATCTCCATTTTGAGGTAGAATTACCTCTCCATTTTGATTGTGGCTTGCCCTGCGCCACCATCCTTAGGCTGGTTATCTCTGTCCGCCCAGCCCTTATTTTGTACTGCCTATTTTTATCCGCCCATCCCTTACCTTTATCCTTTGGCTTGGATGGCGTAGGTTTGTCCTTGTCGGCTCGGGAGTAATCTACCAAGCTTTCGGCCACTGCCATGGCTCGAGTGAGGTCTGCACGCCTCGCCTTGGCAACTCTTGCTTGGCCCATGGTTTCAAACCATCCATGAAGGTGAAGAGGGCTCCCTCTCCCCTAGATCCCCCATTGAAGGGCCAGCTCGCTGAATCCTTCACATAGTCCCGGATCTCCCACGTTGGACCAGCTACGCAGCTTGCCCTCGCCTCATCCATGGCGTATTCGGGGTAGAATTACTGGCGTAATTCCCGCTGGAAATCTGCCCACGTGAGTACGCGGGTCCACCGAGCCTATCATCGCGCCGCCTCCTCCACCAAAGCAGTGCTGTATCTCCCAGATACATGGATGCCGCAATGATTCGACGGTCATCCATCACGATCCAGTGGCTTTGAAGTATTGCTCAAGCCCCAAAGAAAGTTGCTATTTCTTTGGCATCTCTGGTCTCGAAATTCTCTGGGCTTAGGCACATCTAGCCTTGCTTTCGGGGTGCGGCAGCCTCCCGGCCACTATTGGCTCTTGCCGCACGCATTTCCTCCTTCAATACATCTAGCTCACGCTCAACGCTTCCATCTCTCTTGCCAGTTGGGCGTTTCGTTCCATGGCCGTCTCAAGGTTTCCCTCATCATCAATTGGACTTCTCCTTTGAGTTCCTCATCACGAGCATGAAGCTCTTCCATGTGTTCTTCCTACACATCAAGGCAGTCACGCGACTCGCCCACAGTACCTCCATCTTTGATAGCCTCTCATCAATCAAGGATGGGGTCTCGTGGAGGAAGACTTCGCCTTCCGACCAGCACGCGTCTCTCTGACCTCGATAGTTTCCTCGGGCATGCTATGATTCCGCGTAATTTACGTCAAGATGACGGATTCAGTTCTCTTTTTTGTCACGCATATCACCCATCCCCCCTGCTAGTGGTGTTTGGGGAGAGATACTTGATCGAAGTCAACGTTTGGGTCGTCAAATAACCTCTCCTTGGTGGTTCTGAGGAATATTCTGGCCCCGGAACACTCATATGGATCGCAGAAAAAAACCATGCATCTACGGAAAAGAGTAATGCGTCGAGCGTCATTCTGTGCGGAAATTGCAATGGCTCCTGCGTGAAGATCTTCATCGTGACGTACAGCCTGATCCAGATGGCTCTGAATTACAATCTGTCACGGAAGAGGTGCCGAATTACAAGCGCATGGTAGGATGGAATTGAAAGGCAAGGAATGAATCTAGGAGACTCAAGGCATGCCGACTGGACTATCGAGGTCCTCGCAGATGATCACTCGTCGTGCTGGCCTTGGCGGCTCAACCTTAATAGCGGCGAAGGCTCCCTCACGAGACCAGAACGCCGCATCCTTAGTCTAAAGTCAGCCTTAAGGATGGAAGCTTCGAACACGTTAATCTCAAAGCGAATGCGCAAACGGTGACTTCGCTAAGCGGCCGGAGAAGTGGCCGGTTGTTGTGAGAGCTGCCAAAGCAAGTTGCACTATAGCGAAGCAAGAAGAGAGGATGAACAAAGAGAATACTAGCAAGAGAAGCTAAGCTGTATATGGCAGGTGATATGAAGTTACATTGTATCTCAATTGGGATGATTTACACGGAGGAGCATGGTGGTTTTTATGCAAGGTTCCCACACATTTCCCTCCAAAGTTTTTCAATTCAAAGTATTCCCCTAAAAGATTTCCCTCAAAAACATTTGAGGAGTTCTAGAAAGTTCGGTTTTGAGAGGGAAAATTTGAATTTTCCAGCAGCCCCCTTTCATGGTCTAGTGGGTTGGCATGGACCTCTTGGGCCTCCTGGTGGGTCTGGACTGTGGCCGTGACACTAGACAGCTAGTTGCTAGGCACCACATGGGATTTTGCTTTGCTTCTCCAAACTCAATCAATACTCAAAGCTTCGAAGCAATCTGCAGATTGTATCTGCTGCCTGCAATTGATTCTTAGAGATCGATGTTCTTTTCTGTCTTATGGACCATTTGGACGGAAGAGATCAATCTAGCCGTTGACCATTGATTTGCTTAACAAGGATCGATGAGGAACATTCAGATACCAAGTTCTTTAAATAATCATACTTTTTTGGTCCACTGCCATGATGCTGAATTAATTACCAATAGTCTTCATGAAAGACCTTTCCACTGCATGCTTATGTCAGGAGCTTGATCCTTAATCTAAACGAAAATTAATCTATTAAGTGAAATGACCGACTCTTTATATATGTTCAAAATCACTTTAATACATATTCAATATAATATTTATCCAGTTTAAATCATAAGATAATTTTCATGATTAATTCATGACGTTCTTATTAAAAAAATTTAATAATTTATGAGTTTTAATTCATAATATCTTATAAAATTTAAGTGATATACAATATTTTGAAATTCACATTAGATGTATGTTAAGAATTTAAGATAATCTCATGTTAATATAAAGAGCTAGAATCTTTGAGGCTCTAAGCCTGACACTTGCATGAGGAGATTAAAACTTAAAACTCGTGAACTAAAAAGACACCTAATCACACAATCGAGTGGAACTATGGGAGAAAGCCAGCATTTCTTCTGTTTCCAATTATTGCTCCTTTCAGGATTGAATCCCCACTCAACAGTGTGAAAGTTGGCCATGTTATATATAGAAATCTGAACAACTCCATCAGGCTAATAATACGACTAGCATTTGCATGCTTGGTAATTTAAATGCCCCATGAGAGGATAAATATATATTTGCTTACTCAAGTATATAGGTACATGACCTCATAGGATTGTGATAATACTCTTTAAATCGAGATGTATGTGATAATACATTTTCTAATTAAACGTGTTAAATTCTAATTTCACTTGGAATTATTTCGATCGATAAAAACATATATTTAGATTTGATACTAGGTTCTTCTTGGACAAGGGAGAAGTTTAACCATGGATGGAACACAACTAAAATATGAACTGCTAATTGATGCTTCAACGTCAAACAAAGATAATATAAATGTACTTATGTGTAATCATGAATGTTCCCTCTCCTCTCCCAAACTAGACCCACATGAATACCTTATACATTTTCTTTTCAATTTCTTTATGCTCATTGGCCCCCACCACGTCATCATTCCTCTACTTTTTCTTGCATAAAAAATTTAAAAAGTCATTGTTTTCTCCAATTTTCAAATCTTTTTTTTTTTAATTTTATGTTGCCTGATGGATCAATGCTTGAAACTTGGGGATGAATCTACTTAGGATATAGAAACGAAAGGCGTGCAACAGAAAGGTTTAATTTGGACACTCTAGACTAATAATGGAAGGGCTAGCTAGCAGCTAGGCTTTGATAAAGAGAACAGAGAAAGCCTAGAAATATTACACTTCTTCTTCTGTACAATTAAATCTGATTACATGAATAAGAATTTATAAAATTCTGTCGACATGAATACGTCTAAAATCTAAATTTATGTAGTAAAACCATATCATCACATATCAAAGCGCAGGTCTAGATTCTATCTTTTTCTGAATCTCTTCTTGCCATGTCGAATAGAGGATTAGAAGGCAACCCTGTCGAGGAATCTCCAGGCAATTGTTAGAGATGATGGGCGCCTACAATGGGAAGTCAGAAAACAAGATCATAAAATGAAACAGAAAACAACTAAAGCATCAGACTAGTTGAGATTGAAAACATCACAAAAATAAGACAACAGAAGTTAATTTTGTTGTAAAAAAATGCCCATTTTTGTATGATTTTCATTTCCCTACAGGGATGAGACTATTGCTTGAACACTGTCCCCATAAAGACAAGAAAACAGGAAAGATGAACATCTAACAACCAGTCACATCAGGCCATGGAATTATCTCTTAAACAGCTTGGGCCACTCTATCATAACAACGAGCCATGTAATTGCAATTCAAAATTCAAAAAATGGAAAAGAGCTTTGTTTTTTTTTCTTTTTTGTTGCCCAAATTATCTAAAAGAATCAAAATATATTTATGTACTATATGTTACACCTTTGAGCTGATATAATAATCTAATGGCATTGATTTTATTAAGAATGCAATTAACTTTTGGTAACCATTTTGAAGCCGGAAATCACTCTTGGTTAATGTAACCGACAGGAATTTCCTCCCTTACTGCTTTGTCCTTTCCATGTTTCTCTCCCTTTGAAGCCAAAAATTTCTCAAGAACCAAACATAAACAACCAAAATCCCAGAATCTTGATTTCCTAATCTTCTTTTGTCTCATTCACTATATACTCTCTGTTCTCTTCCTACTCTTTTACCCTCCGAAAAAGGAAAAAAAGGCTAACCACGAAGCCTAAGCATAGCCTGAAAGCCTTACCATGCAGTTTTTATCAATTTGTCACACCAAAAACATATAATCACCATCAAATTGTATCATTCTTTGTGGCTTTTGGGATCAAAATGGGGACTGCAACATCATCCATGGCAGCTAAATTTGCATTCTTCCCGCCGGACCCGCCTTCCTACAACATTGTTGTGGATGAATCAACTGGGAAAATGAGGATCTCGGATGTTAACCAGAGAGATAACGTGGACGTGTTGAAGCTGACTACAAGGAGAGGGAATGAGATTGTGGCCATGTATGTGAAGAGCCCATCAGCTTCATTGACAGTGCTGTATTCTCATGGAAACGCTGCTGATCTTGGTCAGATGTATCACATTTTCACTGAGCTCAGTGTCCACCTTAATGTTAATCTTATGGGGTCAGTACTTTGTACAAGTCTTTAAGTGTTCACAGATTTTTCATAGTTTAACCCTGAAAAAGTTGACAACATAGAAAGGTTGTTAATTTTAGAATCTAGGAGGATCAGTGTGATTTTTTTTTTTTTTTGTGTTGATGCAGATACGACTACTCAGGATATGGACAATCCTCTGGAAAGGTATATTCCTGTCTTGTTCTTTGGCCTTTGCAATGTAGAATTTACTGGAAAACTGGTGAGCAATCTAGCTAGGGCAAGCCCGACATAGACCGGCACGTGTGCTTTGGCTGAGATTGTGGAAAGTCCACAGGGAGAGAGAGAGAGACTGGAGATATGAAGATGAAACTATTTCTTCTTTTCAATGTAGTTTAGTTATCATCACGGGAAAATTCTCCTACTACGATAACAAAATCCCATGTACATATTTGTCTTTGGTGTTCATATGGCTTAGAATAAAAGGAAAATAGTTTCTTTGTCAAGCTTTTCTTGGCCTTCTTTTTTTTTCTTGTTTGCTTCGGAAATTGATTGAGACTTAGTCTGACAATTGCTCTGATACATCTTCGCCACTTAGCCAAGTGAGCAGGACACATATGCAGACATAGAGGCAACTTACAAATGCCTGGAAGAGACCTATGGAGTTAAACAGGAAGACACTATACTGTATGGGCAGTCAGTTGGGAGTGGACCTGCTCTGGAACTAGCCATAAGGTTGCCTTGTTTGAGGGCAGTAATTCTTCACAGTCCAATCTTATCTGGCCTCCGTGTCATGTATCCTGTGAAGCGTACATTCTGGTTTGACATTTACAAGGTTTCTGTTTCAATCCTGTTCATCAATTGGACTAAGGTTTTTGCGGTTTCAAGATGTGACAATTCTGCTCTTTATTAAAGGCATGCCCTTTTGCTTTTATTGCAGAACATCGATAAAATTCCTCTAGTTGGCTGCCCTGTTCTGATAATTCATGTGAGTGTGTACTTCCTTTAGTCCTGAATGATTCAGATGAATTAAGCCATATTTGATGCCAAGTCTACAATTTGATCAGTTGAACCTACTGCAGATTTCATCGCCATGATAACCTGACATTGTCTCAAAACTTGAATTTAGAATGTTAAATTCATTTTATTTTGGATGAAGTTGTCTCAGGTAACAATTTAACCAATGTTTTTGCAGGGAACTGAAGATGAAGTGGTGGATTTTTCTCATGGTAAGCAACTTTGGGAGCTATGTAAAGAGAAGTACGAGCCTTTATGGCTCAAAGGTGGGAACCATTGTAATTTGGAACTCTACCCTGAGTACTTAAGGCACCTTAGGAAGTTCATATCAGCCATTGAGAAACTACCACGTCTTCGTGATGTAACTGAGCAACCCAAGGATCAGTCGGAACAACCTCCAAACAACACAGACCAAATCAAGGAGAAATCCAGGGCAAGCACTGACCAAAGAGAGAAGGGTAGGCCAAGTTTTGGGCAAAGAGAAAAGTCTAGGCCAAGCACAGACAATAGAGAGAAAGCAAGAGCCAGCACTGACAAAAAAGAGAAATCAAGAAAGAGCATTGATCGAAGTATGAAGGCCAGGAACAGCACGGATCATTCCGAGAGAGCAAGAAATAGTTTTGACCGGTTAGATACTTATGAATCATTAAACCCTTTCCTCCTCGTATTCCTTTTTCTTTGCATTATTCTAAATATTGATTGTTGGAATTGGTCATGGCAGCTTGGGAGATATGGTACGATCTGTTGGACTGTGCAATGTTGATTGTTTAAGGCAAACAGCTGCTGAGGTTTGAGTAAGGAAGTGTTTCCCACCAGCAGTGACTGCACATTTGGGGTTGTAAATTTTCGTTTTCTCTATTGCCTGTGTTGATGGGTTGGGGATGTTTCTGTAATGGTGATTGCTGCTGTTTCTTCTGGAATCGAGCATCATACATGCACATCCTCACTAGAACTTTCATTATTTTTTCCCCCTTTTGTAATTCCTTTGCGGGTTTAATTCGAAATAAGAAGAATGTAATTGAAGATGATAGGTTATGCATATGAAGTTCATATATGATATAAATCAGCACATCAAGATATTCTTCGCAACCATGTTGACACAGTTGCAAAATAGGAGATGGGTTTCCATTGTTGATGACAGAAAAGAAAGTTCAAGAACAAGTTTGAGTTATGAACCAGAAACATACCGTCTATGGTAAGCAAATGCATTTGCTTTTCAAAAGAAAGCAAGGCCGTGTCCATATGTTGCTAAACAGTTTGCCATGCTTCCACTAAAGGAAAGTCTTCATTCTAAAGGCATGGAGCCATCTTTCCTTTTTTTTTTTTTTCTCAGCCAAAATAAAATTTCCATTAATAAAGAACCAGAAACTTTGAAGGAGCAGGATAGAACAAACTCTTGATACATGACTGACATTACACAGTCCATACTCAACACCATATCTAACTGGTAATACAAAAGTTAAAAACAAACACACACTCGACATTGAACACAAATGGTGGTACAAGAAATGGAACACATGACGCAAAGGCCACCATAACAGAGACTGTCACTAGTCAAAAATTTATCAACCACAAAACACAATATTCCATCCGATATAGTGTCTTCTTCCCTACATAACTACAAATGGTCCAAAGTAATTTCAATAAAGATGGATGGAAATTGGAATGAGTCACCAACGAGTTGAAAACAAAAGGGCAGTAAACTGAAACTGGTGGAAGAGGGCCCAGATTCATGCACAAGAGCAATTCACCATATAATCAGAAAACCATGTCAAAAGACCCACAACATCAAGCCGAATCATCAATTCACCGAATCATTGATCATATTGAAGATGCTCTAACTTATTCAATTCTGATCTTATTAAGTCAGATATTACCAAAAAAGACCACATATGCAGCAAAAATAGCCAACCTTCCACGATTTCACTAACCATAACCCATGATAGGTAGCCAAGACCAAATCTAAAGACAAAATTACCTCTCGCTTGTCCGGAATCTTATTGCCATTCGCTTGATTCTATCCACAATCTGCTATTTAGAACAATTTGGCTTCAGCTCAAGCTGAAGGCCCATATTCCAAACATCCATGAGTCTCTTTTGTAAGAAGCCTTGTTCCTATGATTCATATCATCATCACGAAGTGGAACTTCAGTTGATGGGCTGTTTAGATTTGTCAAAAAAACTTATCTGTTAAGTCCTTTAATTCCCTTCTTACGTAGTTTCTTAAAACTCTTACACGCTATAACAATAACCCCATCTTCAAACAGATCGGCTAAGCAAGTTTCCTAGTAGTCATCTAAATTCACAAATTTGTCATTTGGAAGAGATTGGTCTGAATCATTAAAAACACATTCTACTTCTGCTGAATGGGGTTGCGTGTCACTTCGGCAGTGAGACTCCGATTGCACCATTGGCTCCATGTCAGTCCCAATTGCATTTTGGCATGGGCTGTGATTTTCTGAATGTGGTAATTGATGAACATGATCTTACTTCCATATGCAAAGTTTAGGCATGAAATTCATTCAAACCAAGGTATTATTACTTCCATTTTTTATAATTTTTTTTATTCCTAATTACTCCTAATTCAAGATTTTTAACAAAAATTTAATGAATAAAATATCTCTTTCTTTTTTGACAAGTTATTTTCTCTTAAAGAATAATTGTTATGAATTCACATTGAATATGTACAGGAAGAATTTTGAATTTATAAGTGTGATATTACATATTCTATCAAGTAAATCTTTCAAGAAAGAATAATGATTTTGTGATAAAGTGCTATAAAAGTTAATTTAGATGAGATTCTGATATTATGTCAAACATTTCAATAAATAGAGTAGGCATGATGACTTAAGCTCATCACAAGAATGTCAAGGATTCATATGAGTAAAAATGTTATAAAATATGAGTTTATAAATATTTATGTCATATATCTTATGAAAGAAGAGGATGTCTCATAAATTTATGTGAAAAAAAATTATAAAATCTTGTATTGAATAAATAAGAGAAATGGTGTGAGTTTATAAATATAAATGTTGTACATTTGATATAAAAAATATCGATATTTAAAAACTCAAAAATAAATTCACACTCGTAACAAAAAAAACATAAAATAAAAAAAAATTATCTAAATGTATGAATAATTGGAGATAGCATGAATCTCACTTCACTTCAAGAATTTTCCTTTTGTAAATTTTAATAACAAGAGGGAAATCAAACCAATACAAACTATTTATTTTCTTGATTAAAGTTAAAGAAACAACCAATAATACTCATCAACATTTTCCTTCACTCGGAAACTGGAGTGCAAAAACCAAAAAGGAAAATAAAAAATAAAACAAAGGGGATAATATTGGCAGCGTGCTGAAATGGCAGAATCTAGGCCTTACGATTCCAAGGACAAGTAACTCCAAACTCAAAGCCTCCCACCTTGTTTCCCGGTTTCTAGAACCCTCCACTCTCTCCCTTAAACCCCTTCACTAGGGTTTTTACGTCTTTCTCTCAATACCCAAGATTTTGTCTTCGCTGTTTGTTGCCCAACTCTCTCTTCCTCCAGGGCTTGCCTTTGATGGCTCCAGTTCTAAGTAGAAGCTTGGCTACTCCATCTTTAGCGTCTCTCCCTTTGACAAACCCCAACAAGGCCTTCGCTCTCAGAAGCGCTTCTCTACCACGAAATGGTCTCCACAAGGCCTTCTCTTGCACGGGGTTAAGGTGGAAACTTGGGAAGAGAAACAACCGAATTGCTGTTCGGTGTGAGGCGTCGGCAGTTGCTGAGAAAGAGGCCGACGAGACCTCCGGGGAGAAATTTGAGTACCAAGCCGAGGTGGGTTTCTCTTGCTTTTCCTGGAATTGCTATTTTTTCCTCCTTTTTCTAGTTTGGTTTTTGATGGAATATGTGTGGGTCCACTTAATTGGTTTATGAGAAAATGAAGGAAAATGGTGTTACTTAATGCACTATGAGAAATAAAAATCACTGCTTTTTTCTATTGGATAGAGCTTTGTTGGTCAATGGTAGCTGTTTATTATATTGACGGTTTTTGTACTTTGTTTTCGATTCTGAAAGTGGTATAAGTTTACTAATGGTTGCAGGTTAGTCGCTTGTTGGATTTGATTGTTCATAGTCTGTACAGCCACAAAGAGGTGTTTTTGAGAGAACTTGTAAGGTGAGGTTATCAATCTCCTGGTATCAGTAGATTTAAAAAAAAAAAAAAGATTCCTAGTTTTCATTTGAAATGTTTGGTTTCATAGGCTTTGACTCATGGTTTCATTATAGAGACAGTTTATGTGTTTGCATTTGTGAGATTTGTATTGAAAAGCTTTTATGGTTTTGTGTGCTGACTACTGACAAGGTTCTTTTTTGTGCTCCAGTAACGCAAGTGATGCTTTAGATAAGCTTAGATTCTTAAGTGTGACTGAGCCCTCTCTGCTTGGTGAATCTGGGGAACTAGAGATACGTATCAAACCAGATCCTGAGAATGGGACTATTACTATCACGTATGTTTGTTTATGACCTTTTTCCATAACCACATTCTTGAATAAATTGAATTGATAGAGTAGTATTTCATTATTTTTTCTAATGGATTTGCAGAGATACTGGTATTGGAATGACAAAAGAAGAGCTCATTGACTGTCTTGGAACAATTGCTCAAAGTGGTACTTCGAAATTTCTTAAGGCTCTTAAGGTAATCTCTTTAGTATTTGTAAAAACTATCTATTCTAAGAAAAAACTATCTCTTTAGTATTTGTAAAAACTATCTGTTCTAAGAAAAAACACTACTGTTTTTGGGTCACTTATTGGGCATCTTATTATCTGTAGGAAAATAAAGATCTTGGGGCCGACAATGGTTTGATTGGTCAATTTGGTGTTGGATTCTATTCTGCTTTTCTTGTTGCCGAGAAGGTAATGTGCTATGTGCTTAATTTATATTTTGCATTAAGATCTTCTGCTTTCTGTATGAAGCCTTTTTTGTCAATAATTTTCTAGTTAGGTTGCTAATTGTGTTTGCTTGCTTATATTATTCCATAATCAGGTTGTTGTGTCCACCAAGAGCCCAATGTCAGAGAAGCAATATGTTTGGGAAGCTGTGGCTGACAGTGGCTCCTATGTGATTAGGGAGGAAACTGATCCTGAGAAGCTTCTACATCGTGGAACACAGATTACACTTTATTTAAAGGTAATCTAGCTGCTCATTCTTTTTTACTCCCTTGCAACCTGTTTGAATATTTTCGTGTATTTATTAACATTTGTATGTTTAAACATTAAAAGAAGATAGTAAATGGAATTGAGACTTTAATATAGTGTGTTGTTATATATGTTAACTTTCTGGTTCTTCAAATGTACAATTCTTCTAAGGCCAAATGTGGTCTACGATATTGCTCTCTTGCAGTCAGATGACAAGTATGAATTTTTGGATCCCACCAGAATTCAGAATTTGGTCAAGAATTACTCTCAATTTGTTTCTTTCCCTATCTACACTTGGCAAGAAAAATCGAGGACAGTGGAGGTGAGTATATACATTTCTATTCTAGTTTTGATATAAGTACTTCCTTTCCTTTTCTACTAGTTCTTTAAGCAAGTGAAAACAATTTACATGAGAAGTTGTTGCCCCGTCCCGGTGTGACTTCTCTCCTTCTCCTTATGTGCTGATGTTGCCCCTCATTGGATGACTAAGTTGTTTTAATTGTTGTTAACTTTCTCATCATTTTTTTATATTTTATAACTATAAATACAAACTGTTGAAAGTACTTGTTTACTCTAAAGGTGTTACCACTGGGCTAAGCCGTTTAAAATATTTGCGAATTTTCTGTTTTTACCTGATCTTCATACATACCAAGGAGTCACTCTGTTTTGTTATAAGCACTTGAGTTTTGAGCGCATAAAAGATTTAGCTATTTAACCATTCTTTACTATGTTTGATCTTTGGGCAGGTGGAGGAGGAAGAACAACCAAAAGATGGAGAAGAAAAGCCAGAGGTAACTATGCCATGCTTCTTGATGTTATTGTCGTAGCGAACATTCTGCTTGGTTGATATTTTGTTATAGTTGGTTTATGTGCTTGTTGCCAGGGTGAGAAAAAAAAGAAGACAACTAAAACTGAGAAGTATTGGGACTGGGAATTAGCAAATGAAACAAAACCAATATGGGTGAGTTTTTGTTCTCTCTGCACAATAACATACAGTTTCTCATGCTGTTTTGTCTTTAGAATATTTCTCTATTTTCCATATAGTTTTGTTGTTTTGTACCATTATGTATGTGTTTCTTTGGGCATGGTGTAGATGCGAAATTCTAAGGAAGTTGAAAAAGATGAATACCATGAATTCTACAAGAAGACTTTCAACGAATTCTTGGATCCACTTGGGTACACGCACTTTACTACAGAGGTATGCATTGGTTTCTTTGTTTTACGAATTGACTTCCTATGCATAGCTAGAGTTGTTAATGTTTCTTTATAACCTTGCAGGGTGAAGTGGAGTTTAGGAGTGTTCTGTATATTCCTGGCATGGGGCCTCTTAACAATGAGGATGTAATAAACCCTAAAACAAAGAATATACGTTTGTATGTGAAACGTGTATTTATCTCAGATGATTTCGATGGAGAACTGGTAAGTTTTAACTTGGTCACATTGTAGCTCTGTTTGTTCATGCAGTAATGACTTTTCTTAAGGGAACTTATTATGGTGCTTTGCATTGAACAAAATTCAGATGCCTTGAAAATATTAAAACTGAAAAGTTTTAGTCTGTTTGATAATCTCTTTCTGCTTTACCATAAAGCCATGAAAAGGTCTTGTATTATTTTGAACTAGAAAAATATTTCTAAAATCTACTTGTATATGGCAAGCGAAGATATATTGAAGATATTCACCAAAACATAGGAAAAACGGTTGTTTAATTTCTTTTATTGTGTTTTGTAGGGGCTGTGATGATAGATAGAGTCTTTCCTTGTGTTAGTGGCTTGTGTTAGCTTTAACTTGTATTAAACCTTAATGTTATTTTGCAGTTTCCACGATACTTGAGCTTTGTGAAGGGTGTTGTGGACTCAGATGATCTTCCTCTAAATGTTTCTCGTGAGATCCTTCAAGAAAGTCGAATTGTAAGATTAATTTTGTTTGCAATTCTGTAGTAATATCAACATGAGTTTTATACTTCCACACGAGTGCACATTTTTTTTTTTTGAAATTATGTGTGCACATTTATCCTCACATAAAATTCTTATTCTCGGTTTAGGATCCATGAGTAACTCTGCTAACTATTTAGCAGTTACTGTTATTTACCATATTAACTATTATCTGGTTATCATGGTTTAGGTGAGAATTATGAGAAAGAGGCTTGTCAGGAAAACATTTGACATGATCCAAGAGATTTCTGAAAGTGAAAACAAAGAGGTATACAGCATGATGGAAACCATGTGTTTTTTAACCATTGCTCACCTAAAATTTGTTGATCAACTTGGAGTATGGCGAACTTGATTACAGGATTACAAAAAATTCTGGGAGAACTTTGGAAGGTTTCTAAAGTTGGGCTGCATTGAAGATTCTGGTAATCACAAGCGTATAACACCACTACTTCGGTTTTACACATCAAAAAGCGAAGAGGAATTGACAAGTTTGGATGAATATGTTGAAAATATGGGTGAGAATCAAAAGGTTATTTATTACTTGGCAACTGACAGCTTGAAAAGTGCCAAGACTGCTCCGTTCTTGGAGAAGTTGGTTCAAAAGGACATTGAGGTATGTTTGTGCATTTGGCATTGGCTGTAAGGCTCTAAATAATCATTATTTTGGTCTTTAGGCTGCCACACATGATATTTAGAGTACTTGTAATTATGTGATTAAAATTATTGATATTGTCTAGCGAATTACCTGGATCATCTTCAGGTAGTCTTATATCTTGAGATACTAATGGAAGACTTAGCTTAAGAATAAAAAAAATTAACGTTGGTTGTTTCTTATAGCTGATAGGATGGTAGAGGCCTTTAAGTTCTTGTTAGTGTTAGTAAATCTTAGACCTTTGTTGTTGTTCGTTTCCCCTTGGTAACTGATATGGCTTCTTTGCTTTTTTATTTTGATGTTCCTTTGATGACTGATTGAGCGTCTTCTTTTTAAGGTTCTCTATTTAATTGAGCCCATCGATGAGGTTGCAATCCAAAATCTGCAGACCTACAAAGAAAAGAAATTTGTTGATATTAGCAAGGAAGATTTAGAACTTGGTTAGTGTTTATGATTTCTTCCGTTTCTTTTCTTTTTTTTCGTTGGGAGTGATCTTGGGCACCTTTGCTCTTCATTCCTGATGGCTTTGGTGTGAATCTGATGAAATTTGTTGTTATACCAGGTGATGGGGACGAGGTCAAAGAGAGGGAAACTAAACAAGAATACAATCTTCTCTGTGATTGGATAAAGCAACAACTTGGTGACAAGGTGGCCAAAGTCCAAATTTCAAAGCGTCTAAGTTCATCACCTTGTGTGCTTGTTTCTGGCAAGTTTGGATGGTCAGCCAACATGGAAAGGTTAGCAGTATTTTTTTACTTCTCAACAAGAGTCATAGACACATGTAAAACCTATTCTTCAACTAATATTTCGATGCATTATGCAGGCTGATGAAAGCTCAAGCTCTTGGAGATACTGCAAGTTTGGAGTTCATGAGGGGAAGGAGGATACTGGAGATTAACCCAGATCATCCAATTGTTAAAGATTTGAATGTAAGACCAATTTGGTTAGACTTGATTGAAGATGTTTTAGTTTTAATATTTATCTTTTAATTAGTTAGTGGAGAAATTGGTATGATAAAATGGTTGAAGACATCTAGCTAGGGCACCATCACAAAGAAGAATGACATTATTAACTCAGATATCTGCAGACTCTCTATAATTAATGTGAGATGTAGTAGCAGTTACTCTAGTCACACTAATGTCTCAAGAGATTTGTATTCGCGATTTGACAGAGCAGTTACACTTCATTTTGGCAGTAGTGGTGGTCAAAATGTTGATTGTAAGGTGTATTCTGAAAATGTTGATATGTCGAGGATTGCTGTCCTTGGTTTTTCTTAAATGATTTTATAGGCTGCAAATATTAATTGTGCCTGTCTTAATTAGGGTGTTAATTTTGGTTATTTTCCGTGCAGGCTGCATGCAAGAATGCACCTGACAGCAATGATGCCAAGAGAGCTGTTGACTTGTTATATGATACAGCATTGATCTCCAGTGGTTTTACTGTAAGTGGACAGAATGATATGTTCTGTTTAGCTAAACATAGTTGCAGCATTTTATGTATCATCGAATTATTCTTACAATCCTCTTCATTATACAGCCCGACAGCCCTGCTGAGCTGGGTAACAAGATATATGAAATGATGGCAATGGCACTTGGAGGAAGATGGGGTAGATCAGAGGAGGATGAGGCAGAAGCACCAGAAGTTAGTGCTGCTGAAAGTGATATGAATTCTAGTGAGAATTCAGAGACCCAAGTTATCGAACCATCAGAAGTGAGAGCAGAGAGTGATCCTTGGCAAGACTAAACAAATCTCCTGTAACATTCCAATAAAATTTTTGTGTATTATTGGATTGTTATTCACGACATAAATCCAGAATGAGCGAGTGAGAAGGAAAGTGGAAAATTTTGAGAGTTGGGTTGGGGAGGGAAGATAAAAAGTGGTTGTGATACGGGAAGGCCGAAAGGCAAAGCTGTTGGAAGGAGAGGAGGCTTACTGATGATATGTGTCGATGTTAAATCATTAATGAAACTTGTTAAACGTAGGCATTTCTTGCTGTCCCATCCTTTCATTATTCAATGGTTGCAGAAACCATAATTCCCCGCATTGATTCCACGATTGCAAAAGGGTTTATTCCAGGTTTGATTGTACACTGACATGCTCAAGGATTTTGCGGTGGGAGATGGTGTCTGCTTTTAGTTGGACGATTAGAGTAACTTAAGCGAGGCCAGCTTCGATCAGTTCCAGCAGTCTTGGACTCTTGTTGTTGATAGTTAGAAGAAGAACATTTAATGGTCCAAAAACATACCGGACAACGTAAATAAGTAACAGGGGTGAACACCCAAGAGTCAAAGACTACAAGACAGTCATAAGCTGCAATCTCGAACTCACGTTCCTCCCCATCGGCTCTTACATTCCCCTCAACCAACATGACAGCCACCGACACCAACACCCACATCCTGGTATTCCCCTACCCAGCCCAAGGCCACATGCTGCCTCTTCTCGACCTCACTCACCACCTCTCTCTCCACGGCCTAACCATCACCATCCTAATCACCCCCAAGAACCTCCCTTACCTCTCATCCCTCCTCTCCACCCACCCTTCCTCCATCACCCCCCTCATCTTCCCTTTCCCTTCTCACCCTTCCATCACCCCCCTCATCTTCCCTTTCCTCCGGTAACCTCGCCATGATGACCACTCTTTTCAAACTCTACGACCCTTTACTCCACTGGTTCACTTCTCACCCCAACCCTCCCGTCGCCATCATCTCCGATTTCTTCCTCGGTTGGACCCATCATCTTGCCCTCCGCTTGAAAATATCCAGGCTTGCTTTTTTCCCGTCCGGTGCCTTTTTAGCTTCCATCGATGATTATCTATGGAACGACGTTGAAAGGTGTAAGCCTTTGGACGAGATCGAGCTTTGTTCTTTGCCTGGTTCCCATGTTTTCAAAGCCGATCATTTGCCTTCTTTGTTTCGGTTGTATCAAAAATCTGATCCCAACTGGGAGCCTGTCAAGGATGGCAAGATCGCAAATACAAGAAGTTGGGGGTGCGTTTTTAATTCCTTTGATGCCTTGGAAGGTAAGTTCATGGATTATTTGAAGAAAAGATTGGGTCATGATCGGATTTTTGGGGTCGGCCCACTTAATTTGGCGGGCCAGGATTCTTCTGGTCGGGGGAATGCGGGTTCGGGTTCTGACTCGAATGACCGGGTACTGACTTGGCTCGATGGATGCCGAGAAGGTTCTGTTCTTTATGTCTGCTTTGGGAGTCAGAAGCTGTTGAGAAGGGAGCAAATGGAAGCTTTGGCTGTTGGACTTGAAAATAGTGGTACCCGTTTTCTATGGGTGGTGAAAACGGGTACGACCCGACAGCAGGCTGAGGGGTTCGGGGTTCTGCCCGAGGGGTTTGAGGAGCGGGTGGTGGGTAGGGGCCTGGTGATAAGGGAGTGGGCCGCGCAGGTGCTGATATTGAGTCACAAAGCAGTGGGTGGGTTTTTGAGCCACTGCGGGTGGAACTCGGTGTTGGAGGGGATAGTGGGTGGGGTCATGGTATTGGCTTGGCCCATGGAGGCTGACCAGTTCGTGAACGCCAGGCTCTTGGTAGAAGATATAGGCATGGGAGTTCGGGTGTGCGAAGGTGCGGACGCGGTTCCAGACTCGACTGAGTTAGGTCGCGTCATTAGTGAGTCAATGAGTGATGGGGGGCGAATGAAAGAGCGAGCGAAAGAGTTGAAAGATAAGGCATTGGGAGGTGTAACTAACGGGGGAAGCTCTGCCAAGGATTTGGTAAGGCTTGTTGGAGAATTGCGTAATCTTCAAGTGAGATGAATAGTTTTGAATATAAGTTTTATTGAAATTTTGCTTGTAAAATTTTATTATTTATATAATAATACTAATTATTTTTGTTTTTCATCTTTGATTTAATTGGAATCATATAATTAATCATGTCAAAGTTTTTTGGTTTAATTGTTGTAATTTTTTTATAATATAATTTTAAATTAAATTATAGAAGATAAAAAATGGAGAGGAACTTAATCCCATCAAATATATGCTTTTATTAACTATTATAGTTGCGAATTATTATTATAAGTAAATTGAGATATTGCAAATTATACAAGAGATTTTGGGTTGAATTGGGAAATCATTAAGAATGATTTTATGACATTTTAATTTTGGATAAAATATATAGATTTTTTCAACTTTTAACTATATACAAATGAGTTTATTACTTTTTAAAATAAACATTTTGTTTCAAATGTATAAAGGATGTTAATATTTAAATTTAAAATTTTTAAAATATTTATATTCTTTTTTCATTATTTTTCTTTCTTTCATGTCGACTAATGATCCTCTCTTACCCCGATCAGTCACCTCGTGATTGAATCTAATCATGAAATGCCACATTCGGCTGAATTTTCTTAAAGAGCATCAAATTTGGGGAGTGTTAATCTAATGCTCCCCGAGAGAGTGTAATCTGGTTGAATTTAGCTCTCTTTGTCCAAATTTGGTCGATGGGAGGTAAATAGAGTTTTTTTTTTTGAAAACTATAGTTTAGTAATTTTTAAAATTAATAAAAAATAAAATTATCTTTTTGAATTAAAGTTTATTTGAATTTTTTGAATAATTTAAAAATTTTTAAAGTATTATGTCAAAAATGAATTAAAAGTTGCACATGGATTAATTGATCTTTCTTTAATTGAATTGATAAAGTACATTTTTTTAAAAAATCAATTAATCTTAATTAAGAAAGCTAGTTTAGCATCTCATCTAGACATTATGACCAATATTCAATAGTTTTTAACAACAATTAATGAGTGCTCATTTTGACTTTGTTTTTTTGATGTCAAAGTTTTTTATTTTTGTATTTTGTTTTAAATTTATCATTAATTAAAATTTTAAAAAATTAAATCTAAAAATTAAAAATGTTAGACCTAAAAATTCAGAGTAAGAACTTACTATTTTGTTCGGGAGGAGCAATATGTTGATTCATTTTTGCATTATTAATCAATTAAGAGAATTAATCAAATAATGCGAGTTTATTCATATTTTAATTAATTATTTTTTATAAAAAATGAAAAAAAGATAAAAAAAATATATAAAATAAAAAATAAATAACAAAAACATCAACCAAAACGAAAGGTCAATTTATTATAAAAATTTTATAGCCAAAATTTTCCCAACTTACTTGAAAATGGTACCTAAGATTTTCCCCTTAATATATTAAAAAGTATAGAATTCACATGTCAATTGCAATATTTTACCTATTTGCTTATTGAGAAAGTGCAGCATTTAAGGCAAAAAGGACTCTGCCTGCCCCTCTACTTCGGTCCTTGGCTGTATCCATATTTAAAGATAAAGTAAAAAAATATGCCTATGTGAAAGTACTGTATGAAGGGGGGAAAAGAGGCAAAGGGTTCATCACACATACAAGCTTACCATGGAATCATGGTGCTATAAATAGCCAAGAGTTCTGGCAAGCTTTCATACTCCAAGTCCATTTAACCAAAATGGAGTGGCCTAGCTTTTCAATGTCTCTGCTTGTTTCTGTTCTTTTGTCATTTTGGCGGGCAACTTTAGGCCAAACTCATGAGAGCTTCCTCCAATGCCTTCTCCTACATTCTGATGACAATGTTACTCCTATCTCTAATGTCATTTACACCCAAAACAACTCCTCTTATACATCTGTATTGAATTTTTCATATGGGAATCTTAGGTTTTCTACACCAATGACCCCAATACCTTTAGTCATTGTTAAGCCCATTCATGTCTCTCACTTCCAAGCAACCGTTAATTGATCAAGGAAACATGGCTTGCAGGTTAGAGTTTGAAGCGGTGGTCATGACTATGAAGATCTTTCTTACGTCGTTCAAGAGTCATTCGTCATAATTAACTTGATTGATCTACGATCAATCAATGTTAACGTAGGGAGTAAGACTGCGTGGATTTAAGCTAGTGCAACTCTTCGCGAATTGTATTATAGAATTGCAAAAAAAAGTGCAACTCTTGCCTACCCGTCTGGTGTTTGCCCCACTGTGGTTGTTGGTGGCCACTTCAGTGGCGGAGGTTATGGCATGTTGATGTGCAAGTTCGGCATTGCAGCTGATCATATAATTGATGCACACTTAGTTGATGTTGATGGAAGAATTCTTGAGAGAAAATCCATGGGTGAAGATTTGTTTTGGGCTATCAGAGGAGGTGGGGGAGTTCGTTTTGGAGTCGTCGTGGCATGGAAAGTTGAGTTGGTTTCTGTTCCGCCACTTGTGACTGTATTTACCATAAACAAGGTCTTGGAAGAGAACGCAACAAAGCTTGTTCACAGGTGCCAATACGTAGTGCCTAAGAGTCCTGAAGACTTGTTTCTGAAAATCTTCTTAACGGATGTGAATTCAACCCGAGAAGGAAAAAGAACAATACAAGCTTCTTTTGTTTCCATGTTTCTTGGCAGAACCGATCAGCTAATCAAGTTGATGCAAGAAAGCTTTCCGGAGCTTGGATTGGTCAAAAAAGATTGTCACGAAATGAACTGGATCAAATCTATCATCTACTTTGCAGAAATCCCAAATAGTTCACCACTCGATGCGCTGCTTGATAGGAACTTATATCCTGAAACGTTCTTCAAAGCAAAATGGGACTACGTCAAGGAACTTATTCCTGAAACTGCACTAGAAGGGTTATGGCAAAGGTTCTATGAAGAAAAACCAGGGACCGTGGAACTCATCTTTAGTCCTTACGGAGGCAAAATGGATGAAATCCCAGAGTCTGAGACCCCATTCCCTCATGGAGCAGGAAACCTATTCAAAATTTATTACGAGGTATTGTGGGAAGAGGAAGATAATCTAGCACCTCAAAGGCACCTATATTGGATGAGAAGGCTTTATAGCTACCTGGCTCCCTACGTCTCGAAATCTCCAAGGGAAGCCTATGTGAACTACAGGGATCTCGACCTTGGGACTAATAACAAAGGAAATTACACGAGCTATAGACAAGCAAGCAAATGGGTTGTTAGATTTTTCAAGAACAACTTCAACAGGTTGGTTCGAGTAAAAACTATGGTTGATCCACACAATTTTTTTAGAAATGAGCAGAGTATACCTCCTCTTATACGTGAGTAAGGAGCAGAGAGATGAACAATTAATAAGTGAATTATAGATAGTGAGAATAATTAATCTCACTGTTTATGACTTAAAATGTTTTTCGTTTCTTTATATAAGGCATAAATAAAGATGTTGATTATTGGAATGTTTTAATAAAATGTTTCCTTTAGGATGAGTTAAGACTATATAGACCCATGTTTAATAAAATCATATAAAATAATATTTTCACTTTTTACTTTAATTTCACATAAACGTAATAAGGTATAAAATGATAGATGTTTTTTTGATTAATGACGTTAATTATTAGTTATAAAAATTTATAATCCACTTCATCACATTACATGATCAAATTTAAGAGAGGTTAAAGATGATTATATTATATATAAATAGTAATGTTTTTAGATTTCACGATCGATGTTAAATTATTATTATTATATATTAATTAATTTATTAATTTTCATCAATATACTTCATAAGATAAAAGAGTAAAGTTTCAACCTTCTAAATATAGTAGGGATAAATTTTTCATAAAATAAAAAGTAAAATATCTTCATCTTTTAATTTTTAGTCATAATTTTATATGAGTTCATTAATTTTTAAAATAGATAATTTGTTCTGAGCGTATGAACAATGTTAATGAACAAGTGTAAATGTCAAAATTATCATTTTTTCTTTCTACTTCTTTTTCACTATTTCTTTTAAACCAATCATTGGTCCTCCTGGTCAACCACCTCCCTCGTCCCCCACCCCTGTGCTCCTAAAAGGAGTTGGAGCATGGATCTTGCTCCCCCCACTCCCCACTTTCCACCCCCGCAGCTCCCAAGGGAGCGTAGATCTCGAGCTCCCATGGGGAGGGAGAGTGGGGGTGAAAGGGGGGGTGTGGAGAGCGAGGGGAAGGAGATCCGATCGAATCTGGTGCTCCTCGGTTGGAGTCATTTTTGACGTTCCAGTTAGGGAACAGGTAAGGGATAGGTTCCTCTTTTAATAAGAAAAAAATGAAAAATTATAGTTTACATATTGGGGTAGTTTTTAAAATTAATAAAAAATATAATTATCTTTTTAATATTATTACGTAATTAATTTAATAAAAATATTAATGATGGATTAATTACTGAACTTACGTATCTAACGAAAAATATTTTTTTAAAATGGACAGTATATTTTAAAAATTAATAAATTCATAATAAAATTATAACTAAAAGTTAGGAGGTGAGGGTATTTTCTTTTAATGCTCGTTTGGTTTGATTTTTTTTCAACTTATCTATATAAGTTGGCTTAAATAAAAATTATAAGTAGTTCTTAAAATTTTTTTTAAAAACAAAATTTAAGAAAAAAAAGCTTTAAGCAAAGCTTTAGAGAGGAACTTTTTCATCTTTTTTTTAAAATATATCTCCTTTTTAGTAGAATTTTTCTTTTTGTTTAAAAAATGTCCTTATCTATTAAAATTAATCCCCACATCATCTATTTTTATTTTTTAATGATTTATTATTAATTATAAATTTTATGTAGTATAAAATATTTTTTATATTTTTTAAAATTTATTTTAAAAAATAAAAAATTAATTCTTTTTGCATTGTGATTAAAGGAATAAGTGGTTAATCGAAAGTTATTTATTAAATACTTATTATGATAATTTTAACTAAAATTAAAATTTATATAGACTGTTTTGTCAAATATCTTGCTTATAAAAAAGTACTTATAAAAATAAATTTATTAAATAGATTTAATTTAATTTTAAAAATTATTTTTTTTATAAAAAATTTATAATAACTTTTAAATTAAAAAAAAAAAACAAACGGACTTTAAAATAAAACTTGATAAACTGCTAAATATAATAGTATAGGAAAACGGGCTGTTTGGGTTACCCCCAATTAAGGAAACGGGTGGGCTGTTAAACCCATGGAACTTTTATTATAGCAAAAACAGAGAAGGCATAGGTTTTTAGGAGGGTTTAAAGGCGGCTACATCACCTCCCGAAATGTTTCTCTTCTAGGATCTCACCATTTCACTGTAATCTTTCGTTTCATTCATTCTTCTCCTTACTCAATGCCTCAAAATTTTGGACTCTTTTTCAATTTATTTCCCTTGTTTTCATAGAAAAAGAAGAGGAAAATCCAGAGAAAGCTTTTCTTTTGCGCAATTATTATATCTTTCAGCTTTGGATTGGAGCAGTTTATTTACAACAACAGCATAGCTCAAGCATGTGGAGAAGCTTAGTTAAACAAGCTGCCTACAGGGAAAAGTTCAAATTTGTCGCTGAACCATATACTTGCTCGCTTTCTTCATGTTCTGCTACAGGGTTTTCTCTGGATTCAGTTTTTGCCGATAAAGTTAGGGCTTCCGAGGCCAGAGTCAACGGTTTTTATGGGTTCCTATTTCCGGGTTGTCGCCAAATTGGTGTCTTCTCTTCTCAAAAGGATGATTTGGGCAAATTCAGTTTGAATCAACCAGGTAACCCTTTAAGATTTTCTGGGAAATTTTGGAATTTGAAAGGGTATGCAAGTGCTGCTGAGGCTGTTATTTCTACTGAAGAGGACATGTCGGGGTCTGAAGAAATCCATGAATTAATGGAAGCAATGGCAAGAGAACAGAAGAAAGAGTCTTTTTTACTGCAACCTAAGAAAGTGGCAGGAGGAATGGGGGTAGCAAAGTACAATACGTTAAAGAAGAGGCAAATAAAGATCGAGACTGAGGCATGGGAAGAGGCAGCTAAAGAGTACCAAGAATTACTAATGGATATGTGTGAGCACAAGCTTGCTCCAAATTTGCCTTATATTAAGTCATTGTTTCTCGGTTGGTTTGAGCCTTTGAGAGATTCTATTGTTGCTGAGCAAGAGTTGTGCAAGGAAAATTGCAGGATAAGTCATGCTGCTTATTTTAACGAGTTGTCTGCTGATATGATGGCGGTTGTTACTATGCACAAATTGATGGGACTGTTGATGACTAATACTGCTGGAACTGGGGGTATAAGGGTCGTCCAAGCTGCTTGCCAGATTGGTGAAGCCATTGAACACGAGGTGAGCAGGTTATAACTTCAACTTTATCATTTTTCTTTTTCTTGGGTTGACTGCATTAGATTTAGTGAGTTCGTTTTCTTAATATAGCAATCTGGAGGAGTATGTGATCTTGATATAAATGTGAATCTGTGGTGGACAAATTTAAGAAAACTGCGAGCCTTGGTAAAAGCTTTTCAGTTGATCACATGATATAACATTATAGCTGGAGTTTATAGTATTCTATTGTTTCAAAATATTCATATGTTAGTGAAGTAGAACTCAGTTATAGATTCAATGTTGTGATTGGTGGGTCAATTTCTAAAACTTAACGAAATGATTGGTAACCTTTGAATAGTTGTTGTCTTTCATAGGACAGTTTGCTGTGGAAATGAAGTAGAACTGAAAATTATTAGCAAAAATCGTTTCTCCACTTCACATGATAGAATTTTAGAATTTCTGAATGACATACATTCTGGCAACTTAATCTGAGTGGAAAAAAGCCCACTCACCACAGAAATTTTTACTTTGCTTTATTATTATATCAAGGTTTTATGGAGGAAATTGATTATTGTGAAAGGTACTTGGGTACATGTTGAAACTCTGAGGTTTTGGATGCTCTTCCATTAACTTTTAATGGACATGGACTTTAATGTTTTTTGCTTAAAAATGCAAGATAAGCTGCTTATTTTAGATATATATGATATTTTTGTGCCTTATACTCAAGGAGCATTCATTTCTATTTCTTGCTGAGAACTTATCTATGGTTGTCTCCTGTGTGGATCAGGCCAAAATACAGAGCTTCTTGGATAAGGCAAAGAAGAAGAAAACAAGGGATAAAAAACCTGATGGTGAATCTGAACCTGTGACCAATAAACAAGAGAAACTGGCCAAAGACCAGGAAAAACTGAGGAAAAAGGTGACTCAGTTGATTAAAAAGCAAAAGGTGCATCAGGTGAGGAAAATCGTGAAGGGGCATGATACTTCAAAGTCTTGGGGCCAGGAGGCTCATGTTAAGGTATTTGATGTTTGCAGTTGTAAAATGTTGAAATCAGTTCTGGTTTTGCCCTGTTCGTAATGTTGTATGATGGTGTTGCCCTTATAGGTTGGTTGCCGTCTGATTCAGTTATTGATTGAAAATGCCTATATACAACCACCAGTTGATCAGTTAGGAGATGGTCCACCCGATATTCGCCCTGCATTTGTACATTCTCTAAAAACTATCACCAAAGATGGAAAGTGAGAAACTGCATCTATATTTATTTGCTCTCCTCTCTCTCTCTCTCTCTCTCTCTCACTTTTCACTTCTAACTCAGTCACTCATTACTCACATCAGAGTATTTATTTTTGTGTTTATTCTTCATCAGCAAAGGCAGCAGGAGATATGGTATCATTGAATGTGATCTACTAGTTCGCAAAGGTCTTGAGAAAACTGTAAGTGGAGCAAAAAATAGTCTTTAAGAAATGGTGCTCAACAAGCATTTCATTCATAAAAATTTCCCCCTTGAGTAAATCTCTGTTCTTTGAGGTATATGGATGAACTAATCTCTGCTTCTGCAATCAGGCTAGGCACATGGTAATTCCTTATATGCCGATGTTAGTGCCTCCTCAAAACTGGACAGGGTATGAACTTGAAGTTATATCTTTATACAGTTTATTTCCCCTGCTTCTTCGATCACCCCCAATCATTCAGATATATTGACAGCTTGGTCCCTACTTATTCCAGCTTATTTTAAATATCTTTATAAAAGGAAATTGCTCTCTCGACTTGAAACAGCTCTATATACTTTTCTGTTCAGTTCCTATTCACTGGTTTATCTCTGATATATTCTGTGATATTTTGGCAGGTATGATCGAGGTGCATATTTGTTTTTGCCATCATATGTCATGCGAACACATGGAGCAAAACAACAACGTGAAACTGTTAAAAGAGCTCCAAGGAAACAATTAGAGCCTATTTTTGAGGTTTGAAATCCTTAAGATTTATTGTTTATCTCTATGATGTGTACTTTTTTAAGTGTTGGCAATTTGTTCTTGACATTTCTTTTAATATGAAAACAAGATCAATGAATTGTTGTTGCTCACCAACTTTATATTACTGTTTGATGTAGCCTTTCTCCATTATTGCAATGATTCTTTTATTGTCTTGTGCATCAGGCCCTGGATACACTAGGAAATACCAAATGGAGGATAAATAAAAGGGTTCTTGGTGTAGTTGACAGATTATGGGCTAATGGAGGCCGTATTGCAAGCTTGGTTGACCGTGAAGATGTGGGTACCTGTGAAATAAGCAGAATTTGATTTTCTTTTTACTGGTTTATGTTCTTTTTTTTCTTTATTTTTTTTTGTTTTTTAAAGGGGAGAAATTCATTCGATTTGATGTGAAGTTTATTTTTTTTTGCTGCTGAAATATTAAAATCTGCAATGCTGTTCTTTCTTTTTCCCAAGTTAATGATCTTCTGTAACTTTTTGTTTTTTATGTTTTAAATTTTAATCAGGTTCCTCTGCCTGAGAAGCCAGACACTGAAGATGAAGCAGAAATTCAAAAATGGAAGTGGAAAGTAAAGGCTGCCAACAAGCTGAATAATGAAAGGCATTCACTGCGGTGTGATGTTGAACTTAAACTTGCTGTAAGAAGCTGCCTTAAACAATAACATTTACCTAGTGTTATATCATGTTCTGATATATGGCATTTGAACGTTTTTTTTCCTGTTGGAGATAGGTGGCTCGAAAGATGAGGGATGAGGATGGCTTCTACTACCCACACAACCTTGATTTTCGAGGCCGGGCATATCCTATGCACCCATATCTAAATCATCTTGGCTCTGATCTATGTCGAGGTGTCTTGGAGTTTGCAGAGGGGCGCCCCCTTGGGAAATCAGGCTTACGCTGGCTGAAAATACATTTGGCAAATTTGTATGCTGGAGGAGTGGACAAGTTGTCCTATGAGGGTCGAATAGCATTTACAGAGAACCATTTGGATGATATCTTTGATTCAGCAGACAGACCTCTTGAAGGAAGGCGCTGGTGGTTGAGTGCAGAGGACCCCTTCCAATGTTTGGCAGCATGTATTAATCTCTCTGAAGCATTGAGAAGTTCGTCCCCAGAGACCACTATTTCGCACATGCCTGTGCACCAGGTATTTTTCCCCTAGCAAAATTAAAAATTGAGGTACTGAATTTCTTATTTATCTGCTAATTTCATTGTTGAGAAGTCAAATGTTCCTGGAAACATACATATACGTACACACACACACTCACGTGTGTGTGTTTGTTACTGCTCTCTAGACCTTGGAGGTATATTCTTTGTGGATGCAATAGCCTCCATCCTGGATTAGTTGTGATTACTGTCACTGTGTTGTAATATGAGACTGTATTTGCTCTATGCCATTGGTTGATACTGTTAGCTATAAGAAATAATGCTTGTATTAATTTATTATATTGTAATTGTGCTGTTTTTTCATGGATTTGAGGATCAATTAATGTGACTCTGCTTTGAGTATTTCATCATATTTCAATTGTCTGAAGCATACCATTGGGTTTTTATGTCTTAATTCCTTTAAGGATGGTTCATGCAATGGTTTACAACATTATGCTGCCCTCGGAAGGGATAAGGTAATGCACTTTTCTCTTTTTTATACTTTATTCCAATGTTTCTATCCATCTTTACCAAATTTGGATGTCTCAAATTGTTTGTCTTTTACTAAAAGCGAAAAGCATTAGCTATTGATTTATTCCAATTATGCTCTTAATTGTATTGTTAATTAGATTTCAAAGTAAAAATCCTATGAAGAGTTAGAGTATGGGAATAGAGGTGAGGGATGTGAAGGATTTGCAGAGGTTAGAGGGGAGAAAAAGCTCAAGTACATCCAAACATGTGACTTGTTGATTCTTGTTTTGGTTTTTTATCCCTAGGGTGTAACTTCGTTCTCACTCTTTTTATAGAATGGCATCCTCAGTTATAACAAGTGAAATGTCAGTAAATTAGTTGATTAAAATTTTATTAATTACAGTAGTCTATTTTTCATGTTAATTGAATGTGCAACATATCTATATAGTGAATGAATTATTTGTATGATTGACTAAATTTGTGATTGTGCTTTTTTTTTCTTTTGTATTTTAATTGAATTGCTTTGGCTTTCAGTTGGGAGCAGCTTCAGTGAATCTCGTCGCAGGAGAGAAACCGGCTGATGTCTACTCAGGAATTGCTGCCCGGTAATTATTACTTTCTCTCTCTAGTCCTCTCTGCCACATGCATAGGGGCAGGAGACTCAACAATTTGGGTGTGTATGTAAATGCTAGCTAATGGTGCTTCAAAAGCTGGGTTCTATGGGTCTTAATTCTTGGAATGCCAAAGGCTAAGATCATGGTTTTTCATTCCTTTAATTTTCCTATAATTCCTACCATATGCATATATCCTAAAATCCCAAATTTCTGCAATTATAGCCTGCCATATATGCCAAGCAGGCGGACTAGCCTAACTATGTCCTGCATCAATATCTGTCTATGCAGTATGGTTTGGCGCTGGGACATTAATTTGTGCTTAAAATTATTCTATTTGGGATATGTGCAATCTAGAAGAAGACAATAGTCTAAAGTTTCTCCAGCGAAAGGTACTTTTATGCGTAGAAGTTGGAAATTTGGAACTTTTAGCTGAAATGCTTTTGGAAATGGATCAAAACATAAAACTTCAATCCTGATTAAGAATGCATTACATTTTTGCATTACACTGCCTTAAATTATTGACATTTGAGTGCAAAGGCAGAGTCCATCTCTGGGGACTTGGAGGAATTCACATTAATGGAGTTGTATCGTGAATTTACATATCCAACTATTTCTGCACGCAGGCTGTCCAACTAAGTGTATGATTTGCTTATTTTGCTTGATTAGATAAATGTTTTACCATGTTTCCTCAAACTTGTATAAAAACCATGTTGGAATTTTGAGTTTACCAAAGCAATATTCTCTCATGGAGTTATCTATATCAATTTGCTATTCCGGTGCAGAGTTCTTGATATTATGAGGAGAGATGCAGAGAAAATCCTGCAACAAACCCTCATGCATTACATTGCTTGATTAGATGAATGTTTTACATTGTTTCCTCAAACTTGCATAAAAATCATCTTGGAATTTTGAGTTTACCAAAGCTATATTCTCTCATAGAGTTATCTATATCAATTTGCTATTCTGGTGCAGAGTTGTTGATATTATGAGGCGAGATGCAGAGCAAGATCCTGCAACAAATCCTCATGCATTACATGCTCGGCTTCTAATCAATCAGGTTTGTGTCATTTCTTTTCTGTTTGTTGGATGAATAAGGGGACAATCTATGAAAATTATTCAACTAAGTAGGTTCTGGGATTTTGTTAATCCAATTTTTACATCTGGCCAAATTGGAATGCATACGCTTATATTCAGGAGTTTTATAGCTTCCACTTGTGTGTATTTTTTTACTGATATTTTACCTTCACTATTTCAAATTTACAGCTCTCACTACTTCAAATTTATTTCAAATATTTAGGTTGACCGGAAATTGGTGAAGCAGACTGTGATGACCTCAGTGTATGGTGTAACTTATATTGGTGCCCGTGACCAGATCAAGAGAAGGTTGAAGGAGCGATGCGCTATTGCAGATGATACAGAAATGTTTGTTGCATCTTGCTATGCAGCAAGAGTGAGGAAATTGTTTTGTGTGTGCATACATGCAGGTGTATCACTGTCTGATTAAGGTTTAACTCAATCATTCATGTATGTGCAGACCACCTTGACTGCCCTGGGAGAGATGTTTCAAGCTGCAAGAAGTATCATGAACTGGCTTGGTGAATGTGCAAAGGTCTGTCATTTATTTATATAATGTTTTCTTTTCGTACTTACATAGTGAATGATGGCAATTAATAGCTCAGAAGTTAGCATATGGCTTGTTTCTACGGACAGATTTATGAATTTATGATGTATCCTGCAAGCTAGAAGGCCAGAAAAGTGGATTCGAAGTAAAATAAGAAGAAAAGATTGTGCTTTGAGTTCTTAGGATTAGGGTTTCATGATTTGAATTGTGGGGTAATTTGTTTTAGGGATTCAGAATTTTTGTTAGGTTTAGAAAGTGCATTTGTTGGACTTTAATGTATCATGTTTTGTTCGTTGGTTTGGCACTTTTATTTCTAGACTTAAATCCTAAGTACTTCAAGTACATTGAACTAATTCTAAAAACAATTTTTAGAGAATGTATGTAAATCTTTAATTTGGCTAGTATTGGTGGCAGCTTCTGTGAGATTAATTAAATAATTCAGATTGGGTATCCTTTTTATTTAGACAATATCTAATTCAATTGGTGACACCCTACTAATATGTTTTTGTGGCTTCCTTTTAACATGCATGTGTGTGTGTGTGTGTGTGTGTGTGTAGTTTTAGGGGTTTGGTGATGTGAGAAATTTGGTCATACATTAGCTTTCTGTCTTAACAGCTGTGTGATACACTCAGTCATTGCACTTGAGCATTTAAAGCATGGACTCATGGAATATTATCTTGATTTTGTTTTTACCTATAATTTTTCTAGCATACTTCGAAATGCTGACAGACTGTGTATAAACAGGTTATATCTTCTGAGAATCAGCCAGTGCGATGGGTCACTCCTCTTGGTCTTCCTGTTGTACAGCCTTACCGGCAATTAGGACGGCATCTTGTAATGCTCCGAGACATTATTTAACTTTAAAATTTTTCACCTTGTAAATCTGAAAGAAAGCATTATAACATTTTTGATGCTTTAAATTTGTGCAGATTAAAACTTCCCTTCAGGTGTTGACTCTACAACGAGAAACTGACAAGGTAATTTTTTGCATTGCTCTATCTGTGACAAGGTAATTTGATGAAGAAACATTAAGGTTGCTGAGTATTATTTAGAAAAAAAAAAAAGGTTACCAAATATTTTGAGATTCTTGCTTCATCTTGTTGAATTAAGATTTGCATTGAAGACTATGGTCAGCCAAGTCATCAGATACAAAGTCTAAGTAGCATTGTTTTTGCTATGTGATAGCTGCTTGCTGTCATGTACTTCATGCTTATTTTACTAGCTAATTTAGTACAGCACCCAAGTGTGGTTAAGAATTACCTTGTAAGCTTCCGATTGTACTTACAGCTATATCAGTGTAAATGATTGAACCAAAAAGGTCTGTTAAGCCTTTTGTTTCTCACACTTCTTTTCTTTTCTGGTTTTGTTCGCTGTTCAATATAAATGCTTGTGTTAGAATTCAAAGCTTAACTGCATTGCTTTTATGATCTTCAAACAAATCCAACACATCTGTAGTTGCATAAAAAGAGAGTAACTGTTGGATTAAATGTCCACTGCAAGAACCCATTTACTTAATCAGTGCAATTTTAGGTTGCTCGTTCATATCCCATTGCAATGTTGCCATGTGTACCTTACTTTGGAGGCTGCTGAAATCACCAACTGTGATTGTAGGTTATGGCTAAGCGGCAGAGAACAGCATTTCCCCCAAATTTTGTTCACTCCCTGGATGGATCCCATATGATGATGACTGCTGTTGCCTGCAAAAAGGCGGGCTTGAATTTTGCAGGTCTAGTGAATTTTCCTGTGTGATATTTATTACATGCATGTGCTGTTATCTTTGTGTATTTGAGGAAGTCTAAAATGTTCAATGCTAATGTCTTTTCACAGGGGTCCATGATTCATACTGGACACATGCGTGTGATGTTGATGAAATGAACAGGATACTAAGAGAAAAGTTCGTTGAACTCTATGAGGCACCAATACTAGAGAATGTAATGTACCTTTGCCCCTGGGTTCTGTATGGCTTAATTTGTATTTAAGAGGCTTTCTTTGTGAAATGTAGTCTGTCTGCCAAATTCAAGTGAAACACTAAAAAAAAACAACGGAGTTCAAAGACATTGTCAAATTTCTAAATAATCATCTAAAGATCAGTACGAATACATAAAACACAATTTTGAACTAGTAATAGGTGGTAGTATTTACCTGTTTTCTTTCATACCTTTTCTGAAGTTTCATTGATTGTGATTTCATGTAAACACATTCTTGAAAAATGTAAAAAGAGAAATGGCTTAGCTGTAGCTTTACTTTAGGGACTTGAATATCCGTAAAGTTGTTATTCATATTTGTGTATAACATCAGGAGTTTTGTTTATCTGGAAGTGCCATTATCAGAATTCAAATATCTTTGATTAGATGTAGGAAAAAAATTTTCTTGAGCCGAAATGCACATCTGTTGCATTTGCTGGGCTATGTATTTTGCTGACTGCTTTGATTTATTTGTGCTTACAGTTGTTGGAAAGCTTTCAGAAGTCCTTCCCTTCATTAGACTTTCCGCCCTTACCAGGGCGGGGAGACTTTGATCTCAGAGAGGTTCTAGAGTCTCCCTATTTCTTCAACTAGCTTTATCCGGATGCTCGTGATGTTTTCTTAAATTCAAATCCCTCTGCCTGTCGCTGAGTGACATATGATGGCATTCATTTATTCTTTCACCACAGACATGAGATTGTGCAAGGCAAGCTCTTTGCATCCAATCAAGTAGCAAGGGCAGAATTGAGTATCACGTGTAGGGTGCCAGCAACAACCATTGTCCTGTGGGTACTTCTGTATATATGTTATACAAAACAAACAGTTTTAGCCGGAGATTCCCTTCAAATTCATTGCCTACACTTGAAGTTGGCTTCATAATTTTGACACACACTAGTTTAAAAGGAATGGCAAAGAACTGCTCTGATGGTCTTAAAGCAAAGGCAATACGGTTTAAGCTGTACAGAACCCGTTGAGGAAGTGATCCACAGACTAAGGACGGAAGCTTCAATGAAGCATGTGGATTCTCGATCTTTTAGCAATAATGAGAGCCACAAATCATGGCAGGCATGGAAGCAGGTCTTTCCATGGTTCTCCAGGCTAAGGGAAGCTATTGCAGGGATCATGAGTGTGTTTGTTGTTTGTTCTAAATTTAATTCACCTGACAGATAGGTTTAAGATGTGTAGAGCCTGAGATTGATTCTTGTTCCTTGAATTGAAACTAAGTTTCTATTTATAGTAAAAGGATTAAATCTATTCTTTTTACTCCTACCTTCAAATCTGCTTTGTAGTCTTTTACTTGATTACTTCTAACTTTAAAAGTTTGAAGTAGCAAAATTATAAAGCAACAATTAATTAGAGGATGTTTCGGCTCTGTAGGCCTTGTACTCATTTATTGTGGGTTGTTTGTGGGCTTCTTCTTTGCTATAAATTGGACATGGTTTGATTGTGATAGCAATTATCATAAATGATAAAAAAGTTAGGTCAACCACCACCGAATTATAATAAATTTGATTACAAAGACCCTGTCCCAAAAGATGCAAAGCAACAAGAAAAAGGGGGTGAATATAGGGGGGGAAATGGAAGAGTAATGGTGGAGGAAACAGAAAACGAAACAACCTGAAATCACAAGAGTGAAAAGCAAAGGCAGTAAGCCAGTAATTCGATACTGGCAATAGCCGTACTTCCAACTTTGCCATCAAAATATAAAATGAAAAACACAGTAAAAAATTACTGCAAAATTGCATTCACATAGAGGCTGCTTTCTTGCCCTTGTCATGTTGATTTAACTTGATTAACATTATTGGTTAATCTACCATTAAACCCATCATACCATATACTATATATATATGTTACCAAAAGCAAAGAAGATGTAACAGTCCAACTACTCTCTTTATTAATCTTAACAGGGTACTGAAAGTCAAGGCCATAGTCTTATCCCTCAGAGCAAGTCTGCATTCCAAGAAGAAGTTGGGCCAATACCTTTGATTGCCAAAAAGACAATACAAGTCGTTGAATTTTAATTTAATTATATTTTATGTCATTGTGAATTGTCGTATTTTTTTTTGGTATATATCAGATATATAAAGAGAAAATGAAGATTCTATTCTTACATTTAAATTTTATTAAGAAAAATAATAATCATTACGTCAAATTTAAATATAATTATTGATAATCATTATAAAATATAAATTTTTTGCCCTGAACAAGGTAACCCTATTGAAGCTTGGAGGCCTTCTTTATGAAAGAGAACTTAAAAAAAAAAAAATTATAAACATGTTCAATTCTTCCAACATTAATGTCCAGTCATGGAGCTGACAGAGTCTTTATGTCTTGCCGTGTTGTAATCTTTTGTTTCCTTTGTCAAACTAAAAGTGTCCATCCATATTTATGCATGAAGACATATATATATATATATCATTTGAATTTCAATAGATGCCATGATCAAAACTATTTGAGTTGATCTGAAAATCAAATTTGCACTCTAAGTTTCAATGAATTGCTTATTTGAAGGCTTTAATCCATCAACTTGATCTTAAAATCTTTCCATTCATCTCTGCAATCAACTGACTTTTCAAAATTGTCCAGTTAATCCATTATTTTATTATATTTAATCCACTAATCTTTCTCCTTTTTACCTTTCGCTTTATTTGGAAGACATTACACCAATAAGTACATAGAGATGATAACATAGAGAGTTTTGACTTTTGATGTCAAGAATTAAAGCACAAGTCCTGAGGGATTTGGTCACTTTCAGGATAATAACATGACAGAAGGATATATGTTAAACTACCATAGAGAAGAGACTAATTCAATGAGCTACTTCATTTTTTTCAAACCTCATTCATCCCCACCTGAGTCTTTCAGATTCTGCAAGGTGAGCTCAATACCCTACAGGAGGATCCTTGGAGGTTGCAGCTCCGGTTAGATGTCGGTACAAGTCTTTGCTCTCTTCCATTTCATTGTAATTTCTAGTTTAACTATTGAACTCGAATTGTAAACCTTGACCATTCGTACTCTGCACAAGCTTTTCCTGGTAAACTCTATCATTTGTTTTGTAAGACAGGAACTTAATAGGAAAACTTTCCTAGTAAGAATTTATTGAGATGATTCTATGAAGTACCAAGGTCTCTTTCCAAGAATATATGTCTATTTATTTTGTTTACTGCATAGTGAAATTCTCAAAGCAGTCCATGAATAGTTCAGCTGCAAGTTTCAACCTGAGTAGCAGACTAGCAGAATTTATCGATTCAATAGATTCAGCATGAGAAAGGAATGCATCAGCTGCTTAGATTTGGAAGACTGATTTCTACTATCTCACAACCTCTGAGCATGCTAAATCCTTCATGGAATTACTCAAGATCTTTTTCTTCATTTGAGTTTCCTTAAGTTTGTAATAAGCTAACATTTCTTTTAACTGATATAAATAGAACCACCAAAGTTCAGAGTGAGGTTCAAATTTTTGTCAGACAAGTGAAGCACGATGGAAGAAAATACCTGTCAGGTCATGAAAAATGCATGAATGAGTTGACAATATCCTGGACTATGCATATTGACGAAGCTTTATTGATTAAACATCTCACTTTTTTCTTCTGTTTTTTTTTTCAGATAGACAACACTTCCTTTGCTAGTGTTTTTGAATCCTTGTTGGAAGCTATTTCAGCAATCATAGAATCAGTAGCATGTATAGAAGTAGAGCAGGAAAACTTTATTGCAGTGGGATGCTACCTTTATCGAGTTTTTCCAGCCATAATGGAGTTACAGTATACTGAGAATACCCCCAAAAATACAAAGGAGATTCTACAATCTCTTTCCCAGAATGTCAATCTGGCGAAAGATCTTGTGGAAAAATGCCATAAAGAGAACCATCCAGTCTCAGATACTGAACTGAGATACATCATAGCCCAGCTAGAAGGGGCGGTAAAAGACATAGGTGAATGTTTGTGCTTGATACCGTCTGCAACATATGGGGGTGAGAAATATGCAGAAACTGCAGTCCAGTCTCTTTCTGAGGAAATGCAGAATGTCCACTTTGCAGTTAAGCAACCTCAAGTAGTACAAACCAAAGAGCTAGAACTACAGATGTCTTTTGCATCAGAGCAGCCTGAAAAGGAACTAATGCCCATAGAATCAGATCTTTACTCTGTCAATGTGGACGTCTCTGTCACTTCAGAAAGTTCTCAAATTTTCTCTATGCCACGCCTAATTGATTTCCTTAAAGTTACAAGTCAGAGAAGCCAATGGAAACATGAGAACATAAACAAATCCTTGACAACATTGCCACAGGTGGCTCACTACATCGAACCTCTGTATGACACTTTCTTCTGTCCATTAACTAAGCAGATTATGGACGATCCAGTTACCATAGAAAGTGGAGTGACCTATGAGAGGGAGGCAATAATGGATTGGTTTGAAATGTTCGATCATCTGGAGGATAAAGTATGTCCAACCACAGGGAAGAAGCTGACAAGCAGAGTTTTAAGCACCAATGTTGCTCTAAAGACCACAATAGAGGAATGGAAGGATAGGAATGAGGCTGCAAGGATCAAGGTTGCCCGTGCAGCATTAACTTTAGCTAGTTCAGATAGCATGATCCTAGAGGCAATAAGAGATTTGCAGCATATATGCCAAAGGAAACAGTATAATAAGGTACATGTACTCAGTGTTGGAATATTGCCACTGCTTATTAAGTTCCTCGGATACAAAGATGGAGATATTAGATGTGCAGCTTTGGAGCTATTACGACAACTGGTTGAGGAAGATGATGAAGGAAAGGTTTGATTCTTATTATTTCCTGATCTTTTTATTTTAAACCAAAAAAAAAAAAAAGGCAACATTACAACATGATTGTAGCCAGAGTGGTAGATATATATCCATAATCTAGTCCATATTGATACTGACCGAAACATATGCAATATGCCTGATCTTAAGGTGGAACTTCTGTTACAAAAAAAAAAGAATATTTGTACTGTAATATGTCTAATACCAATGTCCAGCCCTCTTCTATTAGTAAATTTTGAATAAGCACTAAAATTTTAAGTTGGCATATGCATTCTATAGAGAACAAAATAGGACTTCAAAAGAAATTTTCCCTGGAGATATGCACCATTTTAGTTATGTTTTGTGCAGGAAATGATTGCTAAGACTATGGATATATCAACAATAATTGAGTTGTTATCAAGTAGCCACCAGCAAATCCGGCATGCATCTCTGCTGTTCTTGCTTGAGCTTTCAAGATCTCAAGCTTTGGGTGAAAAAATTGGTTCAGCTACTGGAGCAATTTTGATGCTGATCAGAATTAAATACAATCGGAATGTTGATTCCTTTGCTTCAGAAAGAGCAGATGAAATTTTAAAGAACCTGGAGGGATATCCAGATAACATAAAGCAGATGGCAGAGTATGGATTCTTGGAACCTCTTTTAAATCATCTTACAGAAGGTAATTTAAAGATCTTTTCGAGACCTTCTTCCGAGTAAGAAAATTACAGCTGTGTTTGGCTGATAATTATATTTCAAGGGAACTATTTCTAAACTACATATTAAGAGCAGTTAGCCTTTAGACAACTATGCTGATTACTGTTACAAATATATTATAAACAGGTTCCGAGGAGGTGCAGATGGAGATGGCAAACTATTTGGGGGAAATCATTCTTGGACATGACAGCGAAACCTATGTGGCTGAGAGGGCTTCTCCGAGTCTCATGAAAATGGTGCAAAGCGGAAACTCCATTATCAGAAAGGCTGCATTTAAGGCTCTAGCACAAATCTCATCTTATCATCCAAATGGCGGGATACTTGTAGAAGCTGGTATTGTCAACATTATGGCCGAAGAGTTGTTCATTCGAAGAATATATGATGAACCAATGAACTCAAAGAAAGAAGCTGCTGCAATACTTGCAAATATTCTTGAGTCAGGGGTTGAGCATGACAACATCCAAGTAAATACTCATGGCCTCAGGATAAGCTCAGACTATGTTGTCTATAACATTATCTACATGCTTAAAAACTCAACCCCAGATGAGCTCAACATCAATCTCATCAGAATACTCTTATGCCTGACAAAGTCACCCAAGCCAATGGCAACAATTATTTCAGTTGTCAATGAGACTGAAGCAAGCTATAGCCTCATTGAAATCATCAATAACCCACACGAACAACTTGGGGTTGCAGCAATCAAACTACTCATTGCCCTTGCACCGCATGTTGGTAACACACTAGCAGAGAGACTCTGCAAAACCAGGGGGCAACCTGAGAATTTAATTGAGAGCCCGACTGAAACCAACCACATTACAGAGAAGCAGGCAGTTTCAGCAAAATTCCTGTCAAAACTCCCCCACCAGAACCTAACACTCAACCTTGCTCTTCTGAACAGGAATGTTGTCCCCACGATCCTTCAGAGAATCTTTCAAATCCAAAGAAGTGGAACAAGAACTAGCAGGCATGCAACTCTTTACTTAGAGAGCCTAGTAGGCATTCTTGTCAGATTCACAACTACACTGTACGAACCACAAATCTTGTTTCTTGCAAGAACTTACAACCTCACATCAGTGTTCACAGAACTGCTCATGAAGACATCTAGTGATGAAGTTCAAAAATTATCAGCAATTGGACTGGAGAATCTCTCACTAGAGTCAATAAATCTGTCACAGCCACCACAAATAAAGAAAACCAAGTTTACGAAAATGTTCTCCCTCCCCAGGTTCCTATCTTCCAGTTCATCAATAAGGAGAAAGATACCAGTATGTCCAGTTCATAGAGGTTCTTGTTCTTCGCAAGACACCTTTTGTTTGATTGATGCGAAGGCCGTTGAAAGGTTGTTGGCATGCCTGGATCATGAGAATGGCGAGGTGGTTGAAGCTTCACTGGCAGCTATATGTACTTTGTTGGATGACAAGGTTGATGTGGACAAGAGTGTGAGCCTCTTGAGTGAAATAAATGCCATTCAACATATCTTGAATGTGGTGAAAGAGCACAGGCAAGAGGGGCTGTGGCAGAAATCATTTTGGATGATAGAAAAGTTCCTAGTGAAAGGTGGGAATAAGTCAGCTTCAGACATATCACAGGATAGGTTGCTGCCTGCCTCATTGGTTAGTGCTTTCCATCACGGGGATGGAAAGACGAGGCAGATGGCTGAGAAGATTTTAAGGCACTTAAACAGGATGCCGAGTCCATCAACTACTTATTACACCATGTAAGAAGTTCTCTCCAGTTTTGATGTCAAAGATATGCCTATGTATCAGGCATTCTAAGTTGTGACGGAATGAACATAATGAAAACTTAATTTACGTTACCATTTCTTTCTTTCTGGTGGTTGGAGAAAATGTGGACCCCTTGGAGTTCTTTCTATCCCCTTGGTGAGAACTTGCAGAAGGTTTTAAGTGGTCCCAGACAGGCGAAAAATGTGGCACGCAGCATCCCAGTGCCAGCCTTTATGTTTGTCCATCTTGAGCAGTTGGACCCATAGTTTTACGCTATAAACATACTCTACCAAGTTGTCCTATACTAAGTCCCTAGACTACAATCTTATTTGCTAGCGGAGACGACAGATTTGCTTGGTACAGGACAATCAACTTTATGAGCCAAACCAGAAACTCATTTAGCCTGGGAAATTTGGCTTGACTATAGGAATACGAGTACTAAGAACAACCCAAGATATCATTTATTATTACTTTGAAAAGTCATAATGACAACATCTTCCATTACTTAATTATACGAATTATTCCAATCTTTTAAGGTATGATATTGTTTATTTTGGTTTAAAAGACATTATTTTGCTTCACAAAAGAAAAAAAAAAATCAACTATGATACAAAATATCAAAATTTACATTAATTTATAAAGTATTGTTCGTTTTGACTTATTGAATCTCATGATTTTATCTCACAATTGAAAGTGGTGCGAATATTTAAATAATCAATCTCACTCTAATACGTAATTGATATAAGATTTACGACTCTCTTCTAAGATTATAATAATAACAAGTTTCACATCAAGGTAGGTCAAGGAAAAATTTTATATAGGCATTTCGTAAAATAGGCAAGCGTTTTAACGTCCTGCTGCATCCAGAGCTCCTCAAATCCTGGTCTTGGGTTGGTTGTGAATCCAGGGGACATTAGCCATCGCAAGTTGGACATATAATCATATGTAGACAATGTTTTAGATTGTTACAGGGCAGGGGGCTTGGCCGGTGGTCAGCGGCTGTTGAATATAGTTATCGTTGATATAATAAACCTTCTTTTCAAAGTCCAAAGCATCTGGTCAATGATACCTTAACCCTGATCTTTCCATCTTTGTTTCCCCTCAATTCTCTGTTGGCATCTTTTGACCGTCTCCAAGCAATGTTCTCGCTTCTAGCTGTTGTCTGCTAGCTTCCATTCTCCCTAATATGATATACCGTTAAGCCACTTGACATGCCAGCAACCAGTGAATCTGTAAGATACGGCATAGAATTTTGTCAAAGCTGTCTTTCCTCATCAGCGATTAAACTATGCTTTCAGTCGTAAATGACATCCAAAACCGCCAAACTACATGGAGCTTTTCTTCTATCGGTTTGATCTCAATTTACAAGTAAATTACTACTAGTAGTATTTTTTAAAGCAGCCTTCCAAATTTGGGGATTCTGATAAAATAAAACCTTGTTGGAGTAGTTCAACTTGAAATAAAGAATGGGATAAAATCAAAGCAATGCTTCATTGACAATGTCAAAATCAGAAGCATATTTATTAAACCATAACATTTTAATGAATCAAAGATCTATTATAGGTCTCAAGTGGGTGGGGTAACATCGATAAACACCAGTTTTTTCCATCCCAGACACGTTCAACCAACAGGAGCTTATCCTTCTGAGTCATTCCTTGTTTCAGAAGGCAATGGCTTCTTTCTCAGTAGAAGATTTTGTTGGCAATGGGGTTCTGAAGGAATTGCTTCCAAAATTATTGGAAGAAGGTTGGGATGACGTCCCAACCTTAAAGATCATGAACTCAGAGGACATGGATGCAATCAACATGTCACAGCATCAAAAGGTTAGTTAATCAAATAGCTTTCAACCCATGAATAATCTTTGCAGCTCTCTGAATAAAACGAATTATTCACTTGATATTCATATGTCCATGACTGACTTCTTTGAACATCTAGCATTAGCACAGAGCCAGTGAGATTAACAAGGTTTGGTTCTACTTATGAAAAAAGCAAAGATAAACTCATACGCAGCTAATCGACCCATATGGCTTTTCTTTATATTACTTCAGGATGCTCTGGAAATCAGAACATACCTTCATGATCGTGCACTGCTCCAATATGGAGATAGGCTAGAGGCCTCCAGGAAAATCCTGCCTGAGCTCCTTGACTTAAGCACTAAGGATCTATCTTCACAGTTTGGCATGAAGAGGGGGCACATCGCACGCTTCACGGATAGAACCAATCCATGTGCAGATCCTCTGCCCAAATCATATGGCCTCACTGCAAGGAAAGTCACTGGTACACCATCCAGAAATAATAGCATCTACAAGCATTTCGCAACTGTCAATTCCAATAAGATGCAAAATACAGCAAAATCCTTTGGCAGGAGCAGCACAAACAATAAGAGGTCGCTGGGAGAATCACTCGCTGATTTCAAAATTAAAGACGGATACATCTTTAAAGGGATTGTTGCTGCAGGACCAGCTGAGCCTCGAGCCTGTGGTTGTGTACAACCTCCTCCTGTGGTTGACAATGTTGCGCCTTACTCTGCTATCGGAAACATATCAGTTCAGAAATTAACTCCTGCGTATAAGATTGGGATGGAGCGTTTGGTGACGTCGAAGACTCCACCAATGAAAGCTTCAGAATTATGGCGGGATAAGCCAGCTGTGCTCCTCTGCATTCGACGACCTGGGTAAAGTCAGAAAATTATTTATCTTGGCATGTTCATCAGTTTCTTCAACTCCATTTATCTGATGTATTATTGCAAACTTAGTCCAACTAGGAGTCTCATCAACTGATTTTCTCACAATTTCAATTAAATTACATCAATACCCAGTTTATAGGCACCGGCCACAAATAGTAATTTATGAAAAAAAAAATAAAAGAAGAGGAAGTAGAATCTTGTAAGTCCCTTTTTGGAGCTAAGATGAGAACTAAATGTATTGGATTACCTGAGAAATGCTAATCACTCACTGAGATATTTGGCTGCAAGGAGCCTCCTATTCCCTGGCCCCCAAAAGAAAGTAGAGGAAGTAACTTATTTTACTAACACAGAAACTATGTTTATATCATCTAAAGGATGAAATTGATTGGTTTTTCTGTCTGTGTCTGTTGAACTTGACAACAGGTGCATCATGTGCAGAGCTGAAGCTCACCAGCTCTATGCCAAAAAGCCAATATTTGATGCACTAGGAGTGCAAATATTTGCAGTTCTTCATGAGCATATAGAATCAGAGGTGCCTAGCATACTTTTATTCAAAATCTTGCTCCAATAAACTCCTCTTTTCCTGAAATTTTAATTTTTCTGGAGCAGGTAAAAGACTTCTGGCCCCGCTATTGGGGTGGGGTTGTAATTTTTGATCGTGCTATGGGATTTTTCAAAGCTCTTGGAGGTGGGAAATTACTCAAGGATAAGTTCCTATCAGGATTTGTATTCAACCCCCGGGCTATTGCAAATTACAAACGTGCAAAAGCTACGGGAATAGAGCAAAACTTCAAAGGAGAAGGTGAAATCAAGGGTGGGCTTTTTATAGTTGGCCAAGGAGGAACTGGCATTGCTTACCAATTTATTGAGAGGAATTTTGGGGATTGGGCTCCTGTAGCTGAAGTTATCGAGATCTGTACTCGATTGCAGGTAATTGCTGTCAACTCTCTATTTCCAAATTGTAGCATTGCTAATCAAAATTATTATAACCAACTTTTCTTCAATCTGATACAGAACCAAGAGCTAGATCAAGGAGCTTCTAGCAAATCCCCTCAAGAATTCGAGTGAAGTGGTTTCTTGAATTCATCATACAATAAACTCTCTATCCTTACCAGCATAAACGGAGTCTAATTATCTGAGTCTTTAACATCGCTTGTAATAACCTCTATGGCTTGTATTAGTATGAAATTTAGCAAACCACGTTTTTAAATTTTAAACATAATATAGGTTACATACAAGAAATAATGCCCATATGGATATAATTTGGCTTCTCTGGATTGTAATACCTTCTATGGCTTGTATCAGAAGAAATTTGGCAACAGCAAATACCATGCAAAATAAAATGAAATTAAGCAGTACACCGGAATTTAATGAGATAATCATGTACCTTTTGAAAAGATCAAAAACTTTGTGAGTCTTCTTATTCTTCTCCTCCTCCTCCTCCTCCCTCTGCATGTATAACATAGTTCTGTAATTTTTCTATCAACAGTTTTTTGCAACATCTAGCTCTCTCTCTGATACAACTTGAGCAATTGTGTCGTGTATTCTGATCTGATTTTCTAGTAAACTAACTGCAAAATCATGTCTAATAAATTCCATTAGACAACTAGTGGTCGAACCTATGTGGAATTGACTACCATAGCAAGCATCAACCAAAGCAACAATCTTGAATGAATATACATACAAACACAAACACACAGAAAAATATTTAATTTGTATATGGAATACATACATATCTTGTGTGCGTAAGTGATCTTTCTGCCGAGATAGAGACTTATTATCAAGAATTTTCCAGCATTACTGCTCTTGTCGTATGTGATCTTTCTGCTGAGTTAGAAACTTATTATTAAGAATTTTCCAACATTACTGCTCTTGTGAGTGTGTGAAGCAATTAACCTAAGGTGTGATTCCCCAATACCTTTTCTTTTAAACCCCAATTACACCTACCTTTTGCAACCACCCCAATTCAACCCTAAGCCCTTAATTACAGCTATAACTGCTGTTCACAGTACCGGAACTGCTTCTAAACAACTTTCTGAATCCTTTATTCTTCACCTCCAATGCTATTCGCAGTCCAAAGCTCATAGAAAGCTAATTACTCCTACAATATCCATTTTTTTTTACCTCATTTAACCCTAGAATTTAGTCTCAAAACCTAACATTTCTTGTTTTTGCACAACAGCAGATATTCTTGTCAATTGATCTCTTTCCTGTCATACATCACAGTAACATGTCGATATAGATGATGAGGTCAGAGGAATAAGAAACATAAATCATATAAAATAAGAAAAGGGGAAAAAGTTCAACCAGAAAAGCAATATAGACAGAGGAAGAGATCAAGGTGGGAAGGCTAAAGGAAAATATGAAAGTAACTAAATCAAAAAGGAAAATAAACTTACAAAATGGGGAAAAAGACATTTAATCATCCAGGTTCCGTATTTGGAGAAACTGGTCATGTAACAGACAGAGTAATATTATGCTGCTATGACAATTGATATGAACCTCATTTTGTGATTAGGTTTACCCCTAGACCTGACCTACTCAGCATGTACACAACCTCGCTCAGGAATGGGTAGTAGCAAACTTATATATTACCTATCAATGTGCAGAACAATCATAGATTTTGTGTCTGTGCACAAGCAGGCAATGCATGCACATGTCATGCAGACATGCTATAAGATGTTTGGAATCAATGTACACATATCAATTCTTCGACTTAATTATGGCAGTGCCAGTAACTTAAGTATGAAGCAAAACACATATCCAATCATGTAATCATACCTTACCTCAATAATTGTAGACTGGTGAAGAAGAATTGAATCAATTCCAGAATCACTCTTGTTATACATGGGATACTCTTCCACACTGAAATCAAGCAATGAAACTCCGCTTTCATATAAAATGCTTGACCTGGCAATAATTGGTGTATCTTCTACGCTCCTTACCTGATATGGATATACTAACGATGGTGACTAGCATAGCAAATGTACCTTGCTTTCAATGTTACGATTCAAGAACATGATCGTTTAAAATGGATAGCCCTCTAGTGCTTTAATCATATCCCACTTGATAGCGGAATTAATTTTTAATCCAATAATCCTGTGATTTGATTATTCGAATAGTCAGTCAAGGGTTTTGATCTCTGCTACAACTTTGGCCATGGAAAACAGTATCACCAGAAATCTCCACACGAGCATGTTCCATCTTTGAACAAATGGAACCGGACAGCGTCTCTTACCAGTATCTCTCTCTGGGTGATCTTAGAAATATACTTAGTGGCATTATGGCAATCCCCACATACCCTAAGATTTTTAACTATGCGTATGGGAAGCCCAAGAGGAATAAATATCAACCCAAATGCAATTGCAAGCCTCTCACTGTGGTAATTAAGCATCTTTATCTTTTCTGATTCCTCAACATCATGCAGAACTGAACTCATATCTGGTACATAACCCTCCTTTATCATCTCCTGATTTAATTTGTCCAACTCAGCATATATCTGATTTGAAAATTGACTTGTCTGGTCATCTGCTGAGAAAATGTACACTTTGCCTTTATGTTTGATCCAACTGCATCCTGGTTCCTTTCTCACTCCTTTACTTCTCATTCCCCTCCTCAATTCAGCCACATTATCCCATTTCCCGTTAGCAGCATATATGCTTGAGAGTAAGATGTAACCTGCAGGGTTGCTGGGCTCTAGTTCCTGAAGGGATGCTGCTGCCCATGTCCCAATTTCCAAGTTACCATGCAGTCTACATGAGCTTAGTAAGGTAGACCAACCAATTGCATCAGGAGGGAATGGCATTTGGTTTATAAAACTTCTTGCTTCTTCTAACCTTCCAGCTCGGCTAAGAAGGTCAATCATGCAAGTATAATGATCAACAACTGGCATAATTCCATGTTCTTTCACCATTGACTCAAAATATTGATTCCCTTTTTCCACTAGTCCTGCCCTACTACAAGCTGATAGAACACCAACAAAAGTGACTCCATCAGGTTTTAGACCATGAGCTAACATTCTTTGAAACAAATCAATTGTTTCATTGGCTTTCCCAAACTGAGCATAACCAGACACCAATGCAGTCCAGGAAACTTCATCCCTAAAATTCATCTCATTGAACAGCCGATTAGCATCTTCTATGCTTCCACATTTGCCATACAAAGTGACAAGTGCATTTGAAACTGTTGTGAAAGAAAATAAGCCAGAAACTATTGCTTGGCCATGAAATTGAGCACCCTCTTCTAAGCTTGCCAGGTTTGCACATGAGCTAATTACACTTCCTAGAGTATAATAATCAGGATTAATCCCATTTCTCTGCATATCACAAAAGATTCTAATAGCTTCTTCACTGCACCCATTCTGGCCATAACCCACTAGCAATGCAGTCCAGGACACAACATTCTTGTGGGTCATCTTCTTGAAAACTGTCTCTGCAGATGTTATGCTTTTGCATTTGCAATACATATCAACAAGTGCACTGCCTACAAAGACATTATCTTTGTGATTAGTTCTAATTACAAAAGCATGAACTTGCTTGCCTTCTTCCAGGGCCAGTAGACCCCCACAAGCAGTCAACATACTTCCAAAGGTAAACTGATCCATAGCCAAGCCTTCTATCCTCATTTCTCTGAACAAATTAATAGCCTCCCTATACAAACCATTTTGAGTCAATCCTGTGATCATCGTTGTCCAAGAAATTGAATCTTTTTCCTTCATACTATGAAACAACCAGCTGGAGTCCTCCACCATACCACACCTCAAAAGCCCTGTAATCATCATATTATACATTGCCACATTCCTCTCTGGAGTTTCTTCAAAAACTTGTTTCGCATCGTGAATCAACCCACCTTTTGAATACATATCCATCAGAGGACAACCCACAAACACATACGATCCAAACCCAAATTTCACAATCTGCCCATGAATCTGCGGACCCAAATCAACACACCCTTGACTAGACGACAATATAAGCATTGTAGAAAACGTAATCCTATTCAAATTAGCCACCCCATCCCTCAACATAGAATTATAAACTTCCACTGCCTCAGTAACCATACCACGAGAAGCATACCCTGAAATAAGGGAATTCCAAGAAACCCCATCGCGTTTCGGCATGCGATTAAATATAAAATTCATGTCTGAAAGATTCCCAGATTTCGAATAAGTGAAAAGAATAGTATTCCATGAAAAGAGATTCGGTCGGGGAATTCTGTCGAACACGTAGCGTGCATAGGTTAAATCGCCTAGTTTACTGTACGCATTGACGAGATTGTTCAATAAGAATGTCTCCGGGTCTTTAAAGGTTTTGAGAATGTGGCAATGGATTCTCTTTAGTCGAGTCCGGTTACGGGTTTCGGTGCAGATCTTCAGTAACGAACAGTAGTAGTTGGAGTTTGAAGACATTTTCTGTTGAAAACAGTTAGTTGGCGGGAAGGAGCGTTAGGGTTTATTTGGTTTAAAACGCAAAGGCAAGGTGACAATATTATTTAATATAATATTGAATTAGGTGACATCGCTGTATACTTAACAATGGAGATCAAAGAAGAGCTTTTACCTATGAACTTGATAACTTACAAGCACCAGATTGAAAAGAGCTGTCATGATCAGAATTAAATAAATAACTGTCTCAAATTCTTGTAGCTCAGATTGAGAGCCATTGCTTTCCACTTGCAAGTTGCAGCTTGAAAACCCCAATTCAAATTCTACTAAGTATCTTCATCTCCCACGTGTTTGCTTGACTCCCCATCCTTGCTGCAAAGAAACTGGTATACGGTTCGTAGCTGACTTTTCTGTAGATATATTATGATTGCTGGTGACCATGACAGCCAGACATTTTATTCCACTGGGGCCATCTTCATCAATTATCAACTAGAATCATAATAGATATGCATCTCGTATCCCTGGGAGGATCAGAATTCTATGTGACATTCAATGTGATTTATAGGAGGACAAAACAGTACAGGATAAGAACCGCCCCATTGTTTATTAGACACCGTCCCATGATTTCTTGTCCCCCTCTGCCCTCCAGGGGGATTGTTCTGAAGCATCAGATTTGTATATTAAAAAAAATATGTATCTGCTTATTGAAGGAATCAATCTTGTAATAAATTCCAATGTCTAACTGAAGTCATACGCACGGATTGATGCCATGGTGAGGATGAACACTTTCAATAATCAACAAAATAGGGGCAGTGATTTTATTCCAGGAGTATGGGGTAGTGAATGCAGATAAAGCCAAGAAAAAATGTAGAGGAAGATTGAAGAACATTATAGCCCTCAATACATAATAAACAAATACAACTTACATCTCTGAACTGAACAAAATACTTCCCACTGCCATCTGTAAAATTACAGAGACCATCTAATACTACTAGATAAAACTCCTATATATCACAAAAACTTTCCATCATCAATCTATACATTCTAATCCAGCTTTCCTCTGACTGGGACAGTAATACGATTCCCACCATCAAAGGAGTTTCATTTCCCTCTATATATCTAATGCTCAAACGAAAGAAATGGAAATTCCTGTCCCACCACAGTTAAGGAACCATGAGCCTTCAAGCAAGCCTTTGTTTTGGCAAAATGTGAGATATTCCCAGCTATAAAACCAGGCCGATAGCACCTTCAATTATCCAATAAGAAACTGGTAGGAATATGCTGACACTATATGTTTACACTTAAATCTTTCAAATACTGATTCTGCATGCCCTTGGCTACCTTCAAGAATGCAGGATAAGTATAGCAGGTAGTAGGCCATAATGGAGCTGCCTGGAATAGAGCTGTAAGAGGAGGATCAAAGTTCTACTTTCAAGTGACCTGATGGTAGAGACCCTGCAAATGCATTAGATAAATTTTAGTCAGATCTGAGAACACTATGCCTATGACACGTAAAAGGGAGTTATACCATTCACATCTTGGCTGTCAGAAGGAGCACCAGTTCCGTAATTCATCTGGACAACATTGTGGAGGTCATCCTCCCATGCATTTGATAGCTGGAACCAGAATGTATCAACCATGAAAGATAATCGTAATACTCAGAGACTTATGACGTTTAGCAGATAAATCATTTTACATCATTCACATCATGCATTAAAGCCAACGTTGCACAATAAATTTTCATAGCTCATTAATTTTCCTTTCACATTGATAACACTTTAAAAATATATTAAAAGGGGAAAACCAATGACCAAGAATAAAAAAACTTAAGGCCCAAGTTCATGCCAGGGAAAGGTTTCATAGAGGACCTTCATGAATTAATTCAATTCTTGTCGATTAATTAACCACTTGATGCTAGAAATACACACACACATACATGATGTGTGAACTACATAAAAAGAAGAAAAAGAAAACCTGATTAGGCTCCTTGTATCCTCCATTCATGGGTGTGAACTGGGAACTGAGAGTTCTACGGATTACATCAGAGGTATTTCCCATGACAGGCAGAGCAGCTTGAACAAGTCCAGGTTGAGATGGATGCAATGAAGGATAACCCACGGACATATCTGGAGAAAACCCCAGAGACGAAGGACCAGCTCGTGATTGAATAATCTGTATATCAATGAAGATGCACTTTGATGGATCAGATGAGACACATGTAGACATCAGTTATTGCTGAAATCTGTGCTGATCAACTTACATCTTTTGCCAGGAGCCCTTCTATATTAAAATTCAGCCTTGGGTTCACTGTAGCAAGTTTCATTGATAGAAACTGCAAAAAGGAGTAAAAGGTGACATCCATTAACTATACACTCATCACTCAGTCAAAGGATAGGGGACAAAACTAGTGAAGAGCAGCAGAGGGTTATGTCTCCACAACATATCAAATCAACTGTACAAAAATTCACAGATGAGCTATAGACATTCAAACTGTAAGCCCATACATCAATTATAGTTTCTTAAAAGCAAGGCCATCATAAGAAATACCCTATAAGACCTAAGGTTGTATCATTTACATCAATCTAGAACAAGATTGACCAAGTTACTTATTTTTTTAGTTTGTATACTTATCAGATCACTTTGATAAGATAGAAGTATGCACAATTACACCATCATCAATCACACTAGATTACTAGGGAACCACTAGGTTGGAAAAGAGAAGTTCTGAATTCTGGTCCAATACCTCAACCTGCCGCTGAAGTGACTGTACATAGTTAATGATTTCATCTAGCATCACTGCCTTGCCTGTAACCTGCATCGATAATAAACCCAAACAAAATGAACTACGTAGCTGTTCTGATTACCGCTGAGAAGTCAGTTTGATTGTACTTCCTAAGCTATAACAACCAAGAAAACAAACCTTGCTGCAACCAGGTACAAGGTCCTGAAGAAATTTCATCCTTTCACTAATCTTTTCTCTTCTTACCTGAAGTCACAACCAATTTCAATCTAAACAAAAAAGATTATCTAAATATTGCTAAATTTCAATAAAGTTTCCAAGTAAATTTACCCTTTCTGCAAGACTATGGCTATTTGTTGCCTGGCCTCTTCGGGCTCTAACATGAATGTAATCTTCTTTTGGTGGATCAGAAGCTTGAGACCCTTGTTTCCCCTGTTTCCCCGCAGTCTTATTGATTGTTGTAGTTTGGTTCTGGTCTCCCTTCTTTTGATTTTCAGCATTATCCTTTGCAGCCTCAACAGGTGGTTGGCCTCCCTTTGCTTGATCAACCTCAGCATCCTGCCACAAAACACAGCACTCAAATGTATGCCATAAATGGAAAGGTATAATGGATCAGGGAACCAGTTGGCAAACATTTTTTACCTGTACACTCCTTTTTCTTTTCTTTGAACTAAGACCCTTAGCAGAAGGTTCCAAACTTAGACCATCCAATGCAGATGGTTCATCTTGACCACCAATACCACCACTAAACTCAGCCTCATCAGACTCGTTACCAGAGCCACCATTTCCTTGTTTTGCTTCTTCATTAGATCGAACAAGACTTTCACTTTTCTTTTCATTCTTGAGTGGACTTTCTTGAGTAGCCCTATTTTCAATTTGCAAAGAAACATCTTTGGAAGCTTCAGTGGAATTCAACTTACTTTTCTCAGATTCCACAACAGATACTGTTTTCATCCCACTTATTGCAAAAATATCTTGTGGTCCTTGCATCAGGCCAACACCCCTAGTATACAGACCCATAGATTCAGGAATACCAAAAGGGTTCACCATGTCACAAAAACTTCCCCCATTAAAGCTCGAGAACCTGGCAGCACGCTCAATGAAAGCTGAATCAGCTGGCAACTGAGATAGGCTCTGTGGTAGAATCCCAGTCGCATTCGGTAAGAAAATACCACCTCTCAGCATTGAACTTGCTGTATTCCAACCCATATCAAATGGTCTATCTATGGTACTTCTCAGAGAGTTACCACCTTTTCCAATTGCCATTCCATTTGAAGAGCTTGCACCATTTTGTGCATTAATGTCACAAAATCCCAAGTTTTGTGAATTAGATGCGTGCTCCCAAAGGCTCGTACCGAAAGAGTCTACCACTGAAGCAGAGGCACATGAAGAACCAATAGCCATGGGATTATCACTAGAAACTAAACTCATCGGAGTACTTGTGAGATTGGCACCACCAAACTGCCAATCAGATGACATACCAGGTGCCTGGTAGTTTATGTGATTCCCATTCCTCTTTTCGAGCTCATATTTATCCTTTTCACCTATATCCATCCCTATTCAACAAGAATAGCGATTGTATCTCAGTCTGTGCTTTTCTCCACAATTATGTTTGAACACCTAGTCAAGCCAACAGTCCAAACTCCGAAGTCAGGCTAATGAACAGAAACTAAGCCTTCAAAATGTGACCACTACCTAAAAATGCCCTTAACTGCTCCAAAATGATCAACCAAAGATCAAAGACCACAAAATATACAGGTAGAAAAGACAACAACAAACAAATCACATGGAAAAATTATCTAATTCTTTGACATATATTAAAACACAAAAACTTTAGGAACAAGCTTCAAGCTAAGTCCACAAGGGGTCTGAAAACTTAAAAAATAAGAAAGTTATAGTCCTAGGAAGCTGAAATTCACCCACCCCAAAAGAAAACCATAGAAACGGTTCAGCAGAAGAAATCACAGAAAACCCACTTCAATTAATAAACCGCCAAAAAACAGAACTGAAATAATGTAAAAAAGATCCCCACAGGCTGAAACAGCTACCATTTCCAAAGCAACAACCGGAAATTGGAAGTACAGAAAAACTCGCACAATGGAAAAAGCCTTATTCAAGACAAAAAGTCACAACAGAACAGAAAAAGAAAGTTCAAAGAAGAGCTGTAAAAAAAAAGGAAAAGAGTCTACTAGAAGCAGTCAATCAATCTAAAAAAGAACATTGATTTCAGTACAATAAATAAAGCCACCCTTCTCATTCAAAACCCTAGTCAGAGTTTTCGCAGAGAGCACCCAGAACGAGAGAGAAACTCAACTAAAAGTGGGGGAGAAAGATACCCATTTTCAGATTCTGTGCTTACTTTTCTGTACTCTCTCTGCTCTCTCATTCAAGGCCCTTTTTCTTTTCTCAACACTCCCACGCACACACAAAATTTAAAGCTTTAATTGAATTTGAGCTACTAGTTTTTTTTTTTTTTGGTTTCCTCAGCAACGGGGCAACTCTGCTACAAAACAGTCAAAAAAACAGAGAAGAAAAAGTAATAGAGAGTTTTATTATTCAAGAGTGAGAAAAACGAAATGGGTATTTGTCTATTTTGAAGAGGGGAGAGTGAAAGAGAAGAGCATCGGCAAAGGTCCTGCATTTATACCCACGCTTGCATCAAAAAGAGAGCTCTTTGATCATTAACCACCGCCACTGCCGCTGTTAAAATATTGCACAACAGCCCCCTTCCCTACCTTCAAACTCCAAAACTTTGCTTCCTTTCTCCTATGTGGGACTATTTTTTTAACCATTTAAATCACTTTGGGGTTATTTCTGTAAGTTTGTTTTAGTGTTTTCAATGGCATATTTTTGTTATAATTATACCCATTTGAGCTAGCAACTGACACTGCCAACTCTCCTCATAGGATTTTTCCTTTTGTTTATCTTATTGTATTGTCCTTTTTATTAAAAAAAAACCTTGGGAGGAGAGCTTCAAGATCTTTAATGGGGTTTGTTTGGTCAAGAAGCTAAAATCTAGCTCATTTTCACACTTCGTAGAATTATCTTTTTGGGGGTTATTAACTAAGATACAATACCCATCTGGGTCATGTGGTGGGTATTATTATCAATTTTCATTTACATATGGGGAGGGAAGATCTATGGTATCTTTCTCTCATTTGATAACTTGACTGTCTTATCCACCTTCTTGTGTTGTTTGTCTGTGGAAACTTGGAGGGAAAAAAAACCAAATCCTTCACCCTTTCTTTAGGTTGCTTAATTCCCATATCAAGGTAATGTGTTTTGTACTTATAAAGATGGTGCATTCGAAATTATCATCATCGACACTTAATACCCAGTGTTACTCGTTGAGAAACAATATTAAGCCATCTAACAATTCTCTCTCAAATAATAAAGGAAGACACTTGTTCAGTTGGTGTCAATGTTAAACATTGATATGACAATGAAGCGATGGTCTAAGTCCAAGGGACAATGTTTACAGAAGAATAGTGGCAATTTGCGGTGGTGGCATTAGGTATCAATCGGACGAGTGTGCACTGGAGGGTAAAACATGGCACTGCTGCCTACTTGCCAAATTGACAATGCCTTTTGCCCACTGCCATGCTGCTGCCTCACGCCAACTATTACTCTCAATTATCTTCCTTGCATCATTGTGTAGCTTGGGAATTCTTTTATAGGCACTTGGCCAAACTTGTGTGAAGGCTATGGTACTCATTCCTTGCAAAAATATAGCTATTTATTTGACTTTAAGTCCCCACTTGAAGTTCAAGTAAAGGTTTTCATCTTACCCATTTTTAGGTCAAAAAGACCATATATGAATCTGAAAAGGAACATTAGATGTCTGGTTAAGTTTTCAAGTTGTCCTGAATCTTCTAATATCTCCAATTTTCTTTGAGCAAATGTCAGAATCCCTTACAAAAGTAATCAAATCTAATGGCTATCAGCTTTAGCTACATTCTCAGAGAGTTGACCAAACAAATTTGAACCTCTTTTCTTTTGTGTTCCTCCTCTCTAACCAAGGCTTTAACTGGAGGAGGTCAGGCAGGTCATCCATGAACAATAAAAAATCTAAAAGATAGTGTTGTTTTTCCTGTAAACTGTGTGTGGCAAATATTTTACTACCTTATACTATATTTGATGGACTGTCCCTTTCTCTCTTTCTCTCATGTCATTATTAGTTGCCCTTGGGACTTTCAATTCTCCAAGACCTAAGCTTTAGAATAATGGGAATCTCTCCCCACTTTTACTTTATAAGTAAACCACTAATCTTTTACTTAACCCTAAGCTCTATTAAATTGCCCCATGTAAGAAGAGAAAATGATTTGTGTTGATTGGGTTGGTTTACTAGGTATGTTGGAGAAGAATACAACAAGTTAGATTTCTACATTTTATAATTAAATAACATATCTTATAATAATACTATAAATTCTTTCAGAATACAATGTATTAGAAACCATAAACAAAAATCTACAAGGGTACAGTCCAAAGGAAAAAAGAATAAAATAAAACAAAACCCTACTAATCTAATTAAACAACAGGGGCAGCAGATTCCTTAGTAACAATTTTCTCCAATTAAATAATTAGGCAACTCAAGAACTTTGTAAATGGGTTGCTGCCATCTGTACTTTGTGTGCCCTTTCGTAAGAAGGGAGGCTATTGATTGGTGTCAATATATATTTATTATTTAAATAGAAAACTGTACATATATTATAAAGCACTAAGAGTTGGGTCATGGTTGGCAATGGCTCTCCTTTTGGGAAAAGGCAAAAAACCAAGCAAACAAAATCCCATCCTAAGCAACATGGGATGGGTGTTGGGGATTCGAGATCTCTTAAACAGGGCTTTTAAGAATTCTTTAACCTGAATCAAGGACTGTATCATCCATGATTACTCCCCCACTTTCTTTTTCTACATTGGTATGGAGATGTTAATAAAGTAGTGCTTGCTCTTGAGCTTTAATCAATTAAAGCAAAGCACGTTTCAAACTTTACATTATGCCAATCTATATCATCTTGCACTTGCACATTATTAAAATTTGCACCCATATTTATTGTACAAATCTTGAAATGTTACTAGTATTTTACCCAAGGAGCATACTTGTCAGCAGAAAAAAAAATAATGTTGACCATGCTCGTATTTTTATAATTCTAATAAAACTATCTTACTATATAATACAATAACAATTATTTCATTACGTCTTTTTATTTACAACAATAATATCGTATTTTAAATTTAAAATCTCCATCCAATGTTTAACTTAACAAGATAAACTAAGTCTAAAAGTGTGGATCTACTGGTTTGGAAGAATGTATTTATATCAAGGGTATTAAGTAGTTTAGATTGTGTATTAATGTAGCTGAGATGGGCACAGTTCATTGGTTTGACTTGGTTAAGTGAAAGGGGTCAGCCCTTCCATTATACTATAATGCAGTATAAGGTAAAGCTAAGTGCTAGACAGTACACATTCAAGAGTTAACATAGCTTTGAGATGCAAAGATCTTGAATGGTAGAGAAGATGAATGTCAGTTGGGAGAGTTTGAAAAAAAAAATGAAAAGATAAAATCTGCTTTAAGATTTTATGAAATTCATGCAAGCATCATTGCATGGCATGATGAGAGTTGTTGTTGAATGATAGTTTTCAAACTTTTTGGCACCACCTTTTGGCTCACTTTTTCTTCCCCTCAAAACCCTAATCCATAATAGGATTCACCTTTCTTTTCTAAACAGAAGATGCCCACTCGAAAATGTTAGGAACTTTCCTGTACCTTTTCAATGTTTTTTCACCCTTACAACCAAAGTAAATGTAAGGTATATGGGACCCTTTATTTGGTGGAAGATTTAATTGTGATGAAAAAAAAATTAAAAAGAGTGCCAGTTATCTCAACTTCCTGTCTCCCCCAAAGCAATCGACTGTCCCCCACGAAAATCGTATAGAGAACTAGGTTGAGAGATACTGGAAATGTTCGTCAGCTAGGAACCTTTTACATCAGTATATGCACCCATAGATTGGTGAAAAACGAGTCATTTTTGGTTGGGTAAATGTCATTTCTCAAATGCAATATGCTTTTTGCTAATTTTACCTTCGTCAGACCGAATTGTCTTTCTTTCTCCTTGATTATGCAAATACGGTATTTCTCTCTCTATGTTGGTTGTTGGAGTTTTGTGTGTAACACAATGGAGTTTTTTTTTTTTTAATGATACAAGTGAGAAATATCATTTGAACATAATATATTTATCTGATTTTTATTTCATTTTTATCAATTGAGTTAAATTTAAGTATCGATCTAAATAGTTAAGTTCAGTCACTAAAAGAGGAGTCAAGCAAGGGGGAGCTTCCACTGCCCACCAAGCCCGTGCCATCCCTTCTATACTTGGAATATCCTTATTCAGTTTGATACTAATCTAATTAGAGTCTACAGATCCTTTCAAATTAGCCATTATTTTCCCAATTTGGACAGCTTCATAGACATAAGCAGGCTAGGTTCTAATAAAAAATTAAGGGCTATATATGGCAAATTATTTATAGAGAAAAGTCGAAGTTCCTTTGAGTTATACATGCATGATTCTTTACCTGGTATCTAAATTTCATATTATGTCAACTTTTAACTTAATCAAACAAAAGAAAAGGGAAAGCCTGCCGACTTTTCCTTATTTGATTCGAGGAAAAAGTGCTGGGGTTTTCAAATCTAATGCCTTTTATTCTAACCTCTAATCTATCAATAGACAGGAAAAGAGGAGTTGAGAGCTTGTCTTCTTCCTGGAACTTGTCTGGTTTCTCCATCAGAGTACGTACGTTCTTGATGGCCACATCACACTTTTCTCTCCATCCTTTTCAATTTACAACGTTATGGTGACCTCACGATTTAATACCCTCAAGTCACCATCTCATCCAAGGACAGAAACCGAGCCCAGAAATACAAAGGCCTTTTTTTTCTTCCCTGTCACCCATCATTGGATATTTCTAGCTTAAGATCAATAATGGGGTCCTGCATGCTACATTGGGTTATTAGGAACCACTTTTAGACTAATTTAACAATCTTTTTTTAACTTGCTTTTATAGCAAAGCAAAGTCATCCCAAGGTTCTGGTTGGTTCAATCACTCATATCTTCTCTTTGCCCATCTTGTCCAAGAAACTTAACCTAATCATACATGGAAATTAGTTTGATGCACAAAGGTTTTTCCCAAACCTGTCAAACTATCATGGGATTTTGTAAGGAATCTGCATGTATATCATTGATGGATGATGTTGTTCTTTAGTACACTAATCACTTGTCTTAGTGTACCGACTTTTACCTAAGTATGATATCATTAAATCCTTAAATTAATCAAATAAATTGAAAAATATTTGTTACTTTTATAGGAAAGTAAAGAAGAGGAGCCCAATCCTTTTTCGTCGTATTTCTATTCGTACAATATATCATAAAGTTAGGGATAATTAATAATTATGATACCATTAAATCTTTAAATTAATCAAACAAAAATAAATAACATTTCGATACTTTTAGAGAAGCCAAATCCCTTTTCGTTGCATTTTGATCAGGGCAAGATATCGTAAAATTAGGGATAATTAATAATCTCAAAACTCTTCATGGATTCAAGAAATAACTTTAATCTATTTTTAAGAAACAAAGTAGATAAAGAAAAACAAAAATTAAACCTAACTTGAGTATGGTCTTGAAATTTTATTAAAGTTAAGCCTAATAACTTTAGTACGAACTCTTCTATGATGCAAAGTGGATAAGAGAAGTGAGTTACGAAACAAAATGAAAAGACTTAACTTGAATATGAAGTTTCACTATTAATTAGTCCGAAGCCGAGATTGTGATGAACCGACCAAAATATTTAGTCCACTTTTAATTACTATTCACAAATCTAGCAATTGATTCTTTCACGAGTGGGAAATGTAATTCAAAGAGAGCAAAATCGGTCTAACCAAGCTTCCAAGCAGGCACAAAAGACAGACAAGTTAGTTAAACATCCTGTCCGAATTCTATAATTGTAGAATGTTTCGGGAGAAAGGTCTCGGAAGCCTTTAGTAACGAAAGCACTGTCTTTCTTATTAAGGTCGCAAAGGATACAACTTGTATACTTGGACGATCTTTTGAGGGGTGAATTGGTTTAAAAGGAAAAATAAAAAAAAAATACCTAAGGTTTTATGAGCATGTGTTTGTCGTTGGTTTTAGTGTATATTTGGCACTCTAAAATTGGTTTGGCCTAGAAAGTTATTTGGCATGTGGTATGAAATATATATTGAATCACAAGGTCAAAATGATATTTGCCTAAAAAATGTCACATCTTTCACAATTGTTACCTACTCGTGTGAGGCCAAATTTAGTAGATGGGTTAAAAGTTTTTTTTACCAGATTTGTGATATCACTTTGTATGGTAGAAATGGGTTGTGACACTCTATTCGTCATGCGTATTCACGAGAATTATTCATTTAATTTGAAAAATGTGATTAAAAAAAAATCTTGTAAATCAGTGAAAAGTTTATGAAAATATCAATGCATAATTATTTTACATTAAATATCATTCCGTATGGTATTATATATATAATGTATAACTATTATTATATCAAATATGAAACTTTCTTCAACATTTTTAAAAGAAAAGAAAATTGAAGAAAAACGAGGGGCTAAAATGGAGACAAAAAATGAACCAAACAGAATCATGCAAATAGGGCTTTGAGGACAGGGCCCGGCAGACAGCAACATGTTACAAATAAGCCTGAAACCAATATTTTGTTAGTATGGGCTAGGTGGCTAATTTAATGCCTTTGCTTTGGTCCAAACTTTGACTGTGTTCGGCCATGAAAGCCGAAAGGATAGACTTCACTTAATGTTTAATCCCATCATACTCATAAATCATGAACGACTCAAGTTCAAGTTTAATTGCACTCAGAATTTGTTTTGCCTTTTTTTTTTAATAAAATTTGATTTGTTAGGTGGTCGATGTATCTTCTGTTTAAAAATGGATTAAAGATAATATTATTTTTGAGAGTTGTGATAAATGATTTGAAATTAAAAAACGAAAGGTAAATATTACTATAAATTTAAAATTTAACACTTAATTATCCCGTGTTTATTTATGTGATCAAAGAAAAGATAATTACAAATATATACACATATCACGAGTGAAATTCACAAACTCGACTATAAAATAATAAATGAGATAATAATACTTAAGCATAGTACATAATCTTTTGTTATAAGGGTCAATCTTACTGGACCATTTACATTACTTTTTTTGGACTCATTTATCATTTATTCCTATTTCTAACATGCTATAGTCATTATTTCCTTGGAATTTCCAAACAAGTTTTAGATATTCATATTGATTATTATATTCATATTATCATTTCATAAGATCTTTATAGTAACTTTTAAACTAAAAAAAATTAAGTCAAATAAGTTTTTAAGTATACTTTACTCCTTTCACATGTAGGGAGAACAGTCTTTAACATGTAACAATTTATCACTAAAGGAACAACAATGAGGACACTGCCTGCTTTCATACTGTGTTAAATTTTAGAATGAATATCATATCTAAAATCAATGGATAATAGATAAAATGTTTTCTATTATATTTATATATTCAACATATCTACAGTTTAACAAATATGAAAATTCTTTATTATCGTTTTGATATGTATTTATATTTATTTATTGTTTTACATAATAAATATGAAGATTCAAAGAACTTGATTTTAATTTTTTTCTTGAAAATTGAAAATAGAAAAAATATATAATATTTTTGTAAAACTTGTTCCTTGCATATAATAAAGGCCGAGTAAGTACAGTAGAAGAAACAAGAAGGTCTAAAATCCGAAGAAAATCCAAATCTAATGACAAAATAATTAACTTGGGTTCCTGAGACAGACATGTTTTGAGTTTGGCAGGCTTATTTGTACAGCCTGTTTCGGTAGGCCATGTGATAACTTTTACATTGGTTTTTTCTTTTGGCATCTCAATAATGCAACGTAGGACCCTTGGTGGTTGCTAACGTGCACGGACCACATCATTCGGTCTAAACCATCGCCCACTCTTCTTGACATACACCCCTGGTATATTTTAGACTCTATGCTCATTAACAGACAGATCGAAGAATATCAACGGTATTATGAAATGAGAGGTAGTTGAAAACGAGAAAGGAAATTCTTCTTTGGCTGATCCATTTCCTTTTCAAGAATTAAGGAAAACCCATCAAGGTTTTGCTTTCAGGTACCTCATTCTCATCTCATTTCTTTTGGTCCTTGCAAAGTATTCTTGTTCTGAACTAAACTCTGCATAGTACTGCATTCTGCTTCTGCTTTTTTTTTTTTTTTGGTTTTGTTTTCCTTTCCTTTGCTGTTATGTTATTTATGCATGTTAATTTATTGTTTCATTATTGACAGTTTGGTAACTTTAAATTCTAGTTGGGATTAATGGGAGATGATAATATGTGGTGTTGTTTTGGTTTCTTTAAATCTTCTAATGCTTTGACCCCAGATGTCAAATTTTCGTCTGATGTTGGTGGAAGTGTTAGGGAAGAACTGAAGATTTTTAGTGCTTTATAAAGTTTTATTTCCTTTTCATCTTAATCTAATTGTAGAATTCAAGTGTCGAGTCTTTGTCAAAGATGTGGAAATTAATGAGTTCCATTCTTATAACAGATGGGGATCATTAAGATTTTGGAATGCACCAGGGTTGGGAAAGCTTTCAAGTTCCGGGAGGGGATTAGCTAATAAATTACTGATTTTATTGCTCCATGGTTAATTTGTCTTTTTCAATTTGCTTTCTCAACTTCAAAAGAGGAGATACCTGAGTGAACAAAAAGCAGTGTGCATCACTGAGTTTTCTGTAGCTGAATTTCGCTGCTTTCTGGTTTAGATAGAACCCAAAATTTGTGGCTGCGCACTACTTTAAAACAATGTTAGCTAGGCTTATCTTAGGTCATCTTTGTTGAGTAGTTAATGAACCATAAAATGTTCAAATGCTTCAACCCATTTATATGGATTTGCAGAAGGATAGTCCAACCTATTTAATTGGGGACGACACTAATGACTAGTTCTTATAAGTGCAAATACCTGCATTTGGTCCTTCATTGATAAGAGACAGTTAGTTTTATGGTACACTTTTTCTTTCGGTGAATTCTTATGACACATTGTTGCTATCATGATTTTATGTGAATGACAAGCTGCATTTAAAGCTCAATGATATGTATGCCTAAATGTCGGGAGACAAAATAATCACACCCATCAATGCACATCCATAGTACTCTTCTGTTTCTCTTATATGAATTAGTTGCAAAGTGTAATTTGTATCAGTATAATGGAACAATAATGCCTACTTTTGCCTTTTCATTTTTCCTGCCTTCCTCAGATAGCTAAACAAAGAACTGGGCTATGGAAATCAATGACGTCAATGTTGATGATAAAAATATGCATATGGGAAATCCAGAGTTAGATGCAGTTCAGTTACATGAAGAGGCCTCATCAAGTGGAGAGGGCATCCAAGAAATGCAGAGTTCCACTTTGAACAGAATTGACTTGGACTTGGCATATTCTAATGAGAAATTGGTAAATTTGCATGTACTTTTAATGCTGCTTTTGGGTTGGGACAATGATCCTGAAGCAATGGCCTCAGGGAATAGTGATATTTCAGCTCAGTTCGTTGAAAAGGCATTGGTATTTGATCTGTTATGTGGAATTTTGGATTCTGAGTTAAGGGAAGTGGAAACTTTCTTGTATACCGTTCAAGTGGAGATTGTTGATGCCCGTCATAAAATATCTTCATGCAGACCTTTGGGAGCACTATTCAATAAAATGGAAGAGAAGCTGCATGATTCTGAACAATCCCTTAAAAAGTGTCAAGAGCTTGTCTTGGAGGTGAAGATGCAGTCAACCAAGCTGCAAGATTCCATTTCATATTTCAGAAATGAGAACTGTAAGTTTAAATTTGAGTTTATCACATAACATAAGAATAATAAGTTACAAACATTGTTTATAATTTAACAGCTTAACCAATACAAATAATGAAGATCCCTATACTTTAGTTATTTTGATTGTATACCATTCTAAGAGATACATATTAACAGGGAACAATGACAACGCCATGGCCATAGCTGAACAATATCAGCTATCAAACATCATTGGCAAATCAAAAGTACTGACAGTTGAACAGCAAAGACATATATTAAGGATGCTTGAAAAATCACTTGCACGGGAGCTAGATCTTGAAAAGAAATTATCAGAGTTTGTTCAAAATGAAGAGCAATTAAAACTGAAGCTACACTATACTGAACAAGTAGCTCTTCGCATGGAAGAGGCAGCAGAAGTTGTTTGGGGAAGGTTTCTAGAGGCAGAAAATGCTGCTGAGGTGCTCATGGGAATTTCAAAGGAGCTTGTAGGTCGACTTCAGATTGTTCAGTTTAACCTGAAGGGTTCAATTCAACGAGAAGCTGAGCTCAAATCTAAACTTGAAGGTTGCATTGAAGAGTTAAATAGCAAAGATATTGCTTTAAAAAAGCTTGAGAGCAGCAATGCAGAACATGCTGCAGAAGCTTCTGAAGTATTCAGTTTGAGGAAGAAGGTGAAATTACTCGAGGAACAGCTAAAAGAATCTGAGCTACAGCTGAATAATGCAAATGCCTCCAATGAAACAAGTCAAGAGCATATTCATGAAATGGAAATCATTATTGATTCACTAAAAGAAAATGTTTGTGACACAGAAAGTAGGTCTGAAAGTGCAGAAGCCAAGGTTACAGAGTTAACAGATGCAAACTTGGAACTTACCGAAGAGTTGAATTTTCTTAAAGGTAATAATGATAATAATACAAAGAAGGTGACCTCACTTGAGAAGCAGTTGAGGGAAAAGGAGATTCAACTGCAGCATGCAAAAGCATCTTCTGAAGCAAGCCAGGAGCAGCAGCACATGTTGTACTCTGCAATATGGGATATGGAAACTTTAATTGAAGATCTAAAATCAAAAGTTGCAAAAGCTGAAAGTAAGACTGATAATGTGGAGGAGCAGTGCATTATATTATCAGAATCTAACTTTGAACTTAATAACGAGCTAGGCATCCTGAGGAATAAAATCGAATGCTTGGAGACATCTTTGGACCAAGCTAACAATGAAAAGGCGGCAAATGCAAAAGAAATCAATTATAGGACCAAGCTAATCACAGATATGGTTACCCAACTAGCCACAGAAAGGGAACGCATTCAAAAGCAGGTATCAACTTTAAATTATTCTGATATGACAAAATCCGAAATCTGTCATCTACTCTTGAGTTGTTTTATTGTGTCTTATTCATGATTTTGTGTGTACATGTATCCTCATGTTGGAGCTGGTAAAGTAAATGGCAATAGCATTCATAGTGATTATTAAAAACTTGTACATGCCAAGACAACCTAAAAGTTATGCTGTTAAAGAAATAGTTCCTACTGGTTTTTAAATTTCCATTTGAATATTGGTGATGTAGCTACTTTTGATAGGTAAAAAGATGTTGAACTGTAGATTTTCTGTAGGACCTGCATGATTGACTGTTGAGTTTTCTTTTTAACATTTCTCTTTTGAACTTTTAAGTTTTTCTTGGGAAACAAAGAGATAGGCAAATGCGTAGTTGACTGATGTTAACATTCTTATGGAGCTAATACTTTCACTTTAATTTTTTGAAAAATGTTCTTTGCAGCTATTTTCATTAGTAAAGGAGAAGGCAATATTGCTGAAAAAGTTGCAAAACACTGTACAAATTGGCTCTTTAGCTGTCTGCAACTCTGGAGTTGATGGCGAAGAGATATCTGTCTCCAAGAGTGATTCAATTAAAGCTAATTGTACAAAAACATTTGAGAGAACAGTTCTCTCAGCCACAAGTGTACAGGCAGGTACTCAGTTTTTCCTTATTGTTTTTCACAAAAGAAAAAAAAAATTGCAACTAGTTGATGCGGTTGCTGTCAAAGAGGTAGGGGAAGCAAGGTGCATTTTATTTGTATGTGAAGTAAAATTTTCAATGCTTCATGGAACTGAGTGTTTTCTAACTGCTAGGTAGGATCTCCAATTAAATTTTAACACAGCTACCCTTTAGAGTTTATCAGGAACTCCATGTAACTGAGTGTCGGCTCCTTGTGTATCAGATTCCAACAGCCCCTCTAACCATGAAGGTTGTGAATGCACTTATATGACCATGTTGGTAGCACCCCAAATGCAGTACTTGACCGGGGACTGTCACATGAGATGAAAGTCGGATGGTAGATTAGATTCAGTTATCCTTACACATTTCAACTGAATACTCATACCCTTTGAGCCAATATTTATGATTAGTGTAAGGGTTCATCGGGCATTCATAAGATGTGATGGATATAGTTTTTGTAACCTGAAGCACACAACTGAATTGGCAATCAAACTCTTCTATATAATCCTAAGTGATGGTGTTTTTCTTAGCAATTTTCATCCAAGTGATATTGACAAAGAACATCATTGAAAATAGCATGCTGTGCATTGAAGATTTTTAGGCAGCTTTATGTTGAAATCAATGGAATTATATCATCCTTTGCCATCTCAAATAGGTTCTAGTTGTTCTTTAACAGAAAGTTTCAGTTGGTCTGTTGAGAAACCATGATGTACCTTTGATGTTTACTCATTCTTTGAGAAGAGATAATGGACCTTTTAGAGTTTTATACATAAAAAACCATAATTCATTTGAATGATCTCTTCTTTTTCTTCTGAAACAGGTGAATGACAATCAAAAGAATGCATCTCTTTATAGGACCGAAGTTGAACCTTCCGGTGCTGTAACTGATGGCAGTGACACAATTTCAAGGGTGGAAGTTGCAAAAAGAGGAAAGACAGGCCACCTTAAACTGATATACATTTTCATGGCAATTCTCATTGCACTCTTTTCTACATTAGCTGTATATTTGTTGAGGGCGAAACCTCCCCTCATGGTTTATTTTTGATGGCCTCTGAGATTCTGTTTTGCAGGCACACATTGTGCCTTATGATGTATATTCTTGCCATTTTTTGATGTATATTGTTTTACTTGGAGAATGTTAATTATTGTGTTACTTGTTAATTATCAAAGCTTTGACAAGGTGCATGACATGGGGATACGCCCTCCCATTACAGTTTGGATCTCTGGACTGTTCCAAGTTTAACCTGAAAAGGCAGCTACTTGTGGGCTTCGTAACTGATTCTTTATAGGGGTTAAAGCTATTTCTTAAAATATAAAATAAAAAATAAAAAAAATCAAATCACAAATATTAGAAGTTTGGAGACCCTAAATTGAATTATGAAAAGCTTGTGCGTCGTCGTTTTATTCAATGATCACCTTCTATAAGTATCATCTCCAGACTCAAACCCTAGTCTCAATCATCATTTCACCCTCCTACCCCATCCCCACCAAATGAAAAGAACCATCATTTACCCTGGAAAAGAACCATCAGGCGGTTGCCTGATGAGCTAAACCAAGGCAAGCCCTGTTGCCATTTTGATATTTCAATTTTCAGGTAAGTAATATTTGAATTGAAATTATTACTATTATTACATGACAGTGTTAAGCACCAATGGCCCCTTGCTTCTTAAAGTTTTAGTTGCAAGGAAAAACTCGAGAAAGAGGTATTACTACAGGTGCAAAATGTACCCTTTCTGGCACCAACCTCTGTTTTTGATTTGAAATTAATCTCACTAAAGCAAAGCTGGTGCCAGAAACAATGTTTTTTTTTCTTTTCCTGAATAATTGCAAAGCAAAATGATGAAAGTTGTTTAGAATCTGAATCGCCGTGTGGGAACCCCACCCTGGGTCTTCAAAGTTCTCTGATTGCTTTGCAAAACTATGTATTTTCGTTCAATTTATTGTTTTCAAGGATGAGTTGGTCAGATATTTTTGTATAGAACGCAAGATGAAGAGATCTGTTTAATGGCTGAATTTGATGTAGAATTCCCACATCATTATAATGGTCTTCAAAGTTCTCTGATTGCTTTCATATTTAAGAATATCAGTTCACCGATGCAGTAAGCTACTGAAGTAGCTATGTAAATATTTTGCTTGTCTTTAAATCTTATAGCTACATCTTTTACCCTTTTGGCTCTAAGTATGTGTACATGAGTAGCGATGGTATCATTGATTTGCTATTATGGGTTTTGAGTGTTATATGAGGAAGTTGAAGATTAAAGAGATCCCGTGGGCACCAAAATTCATAGTCTGTTGTGTATGTCATATTTCAGGCTATACGAGCATGGTGCGATAGAAATGTTTCTTCTTTTGTTCACTTTTTGCTGGACATACAATTTTTGAATGATTGATGCAGCAAGAACTGGGAAGACACATGCTGGAGTTATTGTTAAATTCCCTCTTGTTATAGTCACGCAACTCAGTTGTGCCTCTTGATTCATAGTCCTGAAAGTGTCATAACTTTTTAATGTCAATATTATTTGCTTGTTATTAAAATTGAAAAACATGCTCTGAGTGGTATACTCGTATCATTATGCCTTTGAGATTTGAGACTTGTTATATGTATATATGGGGGGCAATTGTTTTGCTTAGTGAGCACTAGGCAATAGCATTTTAGTTTTTTTCAGAACTGTTATTTTCTTTATTGAGTTTGAAAATCATCTTGATGAAATCTTGTTGTGCATTATGCTTTTGCTTGCAAATGTTTTGTTTGGACCTTACAAGTGATTTTTCTTAGTTTGTTCATTATTTTCCCTTTCTAAATTTAAAATTTCTCTCATCACTTTGTCTTCTGAAGATTAATCAATTTCTGCAACTGCCTTTTGTAGCCTTTTGGATAATCATATAGACATTAATACCATGTTTAAGTTTAATTATCTGTTTTGTCTAGCTTTTTTGCATTGTCATTGCTGTTGAAATGTACTGATATTGCAAAATCATGCAGTATGTATAATTCTATTTTTGTTTTTTTTTTTAATAAAGTTGGCTTGATATGTTAAACTACACATTTTTGTCTTTATAATGGAACTTTTTGAAACCATGGGATGGGATAAGTGATTTTCACTCAAGTCACTAGGTTGGAAGCAGGTAATTTACCCTTAGAAACTATGTTGCTGGCTGAAGTTTGAGATTGACAATGAATGACAATGATGTTAAAAACTTGATGAGCTGAAGGAAGAGTTTGATGGCAGTATAGTAATGGGATTCAGTTGTTTTGGTTATTGGATCTAGTTTGCCCACTTAGATCTGGGGTGAAAGATATAGAAGATTTGGCTTGACTTTGCAGTATTTGAGGAAAAGTAATGTTGAAAATGGAAGCTGTTTTCTGCCTTTAAAACCTCGAGATACGAGGCTAAGCAAATTGGTTTTGAGGGTCCACAGTAGAGAAAAAAATTATTGCAAGGACAAAACAAAACGACAGGAGACCTCTAACTTAATGGAGAGAGTTCTTCATATTGCTTGGGGATATGCTTTTGCTTTGTTCTTTGGACCCTGACCTTCAAAGGATGCAATAAATATGTATCTCCCATTGGATTTCTCTGTAAAGAGGATTCCGGGCCTGCCCTGTTGACTCCTTATAATCTTGTATGTTTTATCCGAAGCAAAGATAATTATCACTAGTTCACTACTTGGGACAGAAAGCAGACCAATACGTATACTGCTATCTACTTGGTATGTCGAATAACATTTGGTTA